>NC_137459.1:240556710-241156710 GCF_964235325.1 Thermobia domestica
AGAACTTTTGAACCTGAAGTGATACACGAATAATGGTTATACCAAAATGAAGCCTTCTTCATGCATATATTTTAAAACTAGGAAGGAACGATTGACGTACACTAGGAACCACACAGTGTTGCCAGATGTAACCGAAGGTGTAAATCAATTCTTTTGCAAAACATGTCAATTGACTCATCACTCATACGTATCGATGTTCTGTCATTAATTTTCAGTTTGTTTAGTTGGAGTAACTTGGAAACTATGGAGCACAAAAATTATTTTTCATTTCCACCGATAACTAATCGGATGAGGCCTCTCTAAGGGAGAACTATGGAAGCCGTAGTTTTCATAAATTAACAGTCTGAATTGGCAACGCTGCTAAAGTTTCAGTGCATCAAAAGGAGTGTTAAGGAGTGTCTACATTATGCAATTCCTGGAAACAATGAAAAACAAACTTTGAAATTATCATGATAAAACGTTTACTTATATGCACCCGGCAACACTACTACTATCAGAAATGAGTTACCAGCCCTACAGTGCATGCTGGGAGTGTCCCCTGTTTGGATTCAAACACTGGTTCAAACGTTTTACCACGTTGGTAGCAACTTTACGAAGATTAGAAATGTTAATGTTCTCAATAGCACTGTGAATGTTCGTTTCCAGGTCTTGAATAGTTCGAGAATTGTTCTAGTATACCTCTTGCTTTAAATAGCCCCATAGAAATGAATAGCAGTGTTGCCGAGTGCATGTAAGTAAACTTTAACATGATAATTTCAAAGTTTGTTTTTCATTGTCTTCAGGAATTGCATAATGTAGACAGATCCTTAACACTCCTTTTGATGCACTGAAACTTTAGCAGCGTTGCCAATTCAGAGTGCTTATTTATGAAAACTAGGATTTCCCTAGTTCGCCCTTACTGAGGCCTCATCTGATTAGTTATCGGTGGAATTGAAAAATTATTTTTTTTCTGCTCTATAGTTTTCAAGCTACTCCAACTAAACAAACTGAAAATTAATGAGAGAACATCGATACGTACGAATTATGAGTCAATTTACATGTTTTACAAAAAAAAGAAATGATTTACACCTTCGGTTACATCTGGCAACACTGTATGGTTCCTAGTGTACTTCAATCGTTGCTTCCTAGTTTAAAAATATATGCATGAACAAGTCTTCATTTTGGTATAACCATTATTTGTGTATCACTTCAGCCTCAAAAGTTCTACTATCCCAAACTAAGGGTTGCATTGTATATTGGACGCCCTGTAGAATGGAGTCGATTATGAAGAGATAGGATATTTTCTTTCCAAACGAATCCTGCTTCTGTACGCAGCATCACAATGGCCGCATTCACATCTCTCGCTCGTGGCACTAGGCTGGATGACGCCTGCATTTTGCTTCGCCACGTTGGTCAGGCACACTATGTTGACGTGTGTGGTGTCATTATGTGCCTGTTCATGTCTCCTACGCATTGACGGACATTTGTTCAGTCAGCGATACATTAACGAGGTGTCGGATGCTATTGTGGTCCCTTTATTTGAGGTCCCGCCGGATATTTCATTTCTGCAAGATAACGCCCTGCACTACCTCGCTAGATACATTACACTTTCTCTGCTTCCTTGTCCGGCGATATCCTCCCATCTCTTGCCGCTTAAACATGCCAGATCGATGATTGCACAATGCTTCTCATATCTGCGAACTTCTCTGGTACAGTTGAATTATGGCATCGGATCAAAGACGCATGGATTACAATACCCAAAGTAAAACTATTCTCGATGACTTGCCGTATTGCAGTCGTTCTGATGACACTTTAGCAGAAGAGAAGGTTATTGCTCTTATTGTTTCCGCTTTTCAGCCATATTTTTTTTAGAACGGGTAGGAACTGAAACATTTAAAACTGTTGATGCACTACTTTCAGCTTTGGTAAAAAATCGAAAAAAAAACTAAAGCAAAACGACGACAGCAGCGAGAATCGCGCAACTTGCAATCATGGAAATCTGTAATCCCAAAATTAAGAAACAAACAAAGCGCTGAATCTTCAGATTCTGATTCGATTGATGACACACATGAAAAAGCACGCGTCAGCAGGAAAAGCATACGTCATCAAAAAAAAAAAAAAAAGAATCAAAACACTAGTCAATATATTTCAGACACTAGTGACACAATTAATATTGAACAATTACAAGAGCAAATAGAAAAATTAACGTTGCAAATTGCTAAGGTTAACGAAACACAGCAATCGGGAAATAAGGATTATAACAACAAACACAAACAAAACAGAAGTAAGCATTTTAGAAACTCAGAAGACAATGGTAAATATTATCGTAACAAGTAATATTATAATAATCAAAAGAGTAAAGGACGTGACCACAATCCTAAAACCTTTCATCACAAAAATTCAACTTCCAGAAATTGTAACTTTTATCCACAAACATCCTTCCCTCAAAATCAACAAGCAACATACGTTCCAGTAAATCAGCCTCAACAATACCAATCATATCCATCTCAGGAAACAGTAACTCTTGTATGCTCCTTCTGTGGTCATTTTTTCCATTCTGAGGATAGTTGTTTGTTAAAGAAACATCATTTAAACATGTAAAATCTGTGAATGTGGGGGGTACGTTCACAGACACGAAATACACACCGAAAGGAATAGTAGTAAAATCCACCATTATAATTAATGACCAAGATTTTGTTCTACTGCCAGTGTTAATACAAAACAAATTAGCTAAAGCAATCTTAGATTGTGGTTCAAAACTATCTATTATTAGGGAAGATATGGTTCCAAAAACTGCGAGAATTATTATAGTAGATACCAAAATTAGAGGTATTACATAGAATTCTCTGGTTATCAATTAACCAGTTTTAAATAAACTACGGATAGGGGATAGAAACTTTCATCATGTGTTTAGAATAACACAGTCTTTTCAGCAAGAATTATTGCTTGGAAGAGATTTTCTATTAGCTCACAAATCTCAGATTGATAGCGAGAAGAGTATTTCAACTTTGTATAGATTTGATAAACCACCTAGAATAATTATTATGACAAGGAAAGAAAATACAGATCATGAGGTCTCGCCAAAAACGGACAATTTGTTAGAGCAATGTTTAGGCAACATGTTTGTATTAACACAAAGTATTTCCATTCCCGCTAGAACTAAGACTTACGTGGAAGTTAAACTAATCAATTCTAGAACTGGAAAAGAATATTTACTAGAACCTAATAGGCAGTTGGAAGAAAAACCAGGAATTCTGATTCCTAGAGCAGTTCTATCGAAAGAACAACTTTTCATTCCTATTATTAACCCATTTGTGTATAACATCACACTAGACAAAAACGAAGTTGTAAGTTTTGCAGAAGATGTCATATCTGAAAAGGAACTTAGTTGCTTTCATTCCACATCCGACGAGGTTGAATCAGAAATTTTTAAAAAGAACGAAAGTTATTTGACAAATCAAAAATTGATATAGGGAAAACCACAACACGGGAAATTAAAGATAAACTTTTAGATTTGATTTTTCGTTATGCAGATGTCTTAACTTGGACAGAGAATTCTTTCCGAAAAGTGAAAAACTATGAGCACCACATAGAACTAAAAATTCACACTCCGTTTAACAAAGCCCAGTATTCAGTACCGACGGCCTTAAGACCAAAAATAAGAGAACAGATCAATATTTTGTTAGATCAAGGAGAGCTCGAAACTGCAGAGAGTCCATATAATTCTCTGGAGCTATTTGTTAAGAAAAAGAACAGGGATCTGAGAATTTGTTTGGATTCAAGATTGTTGAATAAGCATGCAGTACTACAAAGCATTTCTTTACCTCCCATCTATGACATTTTGTCTACAATTGGAGCAAGAATCTACTATAGTTTGGATGTCACAAATGCGTTTCACACTATTCCCATTGCAGAGGGTCCTAGGGATGTGACAGCATTTAATATTCCACAGATCGGGAGCTTTCATTATTGTTCTCTTCCCCAAGACTATTTAAATAGTCCGGCAGTGTACAATAGAACTATGACAATGACACTTGCAAATGTTTTTCCTATGCATGTTATGCATTATATAGACGACATCCTATGAAGTACAAATTCGCAGGAACAAATGTTACAAATTTTAGAGAAAATATTTTGTTTTAAAAAAACGGAACTCAAGCTATCTGTCGAAAAATGCAAATTACTCTATGAAGAAATTATTGCATTAGGACATAATTTATCTCGATTTGAGTATAAGATTTCAGACAAAATTGCCAACTCTATAAAGACTTATCAGCGACCCACTACGGTTAAAAAGTTAAAGAGCTTTTCAGGGTTAATGAATCATATAAGGTAATTTATAAAGAACTATGCGGAAATAGCGGAGCCTTTACAGAGTTTGATGCGCAGAAATGCCAAATTCGAGTGTAAAGAAGAACAGGAAACCAGTTTTCAACAACTCAAGGTAGAGCTCATGAGAACCCCAATTCTAAAGCCTTATGACCCGAGAAAAACCCTAGCTTTGTTCACAAATGCCTCAAGAAAATCGATTTCTGCAATTTTAGTGCAGTGTGAGGAAGATAATCAATGGTGTCCAATTAGTTATTAAAGCAGAAATTTAAGAGATTCAGAGAAAAATTTGGACATTTATTCTTTGGAACTGTTAGGTATTCTCAGTGCTTTCAAAGTGCTGAAATCTATTTGCTTGGCAGAGAGTTTTTTCTTTTCACGGATAATAAAGCGATTTCGTATTTAAAGAATACACCAAATTTACCATCAAAACTAGCACGTTGGCAATTACAGATGGCGGAATTTTTGTATATACTAGTTCATGTAAAAAGTGACAAAAATATGGCGGATTTTTTGTCAAGGGAAACTAATAATCCTCCTACTTCAGAGGATTTCAAAATTGACGAACTAGATACATTCATTGCGTTTACAGATGAGATAGATGTGGCAAAATTGCAGAGACAAGACGCATTTTTCTCCTATATTTGCCACCTTGGAAGGAAAGCCAGCAGAAGACCCAAAACTGGAACTTCAGTCATTTTACTACGAAATTAGAAATGGTAAATTATTTCCAAAGTAAAAATATCCAGGATGATACAGATACCTTTTGTGCATACCATTCTCTTTGAGAAATTATGTCTTTGACCAGTTAGATAATGCTAAATTAGGAGGTGCACACTTTTCAATCTCAAAATGTTACTCAGCCGCAGTTAACAAGATTTATATGCCTAACCTTAAACAATTTATTCAACAGAAGTGTCAACAGTATATTTCCTGTCAAGTAAACATAAGACGTACAGGCAGAATTCCATTGGACGCGCAAACATTGCCATCATATAATCCAATTGAAACATTCTTTTTGGATGAATTTGGCCCTATGCCTTTATCAAGTACATACTGACACAAACATGTGTTAATAGCCGTTGACGCCTGCACAAGATATGTCATAGCACGCAGCATTCCATATGTATCAACTGAGTCAATAGTGCAAGTGTTGTATGAAATCATACAGTTAATTGGATAATCACGGCAGATTGTTTTAGACAGATTAGCTGCACACAAATCTAAAATTATGTAAGGGTTTGCGGATAGATTTGGCATTCACTTAAATTTTGCGAATACAACCAGTCATTATATTGTGGGGGCAGCAGAACGACCTAATGGAATCATACAGAATTGTTTACGACATTATATTGATCGTAAAATGACATCGTGGGATACAGAACTACAAAATGTAGTATTTTCAATAAATTCTCATATTCATGAGGGAACAAGATATTCACCACACTACTTATTTTTTGGTTGGAATGCTAGTACACCGCTCAATCATGAAATAGACATACCATATCAATACTCTGACAATAAAACTCGTGTCAAAAGTGTTCAGAATGCGCGACAATTATCATATCGCAATTTACAGAAGAGACTTAGAATACAACAAGCCTACTTTGAACGGAAGTTTGCAAACCCTCAAGACGACGAAGTTGGACAGAAAGTTTTAATACAAGAAGTGAGTCCGACACCAGGAATTCCCGCTTGCTTTGGACATAAATCCAGTATTCAAGGAGAAATTTTGTCCAAGTTTAATGAAAATTCGTGTGAAATTAAATACAAAATACGGCGCGATGTTTGGAAACTTGATTCATTTGACATAAGGAGAATCAAGCCATTTTATGAAAATACAGAAAATGACAAAAAATCAGCATATTAGTGTAACCCATTAGAATCAGAACAGGAGATTACTAACAAGGTGATGGGACTATTCATTGTTTCCTATGTTGCTATTAATCAGTGAGTTCGTGCGCCGATACTCTACCAAACACGTTTACAGACAATCATAGAAATATGATTTGTCATTTCCTTTCAATAACAACATAGGATCCAATGCCTTCTGTATTGTTTACCTTTTTCTATCCTATGGGTATAATAGGAATCGTTTTCTCCCTTTTCGGGAAAGTAGGAAATCCCCAAAATTAGAGCATAATTACACTTATAGTGATTTTATTCATTTATATTAAGTAAATTTGTTCTTATCACTGTAGTAGAGCATGTATTGAAAGGTTTCATTTTCTTCCTTTCAGATGTTTTGGCTTCTAATCACTCTTCTATTCCAAGTCAAATACATCTCTTCGGATTGGATTATTGAAAACAATAAACAATCCACTTTAGCAAAATTGGGAATTGCTATTTCAGAATCAGGATATGCAGCTCACAATACTGACACAGTCTATACCACCTTAAGAATCCATTTAGACACTCATCACACGAATTTGATTAACAACACTTGTGTTACTGAAGCAAATTTTATTGATGAGATATTTTTTTTCGAAAGAACGAGAATTTTATTCACAATTACAAACCATTATTCCTTGTGCATTTCAATACTCCAACAGAGCTCCTCCGTGGCTAAGCGGTTAGCGTACGCGCCTTTGGCGTTGGAGGCCCGGGTTCGATTCCCGGCGGGAGCTCATGTGGTTCGGATTCCACGTTAATCAGTAGGTCCACGTCTCATATAGCCTCGCTGCTGAACGGCACGTTAAACTCAAACTCAATACTCCAACAATTCTCTTCATTGTTTACACCAACACAGCTCTACTCGATCAACTGTTTCTTGACTTTAGGAATTTCTTTCTTTGGCTTCTCGACCTATAACTTTTTCGAAACTCAAAAGATAAAAATTCTTTGAACATTCTTCAAGAACACGACGATTATTTGAATTCCGAACTAAATAATATTAAGAAAGATTTTAATCACCAAGTCAAAATTGTTCATGGAGTAGTTCTTGCTGTTAAACATGCTCTGTTACAGGTGCAAACTCAATCTTCTGAACTTCTTTGTGCAATAATAACAAATGAGAAACAATTTTTTAACTATGTATAATTATCATGAATCACGGAGAGAAGTTGCAGATATGTTAACGGACATTTTACAAAATCAAGTAAACTATAGAATTATAAATGCAATTCAGCTACTCTCTCTAATTGAAACTCTTTTTCATGATGTAGGATTGTTTCATACAGTTTCTTCTGTTTTCCTAATAAATTTTAATTTTGATTCCAAAACCCCGACTGAATGATGAAGCCCAGATAGTGACACCAGATAAAATTTCTAAACGATTTGAAATTAGTAATTTATGCATTTTAATGACAAATACATTTTTAAATGTTCCTTGCCAAAAGAAGCTTATTTAACAGATAACTACTTTGTGGAGATAGACGGTCAACAGTGTGAATGGAAAAAGTTTCTTTATTTTTTGGAAACTTCAGGACTTCACACAAATAATAAATCTAAATGTTTGACAAATATATACTTTAACCGAAATTTATCATTTTGCGATATTGAAATCACTCCCACAATGCTAATTTTACTCACCAATATACACAAGCAGATTTACTTTTTTACATCATTAGTTCCAGGACATAGTACTTTGAGAACGTCACATGACATTTTACATAATATGCCTATAAAGTTTAGCTGAAACCTAATTCGATTTCTAGCTTATGATAAATTTGAAACTGTACTTATTCAAAACACAGTTTTATCAACACGTAAAACTATTAATATTGAAAATTAAAATGTATAGATAAATTTAAATCTTTCTCAGCCCCATCTAAACTTATCAATTTCACTTAAGACCCTTACTGATTTAAATATGGAATTGCAAAATCTAAAATTGACCCAAAATGATTTATGCTTTAAACATTTTGAAACTTTGCATACGACATATCTAATTATAATTCCAATTATATTGGTAATTTTATTTATTGCCATGATAATTCATTTTTTCCAGAATCGTAACTTGAAACGACAGATTCATTTAACACAATCTAATGAAGCTTAGATTAAGAGAAAATGCATACAACAAATTTTAAATCTCTTGGTACCATGTTACTCATATGATAGGAAAGAAAGATAAAAATTCAATTTTGATAGCAACGCATTGTATATTACGTTTCAAGCTATATTGCTTAATACTACTGAATATAGACTCTTGATTTTTTAAAGCACTAAGAACTATTCTGTTCATTTGCACTTTCAAGTTTTCTTTAGTACCCTAAGTACATGGACTGTACATAAAAAGTACTTCAAGTAATGTATATTTACCTGGTATTCAAGAATATTTTATAGCCTAAAGCAATTATAACGGGTATTAGTAATAAATTTGAATAACATATCGCGGTCATAGCCATGCTATCACGCTTTTAAGCTTTGTTATTTAGAGTTTTTGAAGCTAAAACTATTAGAGTTTTTATTTTTCTTATTTCAGAAGAGAAGAAATCATGGAGAGCTTTTTAGCTCTAGTTATTTCCTTATCAATTCTGTGTATTATTTTATTTCCTTCCATCATTATCATTATTATTGCCTATCTCAAAGGTAACTGCAAAACTTATTGTAGTAAGTTAAGTCATACGAACTAACCGAATCTGTCATCTCTTTTCCTAAAATTAACTTTGTCAACTCTCACACTTCATGTAGTGAGATTAGTTATCAGGTTCAACGGAATCTTTCAGAGTCATTTTCGAATCAAAGTGTTACTGTTTCTAACTATCAATTTTTAAGAATTTCACCTTGTATTGACCTATATATACCACCGAATTTTCAAGAAACCAAAATTCTTTTTGATTACCAGAATGTTATGGTTTAATAAGGTTGTGCTTTGAGAATATGAGAAACACCTTCCATATTAAATGCTTTATACCATTCACTACCTTCAAAAGGCACGAATCGACATCATACCCTGTGAACTTTTCCTTCATTGAGAAAAGACATGGATATATGAACTTTACTGGAAAAATGGAACACCCAGAACTGTGCAAGTGTTCAAGTGTACAAGTATAACTTTTGTTTTGACACTAATAAACATAAAAATATATATACCATACATATATTAAAAGGTAGATTTCAACCAAATTTAAAAGTGTTATACTACAAGACTCTACCAACTAATATTATGAGCTACGAACTTAAAAAATCTTAGTGGAACAGTGCAGTGTTCAGTTATAATAACACAGTGTAAATAGTGAACTATATTCTTTTAAGTGAACGCTGCAAATATTTCAACAGTGCAAAATAATTATTTTTATATAGTACATTTTTCATGTTTGTTGATTTCATTTCTTATATTGAACTATTATGTGAACAATGGACTACTGAACATTGCAACTGAGACATTTTTGTTTATTTTGGGTACAAAACCTCGCGGCCAGAACCTCGCGGCGACAACCTCGCGGACCAAAACCTCGCCTCCCAAAACCTCGCCGGGCCGAAACCTCGCCTGGCCAAATCCTCGCCGCCCAAAACCTCGCGGGACAAAATCTCGCCTGGCCAAAACCCCGCCTGGCCAAAACCTCGCCGCCCAAAACGTCGCGGGCCAAAATCTCGCGGGGCCAAAACCTCGCCACCCAAAACCTCGCGGGCCAAAATCTCGCCGTCCCAAAACCTCGTCTTCCAAAACCTCGCGCACCAAAATATCGCCATACCCAAAATCTCGCCTGACCAAAACCTCGTTGTAATGATCTCGCGACACAGAATCTTGCCTGGTCTAAATTAAGCGAGACGTAGTGTCGCCTGGGAAGAAATGTCGTCAGGATAAAACCTCTTCACGACGATTTCTTCAATGTAGATTGTTCTATATATTACTATATGTATATATTTAGTAATAACACATAATTACATTAAAATAATGACAAGAAAAATTCTAATGCATGCTTTGGAAATCTATATATATAAAAATTAAATGACTATATTTGTTACATTATACCTCTTGAGCCATCCTACCGATCTCAATCAAATTTTCAACATAGATAAGGTTCAAGCCTAGAATGTCTTTTATAATTTCACTTTGTAGGGAGGGGGAGTGATATATATATATATATATATATATATATATATATATATATATATATATATATATATATATATATATATATATACAGAACCGTAGCTAGAGATTTCGGCGCCCGGAGCGAAGTAGAATTCGGCGCCCCTACTCTCACCACACCAAGCTCTTCCTTTTTAAAGAAAAGCAGCAGATATTGTTATACTACACTGAATTTTTATCAAGCTGCAGGCGAGATTTTGGCCCACAAGGTTTTTGTCACGCCTTGTTTTGGGTGGCGAGGTTTTGGCCCGGCGAGATTTTGGGCGGCGATGTTTCGGCCGCGAGATTTTGTCCGTATCCCTAGGGAAACAAATTAAAGCGGAGGAATGTGGTATACCAAATTTTAAAAACCCCAAATTATTTTAAATATTTAAACTTCTGTAAAAATCTATGTAAATAATTCAAAGCTGGCTTGAGTACAAAATATTGACTATCTGAATCGAATGCATTGAGTCAGAGTTGTTTCCAGGATCTAATCCTCTTTATTGAAATAAGCACAAAACTTGTTTTATTCTCTCAGACATACACGTGAAACTCCCAGACAAGGAAATATGAAAGGCATGCGGATTGCATTCCGCAGTTTTATATAAAAGGACCGCCAAAGTTCAATTGACATCACTTCAAGTCTATAATTCAGTTCTAGACTTGCCATTCGGCTTATGAGTTACGTAAGCTTCAGAGGAGGCGGAGTCTTCGAGGTTTCCTACAACTACCTCAAGGACCATAATGTAACTGCCCCTTCATATTACCTTATCTGATAGTTTCAGATTCCCTGATTCGTATTTCAAGCACAACCTTTAATATCATTATAAGAACGAGTAATGAAATTAAAACCTCTTTATCATTCAATTATCAGTTTTCTATTTATTCTCTTTAGTCCATGTTTGTCTCTATCTCTCGCAATATTCTGTGAGAAATCAACTTAAGATTTATATAGACGGAGAACCTATAGTCAAGGGTTCGATTCTCAATTTACGCCCCAATATTAAGTATTCTTTACAGAATGACAGTATATCGGAGGGTGCTTTTTCTAGGGATATAGGAAATTGTGAAGAATAATATTTCGTGAAAATTTACAATTGGAAACCAGGTTGATAACTGTAAACGTGACAAAGAAAATCACAAGCAAAGTGGAGTAGAAGACGACTAAAACCATAGTGAACATACGAAAAGGGAAAAGTTTATAGAAGAACGTTGCCATCGGCGTGATTTACTTGTCAAAGCGCTTGCCTACGGTACGCGTGTGTCCGCGTTTAAATCAACCGATATCCCTTGAGAAAGGTGATTCCGAGATCACTGTAGGAAAGACGGTAGGTCGCCGCTCAGAAGCTCCTCAAGTTTATTAGCATTAATGTAAGAATTGTAGTCGATTATAGTAGGCCTACTGGCACACTGGATACGCTGTTTAAATGTGCTATTTGGGGAAAACTGCAGTGTATGCTGTTGATCCAAAGAACACATTATAACATACAGGTTTATTAGCTCGCATGCAAATATATAATGGCATTTTTAGCACATGCTTACCGATCTGGGATGTTTTACAAACCATGAGTTTCTTTTTAATTACATCCTGCGCAATGAGGACTATGAATATTCATTGTGAAGATGAAATAATGCAGAATGTGACGTGCAAACAACCGTAAGCCGGTTAGAGTGGCCCTTGCTTTCTTTGTCGACGAACTAGTGCTAACGAATTCACTCTGCCTGACGAGATTCGCATTCGTGTCTTGAGAGTAAGAAGGAAATAAAGGAAATTTGTCATTCGCTCCAGGTAGGGTTAAACTCAGCTTGAAGAGGTTTTCGCAGTACAATTGCGCAAGCAAGGTAAGTAATCTCTAAAGGATAATAATAATAATATTAATAATAATAATAATAATAATAATTATTATTATTATTAGTAATAGTAGTAGTAGTAGTTGTTGTTGTAGTAGTAGTAGTAGTAGTAGTAGTAGTAGTAGTAGTAGTAGTAGTAGTAGTAGTAGTAGTAGTAGTAGTTGTTGTTGTTGTATTTTTTTTGTGGAATACGTTTCATTCTAAGCGTAACCTGGCTTTATGTGGAACACTGGGGTTGCGTGCGAGAATTGTTAGTTGGTAAGATATGTAATCCAATGGGCCCCTTTGATCGCGCTAATAATCATAAAGGTTGTGAATTACATGAGAAGTGTTATAAACGAGAATTGTTTTACAAAATAGTAATTACAACTTTCTCATTATTACAGGAAATGGACCATGCTGTTTCCGCTAAGCCCGTTCCGAGTATTACGAGAGTTGGAAATGCTGATAGTAGAACATTTCGATAAGCCTAAGGACAGGGAGCTGGGGTAGCAAACGTTCGCGAAGAAAAATCGATTGCACGGCAACTGTTCGAGATTTTGCTAAATTTGTTAGGTGATGATGTTTTGGTTTAATCAGACTCTACACTTGTGCATTGTGGCAGTGAGGATGAACATTACGATATCGATGCAGAAGAGATAGAACCTGCCTTCTACCATGAAAGTGATAAGGATCTTAATGACCTGTTTAGTTTGGACACTATGCAAACAATTATGAGGCTTTACGATAGTGGAAGCTCCCCCAAATCACTAATGACTTTGTATCCCAAGCTTAAAAGCCGCACCCAGCTTTAAAGAATTCTGGCGTATGTTACAAAAGGAGGAAGTTACAAAAGGCGTATGTTACAAAAAGAAGAAACTACACTTCTTTCCAGAATTTCTGTCGCATGTCTTTCAAAATTACATAAATAGAGAAAACTCTTTACTTATGATAGAAAATGTTAAATGTCTTCTTAGAAATATGCAGAAAAAGGAAACCACATATTTAAAAAAAAATCTGTAAAAAATAAGAAATAAGGAAGTTATAATGAATAAAAGAAATCTCCGAAACTTATCGCCAAATTCTAAATTCTATTTTTGTAAGGGTGGCAAACGCGTGGCGAAATTTACACAGAGAGACGGAATTTTATGCTTTATTAGAAATACAACGTAAATCTTTCATAATGTTAGTTACTATACAAATTGTACAGTTCTAACAATAATAGGTTTTAATCATTTTATACACAAATAAACAAATAAAAAATAAGCCACAAAATATTCGAAGTGATCAGGCAGTTTGTGTAGTGATTTCCTGATATGCGTCTACTAAGAGAACGAACCTTAACATACCTTCGTAGAGTAGGCGATTAGCGCACTCTCCCCAAGTATTTTGATTTTATCCATGATCACCAGTTCGAATCCCATACCCTACGCTGCTTTTTTTTAGAAAATCTTGATTTTGTCAATTTCTTAAACAGCAATGTTTTGTTCTAATAATGTTGCTTAGTATTATCGTCTTCTAGAAACCCTCACATTGCTTAGTATTATCGTCTTCTAGAATTGCCATTTCAAATATTTATAAATTTCCCCTTCCGGTTAGGATAATGATTAGAAATGAAGTTTCCTCTTTTCATAAAATTTTTGATAATTGTAATACTCTATTTAAAGGACGGGCCGCGGTGGCTCAGTGGTAGAGCGTTCACCTCTGGTGCATAGGGTCCCGGATTCAAGCCCTGCTCTCGCCAAGTGAACTTTGTGGTGGACAAACAACGTGTGTATAGGTTTCTTCGGGGTTCTCGCGTTTCCTCCCACTTTCTTCATTCCACCATTTCATTCATTTCTCATCATCACCGTCTCCTTTAGCCCAGCCGGCATAACCGTGCGACGTAAAACTCAAAAATTTCATTTCATCGTAATTCTGGATTATTTGGAAATATTCAAATAAACTAGAATGAAGACGATAATACTAAGCAACATTATTAGAACAAAACATTTCTGTTTGAGAAATTGACAAAATCAAGCTTTTCTAAAAAAAAAAAAAAAGTAAGCGTAGGGTATGGGATTTGAACTGATGATCGTGGATAAAATCAAAATACTTGGCGAGCGTGCGGTAACCGTCTACTCTACGAAGGTATGTTAAGGTTCAGTTTCTTAGTAGACGCATATCAGAAAATCACTACACAAACTACCTGATTACTTCGTATATTTTGTGACTTATTTACTTTTATTTGTTTGTTTACGTATAAAATGTTTAATACATATTATTATTAGAGCTGTGCAATATGTATAATAACTAACATTATGAAAGATTTACATTGTATTTCTAATACAACATAAAATTCCTTCTCTTTTTGAAAATTTCGCCGCGCGTTTGCCACCCTCACGAAAATGGAACTTCTAATTTGGCGATGAGTTTCGGAGATTTCTTTTATTAATTATAACTTCTTTATTTCTTATTTTTTTCCAGAAATATTTTTTGGAAATATGTGGTTTCCTTTTTCTGCATATTTCTAAGAAGACATTTAACAATTTCTATCATACGAAAAGAGCTATTTTATTTATGTAATTTTGAAAGACATGCGACAGAAATTCTGGACAGAAGTGTAGTTTCTTATTTTATTTATACTTCATTTCTAGACAGAGACAAAACAACTTTCCTCCATTTTATTGTTTCTTTAAACAAATCACGTAATGACCCATACTTTTGGTTCGGCCTTACTTGTTAACTCTAAACTTCATGCGCCTCGATTCGTTTTCTTTTTGCCCTTTCTACTTGTGCTCAAGAAATAAAAATGTTTCTGCGTGCACGGAAATCGATCCGTGGACTACAAGATCTTCAGACTACCTAGCTATCGAATACTCTACGAGCGAGGATGGCCAAAGCAGAGAAATTGATTTCTTTGTTCAAGAGACAGACGCACATTACTCTGGCTTTATTACTTCGATCTGTGTGCGAATTTACACAACTAATTCAGTCTTCAAATTTTACAATTTCCCCAATAAGTTATTATTAGCTTTAATGCTACATGCAACGTTGATAAATTATTTAAGGAATGACACAAATTAGGCTAACTCTACACTATAGGATAGATCCTAGGAAATTTCTTACGATTTGTCCTAGAATCAAAATCTTAACGTGTATGGCGTCAGATCGCATATCATTTCCTGTGTTCTGAACAATCCTATGAGATTTCTCTTGTTTAGAGCACGCTCTATTTTGAAAAGAAAATTCGTAAGATTTCGATTTAAGCGACATCAGTTGAGAGAAAGTGAAAACAAAAAAGTGAAACCAGACAACTGATGCGATGTGTTTTGCTAATGTAACTTCTGGTAGTAAAAGGTTTACTTTTGGTGCACCACTCAAAATAATTGTTCAAACATTATAATTTGTCACTCATTTCCTTATTATTATTTCCTAAACGATTTGCGCTGAGCAACATGAAAATATCTCACATGGCATAAACAAAATTCAAGGGAGCCATCACAAGCAATTATTGAAAAACTACAATTCTTTTACGATTTGCCTATAAATACGGCATACGGATGTATAGTATAAAAAGTGTAGTGCAAAAATCACAAACCAGCGTGTACTAGGTGGCCACTGAAAAGCACGAATGGTATCTAACCAAGTCAGTGCAGAGCGAAGCGGGGACCTTGCGTTAGCCAGGTGGTGCATTCGAGGAAAACAGACGCGTCAGCGAAAGTAGTGCAAACGAGTGGGTTTTGGCAATGATACAAGTTTGGATAGCACCTGTCATGGTAACATGTTAGTAGCGCTCCACTTATAAATACATATTACAGGTTCTGTAAATCGTGCAGAAATACACCGGTGGTGGAAAATATTATCACCGGTCATCTTTTATATGCACTCACGTAGGTAAACGTTTCGCAAAAGGAATCCAGAACAACGTAAAAAAATACAATATTTACAGTAGAAATGGAAGATGCAAGTTCTTAGACCAAACAAAACCTGAGCAAATCTAACCTAATGAAACTAAACTACCTAATATTAATAGAAAAAGCGAATTTATATCATTTTTGAAAATTAAAATATACTCCTATACTAATATGATCTAATCTACTCTAACCTAACCGCAATTAACCTGAACTAACCTAAACTAATGTGAACAGAAACTACCGAAATTGTAACATTTCTTAGAAAAAGAAGCTGGACATTTTCTGCTAAACATTGTTCCTCACTTATTTTACCCATCGTAAAACACATAATGATTTCACAGTTGTAAACATAAAATATAGATATATTACTTTGTATTTAATTCTATTGCTTGCAGAAATCTTTTCTTTATAAATATGTCTTTTCATGCAAAGTATTGAATTTTACCTATAAATCTTCTAAACTGTGGTGCGCCAAAAGTACACCAGCATCCTTCTGATTTTTATACCTTTTTTTAGAGGTACCCAATTTAACAATATAGTAATAATATTATATTAGTATTATGTGTAGTGTAGCTAGCATAGGAATTCATCAATTTCGTACTTTTATTAAATAGAACTATTTCATAATATTGAAAAACGTCATTCGGTCAGACAGGAAAACTCCTCACGTGTATGGCGCAAAACGACAGGATTTCCTACGAGATATGTCATAACATTTTTTCGAAGACAAAATCCTAAGATATTTCCTAGGATTTACCTCATAGTGTATAGCCGGCTTTACAAATAGTGATCGAACTTACAACTGTCATCACAAGAACGATTCCATTCAAGGTGTCACCTCACCCTTCTATCTAGAAAAAGACCCGGGTTCGATTCCCGGCAGGACCTCATGTGGTTCGGATTCCACGTTAATCAGTAGGTTCCGTCTCATATAGCCTTACTGCTGAAAGGGACGTTAAACTCAAAATCAACTGAACCTATCTAAAAGAAGGGCGAAACAAAATTCGTTACTGCTACCAGCTAACAAATATTTATACCCCATTTCTTGTTCTCGTAAAATAATAATTCTATCTGTCAATCCATAAATATAATAATAGAGTCAATCCATTCTAAGTGATCAAGGATGTGCCGCTCGACCATCCCCCCCCCCCAAAATTAACTTTTTCATGAATGTTTATTCTATATTAGGGTACTTCAAAACCAGAATTAATTATTTTTTACAACGTGCCATGGTGACACAGGGGCAGGCGCCATTTTGCGTTTTTTTTTTCGATTTTAGGCGTCTACGTTGGTTTAAATATCTCAGCATGTATTTGTCCTACCAAACGGAAAATTGCTGGACGTCTCCAACTCGTGCAGAGCTAAAACTTTGATCCCTTAACATTTTTGACTAAAACCACTTGAAGGGGGTGAAATCAGGGTCTGCTGTAGCAACATTTTTGGACATTAAAAGCATGTTTGGGAGAGGAAACAACTGATGTAGATGTCTGAATTTGAGTGTGCATGTAGTCCGGGGACATAAATTAATACTCAAAAATTTACAGACCTGTAGCTGCTCCTAAAGGCCTATAAATAATCGTAAAGTTGGGAAATTATGCCAATTTATCATATTTCACTGCTCAATATCTCCAACGGGCCTGGATAGAAAAATCTGAAATTTTGGGAATAGTTAGTGCTTTAGTATACCATAACACACAACAAAGCGCGTTTTGTGTTTTTGAGCAGAAAGGTGCAAAGTATTAAAAAATGACGTCATACTCTAGGGGGTGTTATGTTCATAAAATATTTTTTGTACATTGAAAACATGTTTGCGAAGAGGAAACAACTTACGTAGCGATCTGAATTTGTGAGTGCATGTAGTATGGGTTTATAAGTTAATATACAAAAATTTACAGACCTGTAGCTGCTTCTAAAAGCCTGAAAAGAATTGTAAAGTTGGGGAATTATGCCAATTTTGCATATTTCACTGCGCAATATCCAGGGCCGGCGCTAGCAGTTTTGCCACCCTGAGCGGTACTTTCATATGCCGCCCGTTTCATCCGCAAACCTTATTTTGACAAAAGACGTTCAAGTGTCAAGAAAAAGTAAGATGCCCCATTTAAAAATATGTATGAAATGGAAAAGTAAACAAAATATTGAATTACTTCTCTCGATGCTTACCTAATATTTAAACGACTTCATACATGACAAAATATTCAGTATTCTCGATTTCGTTGTACGTGATATACAGCAGCGCATACAGCAAATAAAATAAAAAAAATATGCTTTAGTTACGACTCAGAATGTTAATTTTTAAGCATATTTTATACCGGAAGGTGTTTCCAATAGAGTATGCAGTATGAAGAACAGATATTGAAGGCAAAACTAAGTGATTAACTTAAGCCTTATAAAGTACTAAAACACATGAAGAACAGATATTGAAGGCAAAACTAAGTGATTAACTTAAGCCTTATAAAGTACTAAAACACAATAGAAATACTGTACATAAATTTAACATACCTTAATTGAAAGAAACTCTGCTTGCTTTGAGATGAGCAAATTTCTTTATCACATTCGCGTAATCCAATGTTTCACCCAATTTGTATTCTATTGATATCATCACTAGACCATTTAAGCGTGTTTCAGACATGGGAGAACGTAGATAGATTTTAATAAACTTAAATTTCGAAAAACTTCTTTCTCCACTTGCCAATGTTACCGGTAAGGTTAACAAAATCATAAGTACAACACTGACATTGGGAGCGGAGTCATATTCCTTAATTTTAAAGTATCTTTTGGTGAACTTTTAGGTTTAATTATAGTGGATAACACTTTCAGTTCGTCTTTCAAATCACTGGGGTTAATATCTTTCGATTCTTCGCGTGTTAAAATGCACGCAAGTTTACACTTTTCAGACAGAAGTTCAGGTAGCATATCTTTAAGATTACTTAGGGTAACTTCGGCAAATAACGCCAGTCGGATAATAACGCCATTTCATAGTGCTAACATGAGCACGTGGCTCGTAAGGTGACCATTTAATGATGTGTGATAAGCAGTGATGCTTGTTGTTTTTGTAGACACAAAGACTAGAGGCCAGCCGCTAGTCAGTAGAGAGAAAGCAGTGAACATGTGTTGACATGGCAGCCGCTGAGCAGAGGAAACAGCTCGCAAATTTTCAGTGCGTCAAACAAGATAGGCGAATTGTTTGTGTTAAAGTAGTATTTTACTATTACTAAAGGTATGCGTCGATAGGGTCATACTTGCATATTAGTATGTACGCAGGACCGCTATTCTTAGTATAGAAAAAATGGTCAGAACTAAGTCTATGACTTCTGGAAATAACGCCACTATCGCGTTGGGAAATAACGCCATTTCACCTAATCTCTAATCGAAACTAATACTAGTGTTAAAAGATTTTTTTGTCGAAGTGGGTATGAAATGTGAGACGTTTGATCGTTTTGTTTCTTTTCTTTTCCAGATGGGAAAGAAATATCAAAATATATGGGCCAGGTTGTCTGAAAATGATTCACATCAAGCTATCACGGCCATAGAGCAGAGTATGAAAATTGCTAGCTGCATCTTGATATTACCATTTTAAATACAGTTGAGACCATGGCATCCAACTGCGGTGCTTGCCTACATATCGCACCCACGAACTTCAAGCGATCGACAAGAGCTTCTTCAAATCGTTAAAAGTGTACTGCTCTGAAGAAGTTGACAGTTCTCCACGAACACATCCATTGAAGAACACTTGGGAAGTTAGAGTTTCCAAAACTATTTTTACAGGCATGGTTCCGTTCAGCAACACCTCAGAACAATTTCAGGCTTCAGCGCTACAGCGCATCCTTTTAACAATGCTGCACCCGATGTCACTTTCCCCCAAATGATGTCTTAGAGCAAGATCAACCTCTACCAACATCTCCAAGCACATGATCAGCCTCCATCTCTCCTTCAACACCACCGAGTGCCCACTCCATCCACGAGCTTCTTCCTACACCTAAAATAACTAGGAGCAAATCTTATTCCAGGGGGCGTTCTATTACTGCCAGAGGAGTATTGGTAACACCAAACCTGTTCGCAAAGGCTGGCCTTTCCACTTCTTTCGGCATGAAGAAACAAACATCCTCTAGAAAGACGAAGGATAGAAATATGTTCCATGGGGACTGTGGAAGATATTACTATGATTCTAGGAGTCCTAAAACGTGAACTCAGTGTATTGATTGCAAGATTTAGTTTCACGAATCATGTGATTCTAGCAGCATGTGTGACGCTTATTGTGCATTGTTGTCTGACTCCGTCGAGTAGTGCTCCATGTGACTGCAGCTGTCATGTTAAGGGATTTGCAATCATCACAAGAATTACTGGTTAACGACATGTACTATGACTATGAGTTTTTTGTACCAGCAAAGCAGGTAGCCCATTTCCAAGAACATTGTTTAAATGTGTTCAAAATGTATTTCATTGCGATTCCATCACCTTTCCGCTGTTGTAAACAAGTGGCGTTATTTGCCGACACGTCTGGTAATAACGCCATCTCATACTCACTCATATTCTCAGTACATTGTGATCGACATTGTGTGTGTAGGATCTTTGTTTTCTCATCGTGTTATAGAAGAGGGTTCACTCCATCTTCCATGTAATTTGCACGGTTCTAGATATAAAAACACTTGAATATCACAACAATATGTCGAATTAATGGCGTTATTTGCCGAAGTTACCCTATATTGTAAAAAAATCGAAATACTCGTTGTGATGTTACCCAAACCTTTCTCTTAAAACTAACACAATCGCGTGTATAACTCTGTAATAAAAATCGATCTTGTATCTTGTTTGTGGATCTTCAATAGCTTCATCCTCTGCCTCGTACTGAAACTGTCTCTTCTTTCGACTTCGAGCTTGCACTTCATTACCTAGCCGTGGATCATCCATATCGAATGCTCATGCCAACTCCATCGCATCAACTAAGTAAGATTGGAACTTTGCATCATTTTTGCTTCTCTCAAAGTACTCAGATATATTCAAGAAACCCAACTGCATCCAATACGTGAGAATCAATGTTTTCAAGACTTTTGCTTACTATGTTTATGTGGAGTGAAAAGTCATAACAGATAACGAGTGGGCAAAGGAAAGTAAAGCCACGCAGCTGGTTTGCTATACATAGAGAATCTTAGGCGACCATTCTATCTGCTCTATTGTCATTACTTATTTGAAGTAAGACATCATAAACCTCCTCTCTTTGATATCTAAGTGGAGTCAGAGCATCAATTCGGCTCTCCCACCTTGTGGTGCTGAATTGTTTTAAAGTGGGGCGCTAATATGTTCCTTTAGTATGGCCCAACGTTGAACTGACGCAGAAAAGAAGTCACAAACTTTTTTTAACTATACAAAAAAATGAAACGGTGAACTGAGATGATGTGGCTGCCTCGTTATCGACAAAGTTTAGTAAAGGAACATAGAAGGCTCGGGAATTTATTTCTAAAATTCTCTTCTGCACACCTGAATTTTGCTTTTCATATTGAAACCATTGTCATATCCTTGGTCCTTCATGTCTTGGATAGGAAGTTCATTTTCTTTAGCTCTTTAATTATTACTTCTCAGTCCTAGACCAGTAATGTCTGTTACTGGTACGAAACCAAGAAAGTGTTCGCCAATTTTTACAAGGCACTCTCCATTACCGTATGTAATCTATACAGAACGAACGATTATTGTCATTTGCTCTGTACCAGAAATATCTGGTGTACAGTCTAATATTATAGTATAATATTTTGCAGCTCTCAACAAAGACAGAATTTTACTTTCAATTTGTTCAGTGAGAATTGGAATAATTTCATTTGGACATATTTTTCTAAGGATTGGTAGTATTTCCTTTGTCTATCCATGGTTCTTTTAATGTGTTCGACCATGACACTGTCAAACTTTTCAAAGAAACCAGTTTCATAAAATTACCATTATTACTTATACAAAGTTTGTCTCATGTTCCGGGTAACGGTAGACATTGTTCACCTAAAAATGTTATAATTGCAACTAGTCGTTCTATTACGTTCTTTCAATGTTGTGCTTCGGCATTTAACATTCAGGTGTCCTGCGTCAATGCACTCTTCAGTCTTACCGAAAGCTACATCCATCTTCTTTGTGACTCAAGGCGAATAGGAGACCTATCACGACTCAGACGTACTGTCAGACAATGACTATAGTGTGTGTACAGGGTACGTAGTTGCCATTCTATCCAGCAAAAAGAAAGTATGGAGTTGTCTATCGAAAACGGGAAAATCCTGTAATGCATGCGCAATTGCGCAAATGATTCTAGCAGACACTTCTCAAGAAAAAAAATATGTGTATGATTCCCCATATTCGGAATGAACAATTTGTAAATTGGTTAAAAACTCGCTGTTAGAACTTAAATGTCTTTAGATGCAGTAAGCTAGAACGGTTCGTCTTAAGAGGGAGTGTATCTTTTGCATACTTGGAGTGGAGTGTTAGAACACTGCTGAATACATAAAATATAAAAGACACCTTTATAATCTTATCCACCCTAGCTGAAAATCTTATCTACGCCGCTACAAGGGCACGAGATGCCTGTGGTTAGTAGTTTGATAATTGAAAATGAGAAGGAATGCTCTGAATTTCCTGAGTGAGTATTATCCTGAATGTGAGTGAAGTTCAATTACATTCTCAGGTGAACACAATTTTATTTTTCCATGTGGGCCTATTACAAAGCATTATATTTTGATAGTATACTTTTCTTTTTCAAATTTTGCCGCCCGCCCTGGGCGGTGGCACGGCTCGACCCCCCTTCTTTCGCCGACCCTGCCAATATCTCCAATGGGCCTGGATAGAAAAATCTGAAATTATTGAGAATAGTTAGTCCTTTAGTATACCATAACACACGACAAAGCGCGTTTTGTGTTTTTGAGCAGAAGAGAGTCAAAGTACTAAGTAATGACGTCATACTGGAAATTTGTCAGTGTTTACAGCGAGTAAGTGTACACTGACTTGAGAATGTAGATCAAACGAAAGGACAACAGTCTCCAGTAGTAGAAAATGGATCGATCTGGAACAACCTGGAACATATGAGAATATATGAGGCCAACTCACAAGCCCCTGAGAAATTGAGCACCGTACACCGTGAGCCCACGGTCTTTTACGACCTCCATTTTAGGGGTGAATTTATTCCCTTTTATGAGCACTTTTTAGGGGGTGTACTCGTTCTCTTTTACGAGCACATTTTAGGGAGTGAACTCATTCCCTTTTATGAGCATATTTTCCAACCCCTATTAACACATAGCATAACAAGGGTATACTCGTTCTCTTTTATGAGCATTTTTTCAACATAGCAAAGGGGTACGAACACATAACTATTTAGGGGTGTATTCATTCCCTTTTATGAGCATATTTTCCAACCCCTATTAATTGCGAACACACAGCAGAATAGATAATACATAAGAATACGGGGGTGTATTCGTTTTCAACCCCTATCATAGCAGAGAATACATGGAGACTATGAACACACAGCAGAACAGATATACATAGCACAGCTAATAAAAGAGCATGGCTTATTTTCCAACCCTTATTTTAACATAGCAGAAATTACACTGAGACTATGAACACATAGCAGAGCATAAGACTACGTAACACACAACAACCTCCAACACCTACGAACACATAGCAGAGGTGTATTCGTTTTCAACCCCTTAGCATAAGAACGAACACATAGTAGAGCAGATAATAAACACAACAACCTCCATTTTAGGGGGTGTATTCATTCCCTTTTATGAGCATATTTTCCAACCCCTATTTTAACATAACACATCAGACAGAGACTACGAAACATAGTGAAGATTAGATAACACATAAGAGTACATAACATAACAAGGGTGTAATGAGGTTGTATTCGTTCCACCCCTATTTCAACATAGCGCATCAGACAGAGACTACGAAACATAGTGATGATTAGATAACAAGGATGTATTAATTCTCTTTTATAACCACTTTTTAAGGGGTGGACTCGTTCCCTTTCAACCCTTATTTTAACATAGCAGAACTAGTAAAAGAGTATGACTTATTTTCCAACCCTTAATTGAAGATAGCAAAGAATACATAAGACTACGGGGGTGTATTCCACCCCTATTTGAACATAATGAACATAGCAGAGAATAGGGGTGTATTAGTTTTGGATTCCACCCTTAGTTGAACATAGCAGAGAGTACGTTCCCTTTTAAGGGTGTACTCGTTCTAATGTAACATAGCAGTTGGCCTATTTTTCAACCCCTATTTGAGCATAGTCCATTTTTAAGGGGTAAACTCGTTCTAACCCTCTATAATAAATATAATCATTTAAGGAGTGAACTTGTTCTAACCTATATTTAAAGATTGCAGAGGAATGCGAACTTCCGTGTTTTGTTATCAACTTCCGCCATATGTGGATAATTCTCATTACGTCATTCATCCGGATTTTAAAAACATTGAGCTAGTTTTCTCTTTAACAGACAATAACTTGTCATTCAACGATAGGATTGAAAAAAAGGGAATCCCTGAACGTAATGCAATCAATTACAAAAATATAACTTGTCATTCAACGATAGGATTTTAAAAACAGAGGGGAATTCCCGACCGTGACTCATCCCTATTGCGCAATATGACGTAATGCGATCACACAGGTATAAAAGACTGACCGAGATGTTTTTTTGTAATCATTTCCTGTTTGGTGTTTGAAGTGTAAAGTTCAGATTTTTTGTGTGTGTGTTTATATTATTAGTGTGGTTTTGTTTTTTTAGGTAAGACATTTTATAATAATAATATCATATTATAAAAACTCACTTCAGAATTATTATAGTAACTTTGAGTTTGTAATGCTCCACCATTTGGTGTACGTATTACAATCCTGCACCGTCATAAATATGTTAACGTTTTGTTCATTGTTCGTTTAAGATATTATAGTTGTTATTAGTTCTTTAAGATGACGTTATTCTTAATCTACACCAGGAGACTGTGTAAAAATAACTTGGAATTTGGTCCGAATCCCTTGAAACTAAAATAAGAAAAAGAAGAAAATAATATACTTAACTTGATCGATACAAGACAGTAGGCAGGATTTTCTGAAGTTTTGAAAATTAATTTTCTGAATAACATGAACCTGTAAGTAATACATTTAGGGGCTCTGCCCCTTTTCTTCGAAACTCCAGGGACAAATATTAAATTCAAAATTCGTGTAAAGGTAATCGTTTTAATACTACGTTCAAAATCTATAATATAAAATTCAATTTTCTGAACTGTTCAATCCTGCAACCAAGCAAATCACGATCAAAGGTTTAGTTGTCATGCATCATTTAATACGTCTGTAGAAATAAGGAGTGTAAGATTGAACAAATAATCAATGAAACGAATAATATCATGCGCCGTTTATTAACATGATATATAGTTATTATACAGAAGCTTTGCACTAAAATACCTGGATACCGGTTGCTAACGTCTCATGCCTGAAAGAAAGAACATTTGATTTTGTAACATAGGTAATAATAATCGCAGTACTACAATGATTATTATGAATATAAATGATTTAAGAATATTTATGATAAAAATAAGCTATTATTATAAATGAAATATGAATATGAGTGATGGATGAATCAGAAGTAATGAATTATTACGATAATAATGTTTATTAAAAGAATTTTATGATTTTCTACGATGGCGATTCAGCTTACCTGTGTTTATTCATGTATCACATATCAAGGCTAGAAGACAATTCATTCAACTAAATGTCCATGGTATTCTACTCATGAAGCAAGCTTATATTGATTACTGGTGCAATATAGACTTTTGTTGTTCAGTCTTGCTAATTCTAAGATGATCTAACTAAACTAAAACTAACCCATGGTTTATTCTTTCTTCATTACTGCTCATTTGTTAATAAATCTTGTATATAATTACCTTTTCATGTTCTATATTGTCTTTGTATGATTATTGATGTATCATAATTTTGTTTAATGGTATCCTACTATCTCAGGAATTGGTTTATTCGTATTGGAATAATATTACTCAGAAAATTATTTGTTAAATTGAACATAGAAATACAACATAACTGATTATATACTCCTTGCTGCTACTGTTTAAATTCTCGCATCAATATATATATATATATATCTAAAGTTAAACGCAATCTCCATCTATTACGTCACGGTAATACTCCGTTAACCGACCGGACGTTGTGATTATGTGGTTTCCATCATGCCAGCCTATTATTCAACGGACTTGGAATGCGTTATCTGTTTTGAGGAAATACCTCAATGGCGACCATGGGCCTACAGTTCCACGACGCCTGCCATGTCGCCCGTCGCGGGACTGTATCAAAATGAATTTGTTGCGCAATGAGAAGAAAAACGTAAGCACGGGCCATTACAAGTTATTTTTTTAAAAAAATGGCAACAAAAAAGGTTAAATCAAATACTATCAACTCACCAACTGATACTCTATTTAGTAATAATTTGAAAAAATCATTTTAAAATGTGATACTGTTTTAAATGAGGATAGTGGATGTTTTTTAAATAATAAAAGAAAAGACTGTTTAGATATATTAAAACAAGAACAAACTAATACATCTTTTAAAGTAAATTTTTCTTTGGCTATAACTTTTGCAAAAACCAGTAGATTTAGAAACATGTAGATTCTTTGTAAATAGTGGTAACGAAATTATTTTACCGAGTACAGATGTGAATTCTATAATTGAAAACTATTTAATAAAATTTTAGTTGAACAAGAAAATAGAGCAATTAAGAAATCAGGGTGGTCTTTATGCTCTGAACCAAACCATCACTTAGAAATTAAAATCAGTAAATATGATCCTCTGTCAGCTTCATCATTTATAAAATTACCTCAATGGATTTTATCCAAAAAGAAATGTGTTATAAATATTCAAAATAACGATAATAGATGTTTTATGTATAGTATTCTAGCTGCGTTGCATCCCGCAAAAGAACATCCACATCGTGTGAATAATTACATACAATATATTAATACTTTATTACCGTTATTTGAAAAAACGAATATAAAATTTCCAGTCGAAATAGCACACATAAGCAAATTTGAACATATGTATAATTCCGTATTTACTAAGGAACAAATTTCTATTAATATATATGGCATTGATTATGATAATGAAACAATTTTTCCGTTACGTATAAGCGAAAACACATTTCTATTTAAACGTATAGATTTACAGTATTGTGAAGAAAATTGCAACAGTCATTATTGTCTTATAAAAAATCTCAATTCGTTATTGAAAAGTCATAAAGAGAAAACTTATGTAAAATTGCCTCAATGGATTTTATCCAAAAAGAAATGTGTTATAAATATTCAAAATAACGACAATAGATGTTTTATGTATAGTATTCTAGCTGCTTTATATCCCGCAAAAGATAATCCACATCGTGTGAATAATTACATACAATATATTAATACTTTATTACCGTTATTTGAAAAATCGAATATAAAATTTCCAGTCGAAATAGCACACATAAGCAAATTTGAACATATGTATAATTCCGTATTTACTATGGAACAAATTTCTATTAATATATATGGCATTGATTATGATAATGAAACATTTTTTCCGTTACGTATAAGCGAAAACACATCTCTATTTAAACGTATAGATTTACTGTATTGTGAAGAAAATTGCAACAGTCATTATTGTCTTATAAAAATCTCAATTCCTTATTGAAAAGTCATAAAGAGAAAACTTGTGTAAAATTACCTCAATGGATTTTATCCACAAAATGTGTTATAAATATTGAAAATAACGATAATAGATGTTTTATGTATAGTATTCTAGCTGCTTTATATACCGCAAAAGATAATCCACACCGTGTGAATAATTACATACAATATATTAATACTTTATTACCGTTATTTGAAAAAACGAATATAAAATTTCCAGTCGAAATAGTACACATAAGCAAATTTGAACATATGTATAATTCTGTATTTACTAAGGAACAAATTTCTATTAATATATATGGCATTAATTATGATAATGAAACTATTTTTCCGTTACGTATAAGCGAAAACACAGGTGTATTTAAACATATAGATTTATTATATTTAAACTCTCATTATTGTTTAATTACAAATTTAAATGGTTTAGTTAGACATCAGTTACGTGCTCACCAAACATTTATTTGTAGACGATGTTTAGTATCTTTTTATAACAAATCAAAATTAGATGAACATGACAAATTATGTAAAGAACACACTCCAACCAAAATTAACATGCCGAAACAAGGAGAAGTTTTAAAATTTCGAAATTTGAAATTGTTATTACAGAATGATGTGATAATAGTTGCAGATTTTGAAAGTTTATTAAAACCTATAAATAAACAAAGTGGATCTCATAAAATACAAATTCAGCAACATATACCATGCAGTTTTGGTTATATTGTATGTTGGAGTAACAACTATATGAAATCAGATTTAGTTGTTTATCGGAGAGAAAATGTATCGATGAAGTTTATGTCTGCTATGGAGAATGAATTAAGAAAAATCATAAACATATTAGATCAACAAAAACCATTAACACCATTAAATAGTTCTCAGTTACAGGAGTTTAATCTATCCACTGAATGCTCTGTTTGCTATATTAAATATACGAGTAACAATAGAAAAGTTAAACATCATAACCATTTAACTGGTCAGTATATTGCCACGGTGTGCAACAATTGCAATTTACAAATTAAACGTCAAAGTAATTTTATTCCTGTCTTCTTCCATAATTTGTCTGGGTATGATGCACATTTATTTGTGAAAGAATTAGGTTGCACCCCTGGCAATATTTCTGTAATTGCTGAAAGCACTGAGAAAAACATCACATTCTCTAAACACTTTAATTTTAATGGTAGACCTATCGAGTTACGTTTTGTAGACTTATTTAAATTCCTGCCGTACAGTCTCGAAAATTTGGTGTCAAAATTAAAACCTGAGCAATTCGTCTATACAAAGCAATATTTTTCTGATGTTAAGTTCCCTTTAATTCTTCGTAAGGGAATTTATTATTATGATTACATAACAAATTTAGACACATTTAATGAAATTGAATTTCCTGAAAGAGAGGCATTTAATAGCAAATTGAATGGAACACAAATTTCCGAGACTGATTATCAATATGCAAAACTGATTTGGCGTGTGTTTAAATGTGAAAATTTAGGGGACTACCACGATCTATATTTAAAATGTGATGTACTTCTCACAGCAGATGTGTTGGAGAATTTTACAAAGACATGTTTAAATGCTTTTAGCATTGATCCGATTAATTGTTTTACTGCACCTGGGTTGGCATGGCAAGCCATGTTATATAAAACAAAAATTGAACTTGAAGTTTTATCAGATATCAATATGTATATGTTTGTAGAAAAATCGATTCGCGGAGGTATTACTCAAGCTGTGTTAAGGTATGCCAATGCTAATAATCCTTACGTACATGATTTTGATGCGGAAAAAGAAAAATCTTATTTACTGTATATTGACATGAACAATCTGTACGGACTATCAATGATTGACTATTTACCATATGGTGGTTTTTGGTGGGAGGATAAAATTGACAATTGGCAAGACAAAAATAAAATTATCAATTGGCCCACGGATAGTGAATGTTTTTTTTCTAGAAGTGGACTTAGAGTATCCAAATTATTTACACGAATACCATTCTGATTTTCCGTGTGCTCCCACTAATGAAGTTCCACCAAATGGTAAATACTCAAAATTACTATTGACACTTAAATCGAAATCGAATTATATCTTGCATTATAGAGTATTACAATTTTATCTAAAACAAGGTTTAATATTAGTAAAAGTACATAAAATATTATGGTTTCGTCAATCTAAATGGCTTGCATCTTATATACAAGAAAATACTCAACGCCGTGCAAATGCTACAATTGAATTTGAAAAAGATTTCTATAAGTTATTAAATAATTCTGTATACGGAAAGACAATGGAGAATGTACGAAAACGAATTGATATAAAATTAATTAACAATGAAAAAAGTGTAAAAAATTAGTAGCGCAAGATCAGTTTCAAAATTGGGTAAAATTAGGGGATAATCTTGCATTATTCCATATGTTAAAAAAATCTGTAACTTTAAATAAACCGATCTATGTAGGAGCTACAGTTTTAGAATTATCAAAATTAGCAATGTATGAATTCCAATATAATGAAACCTTGATATGGAGATAAGATTAGTATTGCTTATATGGATACTGACTCTTTCATTTACTATATTAAAACCAACGATATTTATAAAGATATAAAAGACATGATTGAGTATTTTGATACCTCAAATTTTTCTCAACCTAATCCGTATGATATTCCATGGAAAAATAAAAAAGCTGTAGGTAAAATGAAAGATGAATTAGGTGGACTTCCCATTGTTGAATATGTTCGTTTACGAGCAAAAAATTATGCAATAAAAACTGGTGAAAATAAAGAATTGAAAAAATGTAAAGGGATCAAGAAAAATGTAGTTAAAGAACAAATTACGTTTGACGATTATAAATCATGTCTATTTCAAAACGAAACGATTCATAAAACATAATTTGAAATTAAAAGTAAATACCATAATTTAACAACAAATCAGGTAACAAAACTAGCGTTAGATCCGTATGATAACAAGACAAAAATTTTAAATTGTAATATACATACTGTTCCTTGGGGGTATCATAATAAAGATTTAACATGTACGATTTGTATATTGTAAATATGATATAATTTTTTGGATATATTAGTATTAAAAAAATATGTCACAATCATTTCGAGAACAAATAGTTGCAGAATTACATAAAAGTGCAAGACGAAACTATCCTCGAATACCCGTTATAACGAAAGGGATTCATGATTTATGGCAAGCTGATTTAGTTGAAATGAATAGTGGAAAATTAAAAGGTCTAGCAAAAATTAATCGAAATTACAAATATTTATTAACTGTGATAGATACATTCTCTAAATATGCTTGGGCTATTCCTGTGAAAAATAAAACTGGGAAAGAAATTGCACAAGCATTTATAACAGTACTGAGAAAAGCAAACAAAAGCCCTAAATTTTTACAAACTGACAGGGGTCGAGAATTTTATAATTCAGAGTTTCAGAAGGCGATGAACCAAAATAACATTAAACATTATTCCACGTACAGTGATATGAAAGCAAGTATTATTGATAGATTTAATAGATCATTACGTAATTTAATGTGGAGACAATTTACACTGCAGGGAAATTATAAATGGATTGGCATTCTGCCGGAATTACTACATAAATATAATAATACTATTCATTCCACTATTAAAATAAAACCTATCGACGCTATTAAAAAAGAAAATGAAAAACTTCTATTGACAAACATCTATTGCAAAAAGTTTTCTGTGATAAAAAGAAAAAGTAAATTTAAGATAGGTGAATATGTAAGAATTAGTAAACTTAAGCGTCCTGGTTTTGATAGAGGTTTTACACGCAATTGGAGTACAGAAATTTTTCGAATTACTAAAGTTTTCTTCACTAATCCTCCGACATATCACTTAGTAGACTCAAATAATAAACCTATTGAAGGAAGATTTTACGGACACGAATTACAATTAACGAAATTTCCAAAAACATATTTAATTGAAAAAGTGTTGCGAAAGAAAAATAATAAGGCCTATGTGAAATGGTTAGGTCTGCCAAAAAGTGAAAATTCTTGGATTGATTTAAAACATACTATATTGTAAAAAAAAGAGAAGTCAAGAATTTATAGGTGAAGCATGTCCTCACAAGTATTTTAAATTCTAGCAACACTGTGAATTTTCGTTCTTCAACAAACGCTGTTTTTTTATGTAAAGGAGAAAAGAAAGCAAAATATCTGTAATAGAGATGGAATGGAAAATTCCTTTTACATGTATGGTAGCAGGTCCTACAGGTTGTGGAAAATCATATTTTGTTAAAACATTTCTTGACCATTATAGTAAGTTATTTAAAAATATTGTATGGTGTTATGGTGAATGGCAGCCGTTGTATGATATTCTTTCAGACTGCACGTTTAAAGAAGGTTTACCTCAAAATAATGAATTTCAAGCACACGAAGGTCCACATCTTGTCATTATTGATGATTTAATGCGTGAGTGTGACCATCGGATTGTAGATATGTTTACTAAGGGTAGCCATCATAGAAATATAAGTGTAATATTTATAACACAGAATATTTTCCATCAACAAAAAGGAATGCGGGATATTTCGTTAAATTGTCATTATATTGTTTGTTTTAAAAATCCTAGAGACCAAGCTCAAATTAATTATCTCGCACGACAATTGTATCCAGGTAATACAAAATTTATTCAAGAAGCATATCAAGATGCAACTCGAATTGCACATGGTTATTTACTCTTTGATTTAAAACAAAATACTCCTGATGAGCAGCGAGTTCGAACAAATATCTTTCCAACAGATTCTTTTAATTATGTTTATGTACCTGTAAAAAAATAATTGTAATATGGTTTATATTCTAACAACTATTTGTGCTTTAATAGCCGTAAAAAAATGATTAGTAAGGAAAATGCACATTTGTTAAAACTTTTAGCAAAGTCAAAACCGTAAGGCAATTTTACAAAATGCAGATCCTGATTTAATTCGCTCTATTTGTGAATGTTCCTATAACGTATTACAGGGAAATGTTCCATTAAATAAAACAGAGATAAATAAGCTAAAAAAAATATAAAAAGGAACTGAGATATTTGGTGAAAAAAGGTCCATCATTAAAACAAAAGAAAAAACGAATAATTATACAAAAAGGTGGTTTTCTTACTGCATTGCTTGCACCTATTTTAGGAGGTATACTATCTAGTTTAATTAAATAATTATGCAAAACGCACAAAAACTTATTTTAATCTCACCAGAAAAATTACATCATTATCAAACGATATCTAATCTTGATGATGAAATGAAAGAAATTTTAAATAATAAAAGTTTAAATGCAGAAGAAAAATGGACAAGATATAAAGAAGTATTACAAAAATATTTAAATATAATTAAAAAACCGATAGCAGTTACAACAACAGCAACTACTACTACTACTACGGAGGAAGAAGAAGAAGAGGATGAGGAGGATGAAATAATATCTACTCTCCCTGAAATTTGTAAACGTAAAGCAAGACCTTTCTTACGTAAATTGAAACAAAATCCAAATATTTAATGGGACGATAATGGAAATGTGAATATTAATAATAAATTAATTCCAGGTGCAAATATAGTGGATTTGATATCCGATTTTTTTAGATGTCGTAAGAAAAATATTTCAGTTGCCGGCTGGAAACCTTTTGCTACATTATTAGCAAAAGCCAATATACCCTTAGAGTACATTGGTAATCCTCAACGAATAGATTATATTAGAAAACTAACAGAAGACGAAGAGGACGAAGAAGATGGTCCTCCACCCCGTAAACGCAAATGGTGTACTTATAAGCAATAATACTAATATTCTATTGTAATCTATTGATATTTTTATGTATATAGAAAGAAAGAAAGATGAATGAGCCATACCTTAATTATTACACACATCAAGCAGAAGGTGATTATAACGTGTATAGAAGTACAGCATATCAAGAAGGTTATGGCATTGGTAGTTTTCTAGGAGGTTTATTTCGTACTGTATTTCCTTTATTAAAACAAGGTGCAAAAACTCTTGGTAAAGAGTTGATACGTACAGGAATTAATGTAGTAGGAGATGTACTAGATAATAATATACCTATTGAAGAGTCTTTGCATGATCGATGGCAAGAAGCTAAAACCAATTTAAAAAATAAAGCTCAAAATAAATTAAATTAGGTGTTGGAAGGATCTGGAAGAAGAAAAAGAAAGAAAGTTCATTTTAGTGGTGGTGGTGGTGTGAAACGGATAAAAAGGTCCAAAGATATTTTTGATTGATTAATTATGGAGCAAAGTGATAGTTTTTATCTCACACTTCCTAGCAATAGTTCTATGAAATATTTTCCTCAAAATACTCTTGCTTGTTATACTACTAAATTATATCAACCTATTGTACTGGAGAAGGGAGTGTGGGAAACAGCTGTTGTTGAAGTACATTATACAAGTTCATTTCAGAATGTTTCCAAATATACAAATAATATTTATTACCGTCTCATGAATACAAAAAACTGGAACATAACTCAAATCTTACCAGGCCACTATTATCATGTTGATGATATTCTATCTCAAATTAATCATAAAAGTGATATATTAAATTTACAATTAAAAGTCAAAGCATCTGTAAAACGAATTGAGGTTAATAGAGTAATAAAAGATCAAGAGAAGCATATACAAGTACGCCTATCTCCTGAACTAGCCAGAATACTAGGTTTTGATCATATACAGCAGGAAGATATAGCAGTTGTTCATCATGCTCGTTATCCACCTGATTTACAAAAAGTGCTACCTACACTTATGTATATTTACAGTGATATTGTAGAACCACAAATGGTGGGTGACACCGTAGCTCCATTGTTACGTATTATAAATACAAATATTACAGAGCATGGTATTAATAATGTACATATTTTTGATAATCCTCATTATGTGCCAGTGCAACGTAAACAATTTGATCAAATTATTATTGATTTAAGAGATAGTACAGGTAATCCACTTCCTTTCCAATATGGCAGTGTATGTGTAAAATTACATTTTCGTAGACGTAATACGGTATTGTAAATTTTACCATGTGTGAATATTAATAGTAAGAAACGAAAATGCAGTGTGAGTGTATGAAATCAGAATTAGATTTATTTGCTGGTTTACCCACTCAAACCAGTATTATAGGTAATAAAATAGTTCCATATAAGCCTGTGGCTTCAATAGCTGATAATGCACCAATAGAATTTGTAGTCCCCGGTCATGGGGATGACTATATTGACTTACCGCACACAATGTTATATGTTAAAGGTAAAATTACTAAATCAGATGGTTCTAATTTAACTTCTGCCGATAAGAAAATCGGCCCTGTAAATGATTTTCTCAATGCAATGTTCAGTGAAGTGCAATTATATTTAAATAATCAACTTATTTCCTACTCTTCACATACATATCCATATCGATCGTATATTGAAAAACTACTAAATTATAATGTTGAAGCTAAAACAACGCATCTTCAAACATCAATGTGGTTTAAAGATACTGCAGGGCATATGGACAGTGTGGCCGATGCTAATGTAGGATTTAAACAACGTTTTCTTCTCACTGCTTTAAGTCAGTCATTTGAATTATTGGGTTATATTTATGCTGATATTTTCAATCAGGAGAAATTTTTACTGAATGGTGTACAACTGCGTATTAAACTAATTCCAGCTAAACCTACATTTTGTCTAATGTGTGACGCAGATGCTGATGGAAAAGTTGTAATTACAGATGCAACATTGCTTGTGAAAAAGGTTGATGTATCACCAGCAGTTAAAATAGCACAAAATAAAGTATTACAAAATCCTAAATTTAGAATAAAATATCCTATAATAAAAGTGCAGGTGAAGACAGAAACTCTGCCACAAGGAATTATGGATAGTACACTTCCAGATCTGTTTTCAGGCATAGTGCCTAAACGTATTATTATTGGTTTTGTTACTAATACTGCTTTCAATGGTACTTATCAAACAAATCCATTCAATTTTCAACATTTTAGTATGTCATTTTTTACATTGTATGTTGATGGAACTCCAATGCCCTTCAAACCTTTACAACCGGATTTTGATAATAATCTATATGTACAAGCATATTCTACGTTATTTACAGGTTCAGGTATTTATTATTCTAATCAAGGTAATAATATTTCACTCGCCGAATATCCTAATGGTTATACTCTACTGGTGTTTGATTTAACTCCTGATTCAAGCGCAAGTGCTGCATTTCATACTAGTCCACAACGGCAAGGAAGTGTACGCCTAGAGGTTCATTTTAAAGAAGCACTGCCATCTCCTGTAACAACAATTATTTATGGTGAATTCTCTTCAGAATTAGAAATTGATTTCCAGAGAAAAATATATATTAATTAAAGAAAAAAATGTTAAATACAATTGAACTTTATGAAGCATTACAACAAAATTTGCCTAAAGATCATTTTATTGGTGTATATGCTGCTGATGAGTTACCTTCGTTTATTCATACATTTCCAGCCGCTATAATTATAAATACTGATTCTAGTGATAAGCCTGGTGAACATTGGGTTGCTGTTTATATATCTAATATGTGTGTGGGAGAGTATTTCGATAGCTATGGTATACCTCCCTATATACAACATCATATAAGGTTTTAAAAACGAAACTGTCTGTATTATACATGGAATAATAGACGTATTCAAGGTGATTTATCTCAATTTTGTGGACATTACTGTTTTCTACATCTAGCATGTTGTGCATCTGGTTATTCGATGCACGATTTTTTAAACAAATTCTCACTTACCACTATTGATGCTAATGATATTATGCTTTATTCATTTATGAGAGTATGATGATGTTATTTTTTTAAACTCTGCCATTGCCGGTCCCAAGCCCTGGATGAGAAAGGAGGAGGGTTGGGGGTGTTGCTACCAACGTAAAAGAAAATTATCTCTGCTATGTTCATGGAATGCTCTGCTGTGTGTTCGTAAAAACGAGTTCACCCCTGCTATGTTTCGTAGTGTCTGTCTGATGCGCTAAACGAAATCAGTGCTATGTTCAAATAGGGGTGGAATACACCCCCGTAGTCTTATGTAATTTCTGCTATGTTCAAATAGGGGTTGGAAAAGAGAACGAGTACACCCCTAAAATGGAGGTGGTTGTGTGTTACGTAGTCTCCACGTATTCTCTGCTCTTCTATGTGTTGATAGTCTCATGTTCAAATAGGGGTTGGAAAAGGGAACGAGTTCACCCCTATTCTCTGCTATGTTCGTTATGTTCACCCCTGCTATGTTTCGTAGTCTCTGTCTGATGCGCTATGTTCAAATAGGGGTTGGAAAACGAGTACACCCCTTAAAAAGTGCTCATAAAAGGGAATAATTTCTACTATGTTCAAATAGGGGTTGGAAAAATAGGCCAACAGAGAATGAGTACACCCTTTAAAATGGACTATGTTTAATCTTCGCTATATGTTAAAATAAGGGTTGGAAACGAGTACGCCCCCTAAAAAGTGCTCATAAAAGGGAATGAATAACCCCCTAAACTCTTTTAGGGTTGAAAAACGACTTCACCCTTGCTTTGCTATATGTTCGTAGGGGTTGGAAGAACGAATACACCCTTATTATGTTACGTACTCTTATGTGTTATCTACTCTGCTGTGTGATGTTCGTAGGAGTTGGAAAATATGCTCATAAAAGGGAACGAGTTCACCCCCTAAATTGTGCTCGTAAAAGAGAACGAGTACACCCCCTAAAAAGTGCTCATAAAAGGGAATAAATTCACCCCTAAAATGGAGGTCGTAAAAGACCGTGGGCTCACGGTGTACGGTGCTCAATTTCTCAGGGGCTTGTGAGTTGGCCTCATATGTTCTCATATGTTCCAGGTTGTTCCAGATCGATCCATTTTCTACTACTGTCTCCTGCATGAGTTGACAGTTAAAACAAGAATAAACATGATTGAGTATCATTGATATAGCAAGCAGCAAAAGCAAGGAATGCGGACTTTTTTTTTTTTTTTTTTTGTCAAGGGTACATTTTGACTTTCCTCGTCTTCTGCTGATAGCGGCATTCTTCACCAGTGTTGCTGTGGGTCTGATAAGACAGTGTTAGAACTAGAGGAAAGAAACGAGCTTGAGAGCCTTGACTGGACTAACTACTCGTCCTACTTTATTTTTCTTCACAACAACAAATTTAAAGTAGATTTTATGAACAAAACACATCCTAGAGTATGACGTCATTACTTAATACTTTGACTCCCTTCTGCTCAAAAACACAAAAGATGCTTTGTTGTGTGTTATGGTATACTAAAGGACTAACTACTCTCAAAATATCAGATGTTTTTTATCCAGACCCATTGGAGATATTGGACAGTGAAAAATGCTAAATTGACATAATTCCCCAACTTTACAATTTTTTTCAGGCCTTTGGGAGCAACTACAGGCCTGTAATTTTTTGTGTATTAACTTATGACCCCGGACTACATGCACTCACAAATTCAGGCCTCTACGTAAGATGTTTCCTCTCCCCAAACATGTTTTAAATGTCCAAAAAAGATTTTATGAACAAAACGGGGACGCGGCAGAAGTCCTAAACGGCACAAGTTCTAAAAATCATTTCGCGTCACAAATCCTAAACGACAGAAGTCCTAAGCGGCACAAGTCCTGAAAATCATTTCGCGGCACAAGTCCTAAACGGCACTGGACCTAAAAATCTCTTGTGGCGCTACTATCGCGTCCGTGCGAAGAATACTGTCAATCTGTTAGTCAAAGTTTTAGACTGCTTCATATTACAGAACCTTAGTTCTTACAAGTAATTTGTATAAATACATATTATATCGCGCTGAACTAATAAATAAATAAATAAAGCCTATTGTCCTTTCTTGCTCTTTCCATGATATATTTCTATGGTGACAAAATTTTACTTCCTTCCAAATGTGATTCCCAGATCTTTCATAATGTCTGTTTTTCTCTATTTCCACACCATTGACCTCATATTAGTAACATAATATTGTGTTTTAGTTATGTACGTCATAAATTTTCCTTTCCCTCTGGTGTTTTGAAGTAAATTATTTTTACACGTATATTTATTGTATACAAGTCCTTCTGTAGCAAATAGTTGTCATACTCGTAATTAACTACTCCTTACTCGTTATCATTATTAATAATAATTTTATTATTACTAACATAGTTGTTACCGTTAGAATTAAATACGTTCATAATCGTATTGTGGCAACTACTTACTACTGAAATGCTTTATCAAATATTTAAGTCTGTAGTTTGTAGCAGGGGTGGCCACAGAAGTTAATGGCTTTTAGCCCATAGTGCGTCACTAAAATTTTAGAGGATCTTTGGAAAGCAACTTAATTGAAATTAATGAGAAACTTAGATATATTTAAAATAAATTTATTTAATACAAGAACATTACGTTTAATTAAGGCCACAACCATGGTAAGGGAAGCGATGTATTAAAGTACGAACCATTGAAATAGTGTAGAAGCAATAGCTGTTTTTTTTTTTTTTTTTTTAGTTTAGTTTCTGAGTTTTGCGTCCTTATACAACGTCGTGATTACGAAGGAGGGATTCGACTTTGTAAGGTTGCCAGATTGCCAATGGCAAGAAGAATGAACCGAAGTGAATGAAATTGCGCACAGATATTGTAGACGTAAAATGAGGGAATACGTGTTTCGTATTTTCCTAGAAAAAAACGGTTGGGTGGGGCACAGACCCCTCCAAACCTTTGATTACGAAATATCAAAAATGCTAATAACAGTATGTTAGAAGTGCCTAAAGGACATGAAGAAACTGCAAGGAAACTTTGTGTAGGGACAGTACTCAAAAATAACTTTACACAGTTTTTTTTCATTTTCTTCGGAAAAACGGTTTTAGAGGCCAAAGCACCCACTCAAAATTTTGAAACTTGATGCCCAAAAGGCAAGAAGAAGTAGACCGAAGTGAATGAAATTGTACACAGATATTGTAGACATAAGGTTAGGGAATACCTGATTCGTATTTTTCTGAAAAAAGAAAAGAAAGAAAATGTTGGATGGACCGAAGCGTTGGGTGTGGGTGGAGGAAAGAGTGGACAGAAGCGAATGAAATTTTGTGTAGATATTATAAATAAAATAAGGTCTTAAGCAGTGGTGTAGGGAAGGGGTGGGCCCAGGAGGGCCGAGCCCCCCTCCAAAGGGTTTCGACGATTTACTTTGGTGCTTCGATGTTTAACTTTTTTCTCTGAAAAAAAAAAACAACAATTGCCTTCCACGTACTCTATTTCAGAACATAACATGCCACTAAACAGTTTCTAAACAAGCTGAATAAAAGAAAGGACAGGTAATGTTTTCGTTTGATGTTTTCGTTTCATTCAAATGAAAAATATTTGAGGAAAAATGTTAAGAAGAGAGGGTGGAAAACAATAGTAAACACTTGTAGCATGTGACTATCTCACAGCAATCTCTGATGTATGATGATTTGCTTAAGTTAGACGAGTTCAGGGTGTCGAAATAAGAACTTCCTTTGCAATTGCAGAATGTCGCAAAACATTTTACAAACGCATATATATTTGGTCTAGGAATTAATTCGTGCGGTTGGTACGCACACATTGAAGCTGTAGTACAAACACAAAATACATAAATACCTTAAGAAAAATATTGTCCATCGCTAGCCACCACTTTCGCCCATCTGTCAGGCAATGTACGGATTCCGTGGCGAAAGAAGTCCTCATCCTTGGAAGCGATCCAGTCAGAGACCCATGTTTCGATATCTTCTGAAGAAGTAAACCGCTGTCCAATCAAATCGTTGTTCATGCAATCGACCAAGTAGTAGTCCGAAGGAGCAACGTCTGGTGAATACGGAGGGTGGGGTAAAACTTCCCATCCGACATTTTCTAAATAGGTTTTGACCGGTTTTGCGACATGTGGGCGAGCGTTATCATGTTGAACAATAAGTTTATCATGTCTGTTCTCCCATTCTGGTCGTGTTCTGGCCAGAGCTTGCTTCAAACGCATTAATTGTCGTCGATAACGTTCTCCATTCATAGTTTCACCCGGTTGCAGCAGCTCATAGTACACCACACCTTTCATATCCCACCATATGCACAGCATAACCTTTGCACAGTGAATATCTCGTTTTGGTTGTGATGGACCTGGTTCACCTGGTTTCACCCAGGCCTTTTTTCGTTTAGGGTTCTCGTAATGGATCCACTTCTCATCACCCGTAATAATTCGATGCAGAAACCCCTTTCTGCTCTGTCGTTGAAGCAGCAATTCGCAAATGGTTTTTCGTCTTTCAACGTCTCTGTCTTTCAATTCATGTGGAACCCAATGTGACATCTTTTGAATCATTCCCATGGCTTTCAAGCGTTTGGAGACTGTTGTTTGATCAACGCCTAATGCTGCTGCAAGTTGTTCCTGCGTTTGACACGAATCTTGCTCGAGGAATGCTGTCAATTCTTCGTCTTGAATTTTTTTTTTTTTTTGGCTGTCCAGCTCGCTCTTGGTCTGCCAAGCCGAAATCACCACTTCTAAACCGTGCAAACCACTTCTGACACGTTCGCTCAGCTAGAGCATGGTCACCATACACTTCCACCAAAATACGATGACTTTCAGTCGCACTTTTCTGCATGTTAAAGTAATGCAGCAGGACACCCCGCAAAAACACTTTATCAGGCACAAATTGCGCCATGTTCACTTAACTACAAACTGGTGTTGTTGACGCTTTAATCCACTGCCCTATACTACGAACGATACGCGATGACAGGGGTTTGCAACACATGTGTGGATACACGGAACTGTGGGACGCTCCGTTCGTTGCGCCATCTCTTGTCAACCCGCACGAATTAATTCCTAGACCAAATATATATATATATATAACACTAAGCTCCCCCAAATAACAATCCTGGCTACGCTACTGGTCTTCCGTGTTCAACAAGTGTCCCCATCCGATTTCTTCAAATTTGGCACATCAACAGTAAGCACAAACTGTATAGCGTATTTTACAGTATTTCGGGAGGCTTCCTTCATCTTACAATGTTTTTCCGCATAAACAAAAACACGTGTCGATTTATTTTCTGTTTACTGTTGACGTGCCAAATTTCACGCAAATCGGATGCGGACACTAAGGACATTCGAGCGCCCGTACTTTACATCTACACAAATTTTATTTGCTTCGGTCCACTCCTTCCTCCACTACTACGGTAATATTAACTTTTTTTCGGAGGGGGCCTTATCCCCAAAACTGTTTTTTCGCACAAACTAAGAACATTTTTTTTTTATTTTGCACAAAGTTTCGTTGTAGTTCTTCATATCCTTTAGGAACTTCTAATATACACTCATTTGCACCTTTCATATTTCGCTAGGGATGGGCACGAGTCGAGCTAAAACTCGACTCGACTCGAAAACTCGAAGCGAATTTGAGTCGAGTTTCGAGTCGAGTCAAAGGTAATTTTCTCGAGTCGAGTTCCGAGCCGAGTAACTGTTTTGAGGTCGAGTTTCGAGTCTAGTCGAGTTTGGTAACTGGTTCGCTCGTTTAGCTCGTTTTGAAATCATGGCCTGATTAGATTGGAAAGCGAAAGCTATGAGAAATGTATGCAGTAATGTGCAATATTTTTAGTGTTGCTCACGGGATGGGACACTGCTTGCATCCCGTCTCGTCTCGATTAACAAGACGACCATTGATTTTTCTAACGGGACAGTCTCAAATGTCGTGAACACCAATGTAAGTATATACTGTAGTTCTTATCACCAAGACTGAGACCGGCACAGTCGAAGTTTTGAGCTGAAGCAGAAGCCCAACCCGGGTAGTGGTGTTAAGCGGATCAGCAAGGTTCAACTGAGCGAACAGCTCGAGCCGACTCGGTTGGGGTGAGCCATCATTTCGGTTTATTTCGGCTCGGTTGGGTAAGCTGTTGGCTCGGCTCGATAGTAAATGAGCTGTGAGCCGAGCAGTTAGGAACATGTTTGGCCGGCGCCCTCTAAATTTTAACGATTTTGATTCGAACCCGGATACTTGCTCCTCCAGAACTCAAACTCAGAACATCGTGAAAAATGTCCTTGCCTCCTAGACTCCACAATTACCGAGGTCAGCAGTCTACTAGTTTTTAGTATTCCGATACAAATCGCCTATCTTTCATGTTTATACACGATAGAGGTCTGCACGGGCCGGAATTGGTAGCCCGGGCCCGGCCCTGAATTTCTAATGTTAGGCCCAACCGGAGTTCGAAATATGTTTTAGCATTTAAACCCGAGCTCGTGTGATAATCAAGTGAGCCTGAAATAAGCCTGAATTACAGAAATTTAATAATGAACGCAAAATTACATTTCTATTTACAGCAATTAGAAGTTTGATTTTGAAGTTGTGTTTTAAAATTTCTCCAGAAAGAACGGTACAATAAATATCCTTGTATATACAATATATTTGCAAAGTTAGGCCCGAGAAGGCCCGATAAATATGGTTTATATTTTAAAATTTACGGCCTGAGCCCGGCCCGGGCCCGAAGTAATATATCCTTAATAGGCCCGAGTCCAGCCCGTGGGCAGGGCTGGGGTGGCTCACTGGTAGAGTGTTCACCTCTGGTGCATTAGGGTCCTTGGTTCGATCCTGGCTCTCGCCAAGTCAACTTTGTGGTGGAAAAATACCGTGTGTGGGGGTTTCCTCCTGGTTCTCCAGTTTCCTCTCACTTTCTTCATTCCACCATTTCATTCATTTCTCATCATCACCGTCTCCTTTAGAATAGCCGGCATAATCGTGGGAGGTAAAACTTAAAGATTTTATTTTTTTCCGTCCCGCAGGCCGGGTCGGGCTTCAGCTCCTGCAGACCTCTAATACACGGTGGTGATATAATAATAATAATAATAATAATAATAATAATAATAATAATAATAATAATAATAATAATAATAATAAAGTTGTAATAGTAGTAAGTATCATTGATAATAATTATACTATGTAGGATACTTGAAGAAAGTACTTAAAACTACACACAGCATTTGGCTGTTTTGGCTCGACTCGACTCGAAACTCGAGTCAATTTCGAATCGAGTTTCGAGTCGAGTTGGAGGGAATTTTTCGAGCCGAGTTCTCAAGTCGAGTTCAAAGATGTCTATTTCGATTCGAGTCGAGTTTCAATGAAAACTCGTTCGAACTCGCTCGTGCCCATCCCTATATTTCGCAATCAACAGTTTAGAAGGTCGGTGCCCCACTCAATATATATTTTTTTTGTTTTTTAGGAAAATACGAAACACGTATTCTCTTATTTTACGTCTACCATATATGTGCACAGTTTCATTCACTTCGGCCCACTTCTTCTTGCCTTTTGGGCATCAACTTTCAAAATTTTGGGTGGGGACTTTTGCTCCCTAAAACAGTTTTTCGCATAAAATAAAAAAAACTCATATTCGTTTATTTTTGCGTATTGTCACTACACAAAGTTTCGTTGCAATTCTTCACGTGCTCTAGGCACTTCTGACATACTGTGTTTAGTACTTTTGATATTTCGTGATCAAAGGTTTGGAGGGGTCCGTGCTCCACCGAACCGTTTTTTTGAAAGAAATACAAAACACGTATTCTTTCATTTTACGTCTACAAAATCTGTGCACAATTACATTCACTTTGTTCCACTTCTTCTTCCCTTTCGGGCGTCAACGTTCAAAATTTTGGATGGGGACTTTTGCCCTCTGAAACCGCTTTTCCGCAGAAAGTGAAATCACGGATTCGTTTATTTTATATGTAGTATCTACCTGCCAAATTTTATTATAATCGGAATGTTACTGTTGGGAAGTGTGACATGTTGGTATTATATGTAAGTGAATTACAAAGAAGTTCTTCTTCTGTAGGAAGAGGGTGAAGCTTTTGCTTGAAACAGTACTCCCTGCTTGTGTAGTTGCTAGCGCGTGTGACTTGCACACAGGGTCTAAAGTTCGATCCCCATTGAGAGTTTATTATGCAAATTTTTCCCTCAAATTTACGAATTCCGTATATATTTGGCACATCTTTAAAAAAAAATTTCAAGTGTTCTGGAATTTATTAATGTAGAAAAAAGGACTGTTTTATATAAGCACGTCTCCATATTAGAAATTATGGTTTGGAGTTTATGATTCATTCCCGTTCAGCCTAAAGGCCTTCCAACACTTTGTATAAAATATTTTAAATGATCTTATCATTAAGCAGAACGGGAATTCCCGTTCTGCCTAGTCTTTGGAGACAGGGAATTTTATGCTGGAAGGATTTTTAAAGGGAAATGTAGCACCAAATTGCTTGACTCCTAGCGAGTTTTTATGCACATCGGAAGTCATATAGGTGCATATAATGGCTGTAGTAACGAGAGCGAGGACAAAACTCAAGCGATAAAAAAATTCCAAGAAAAATTCTGACAAGGCGGACAAAATCCTATGAACAGCATTATATGAGTATATATTTGATTTACCAGTGTTCGCTCTATAAGATTATTTTTTTCCCTTCAATTGTTACATTTTCTTTCTTTTAAAATACGGAAAACCCAATAAAACTTATTCCTAAAAATGTTATAATAAAAGGGTAGATTGGCTCTAATTAACACACACACACACATGAAAAGTTCTGGGTACTCCTATTTATTATATATTTAATACATTGAAATACGTTCAGCACGTTGTTGTTAGACCATTCATTTTAATTGTGAAAACTAACTGTGATGTTATTTGATTATTTTTAAATGTGCATCTTCATGAAGTAGCATATAGGAGTCTTATTTTGAGCGTTGTATAAATATTTGTTTATTTTAATTCTGAAATACTGATCAAGATATATTTTTTTTAGCAAAGATCAAAATGTGGAATATAGTCTATACTTACTGCAGGCATGTTCAAATTATTAGATTCAACATTCAGTTTCTGAATATTTTTGAGTTCTTACAATATTACATCAGTAGTAGAAAATGGATCGATCTGGGCCAGCATTGAACAGCATTAAACAGCATAGAACAACTCAGGAGCCCCTGGGAAATTCAGCACCTTACACCGTGAACCCACGGTCTTTTACGACCTCCATTTTAGGGGTGAATTTGTTCCCTTTTATGAGCACTTTTTAGGGGGTGTATTCGTTCTCTTTTATGGACATATTTTAAGGGGTGAACTCGTTCCCTTTTATGAGCATATTTTCCAACCCCTACGAACATCAGACTACGTAACATAACAGAAGATCAGATAACAGATAAGAATATGAAACATAGAAAGGGTGAATTCATTCTCTTTTATGAGCATATTTTCCAACCCCTATTTTAACATAGCAGAAATGACATAAGACTACGAACACATAGGAGAGCTAATAAAAGAGTATGGCTTATTTTCAACCCTTATTTTAACATAGCAGAGAATATATAAGATTCGTTCCACCCCTATTGGAACATAGCAGAGAATACATACGACTAGGTAACACAGCAGGGTGAACTCGTTCTCTTTCATGACCTCCATTTTAGGGGTGAACTCGTTTCCTTTTATGAGCATATTTTCCAACCCCTATTTTAATTACGAACACATAGCAGAGCAGATAATATATAAGACTACGTAACACATAGAAGAGCAGATAACACATAAGAGTACGTAACATAACAAGGGTGTAATCGTTCTCTTTTATGAGCATATTTTCCAACCCCCATTTTAATTACGAACACATAGAAGAGCAGATAACACATAATACTACGTAACACATAGCAGAGCAGATAACACATAGCACTATTTTAACATATTAGAAAACACATAAGACTACGTAACACACAGCAGAGCAGATAACACATAAGAGTACGTAACATAACAAGGGTGTACTCGTTTCCTTTTACGACCTCCATTTTAAGGGTATACTCGTTTCCTTTCATAAGCATATTTTCCAACCCCTATTTTAACATAGCAGAAACTACGAACACACAGAAGAGCAGATAACACAAGGGTGTATTCGTTCTCTTTTATGATCACTTTTTCAACCCCTATTTAAACATAGCAGAGCTAATACAAGAGTATGGCTTATTTTCCAACCCCTATTTTAACATAGCAGAGAATACATAATATTCATTCCCCTACGAACACATATAAGAGCATAAGACTACGTAACATAGCAAGGGTGTATTCATTCCCTTTTATGATCTCTTTTCAACCCCTATTTGAACATAGCAGATAGTACATAAGACTATTTAACATAGCAGGGCTCTACTCAGTTCAACCCCTATTTTAACATAGCGGAAATTACGAACACATAGCAGAGCAGATAATACATAAGATTCATTCCCTTTTATGAGCATTTTTTAGGGGTGTATTTGTTCTCTTTTATAACCATTTTTACACCCCTTATTTTACCATAGCAGAAATTACACTGAGAGTACGAACACAGAGCAGAGCAGAGAATACATGATTCACTCCCTTTTAAGGGGTGTACTCGTTCTCTTTTATGATCACTTTTTCAACCTTTATTTTACCATAGCAAATAAAACATAGTAGGGATGTATTCATTCCCTTTTATGAGCACATTTTTGGCGGTGGACTCGTTCCCTTTTATGAGCATATTTTCCAACCCCTATTCGAACACAGCAACAAACTAGAGAATAATGGGTATGTACTTGTTCCCTTTTTAAACCCTATTTCCCACAGAGGCTACGGACATAGGAGATTACATAGCAAAGAATTCTTTTTACCTGGGTGTTATAGTTTATGTGGGATACGCCCTTTCTATGATAATTTTAACCGATTTGGATGAAACTCGGCATATGGGGGTTTTTGGACATGCTGATTACGAATAACATATTTATTTATTGTTACCTGGGTTTTATAGTTTATGTGGGATACGCCCTTTCTATGACAATTTTAACTGATTTGGATGAAACTCGCCATATGGGGGTTTTCGACCATGCTGATTACGAATATCATATTTATTTTACCTAGATTTTATAGTTTATGTGGGATACGCCCTTTGTATGATACTTAAAACCCAATAAATCGAAAAAAAGCCACATATTGAGGTGCTGTTTCCAAATCTAGTAATTGGTCATCAACCAGTGCAAGTTCCAAAATAATGATCATCGAGATCAAAGGTCAACATACTTAAAACCTAATAACTCGAAAATGGATCCACATACTGAGGTGGTGTTTCCACATTTAGTAATTGGTCATCAACTACTACAAGTTTCAAAAATAATGACCATCGAGGTCAAAGATCAAAATACTTAAAACCTAATAACTCGAAAACGGAGCTAAATATTGAGATGCTTTTTCCAAATTTAGTAATTGGTCATCAACTACTACAAGTTCCAAAAATAATGACCATCGAGGTCAAAGGTCAAAATACTTAGAACCCAATAACTCTAAAACGGAGTCACATACTGAGGTGCTGTTTCCAAATCTAGTAATACGTCATTAACTACTACATGTTCCAAAAGTACTGACGGTCGAGGTCAAAGGTTAAATATTTAAGCCCTAATAACGTTAAACAAAGCCTTGGATAAATTTGTGTAACCTATTCAGTTTTGTACCAAGCAGAGAGTAGTGAAGAATGAATAAATATGACTGGCTTACTTCGAGAAAGAAAGCAAAGATATGCCATTTTAACTATTTAAATTCAATTTTGTACCAACGAGAAATGCCATTTTAACTAGCTCAGAATTTATGTAACTTTTGAACTACTGAAATGTTCTATTTTTGTATCAATCAGAAAAAAACAAAGAAGGATCATTTTAACAAGTTCATAATTTCTGTAACGAAAGAATAATTTCGATGTTCTACTTTTTTATACCAACGAGAAAAAATGAACTAGCTGAATATACGAAAGAATAAATTTAAGTGACCTATTCAATTTTGTACCAATGATAAATGCCATTTTGACTAGCTCAGAATTTTACTACTCAAATAAACAATGGAGTATTTAGTTTTATACCACCGAGAAAAAATAAAGAATATTATACCATTTTGGAGTATTCAAATTAACAAAGGACTTATAATTTGTGTCAACTCTAAAAAAACATTTTAACTAGCTGAGTATTTTATACCATTTTGTATTATTTCAACAAACAAAAGGAAAAAGCAAAAAAGGATCATTTTAACTAGTCTAATAAACGAAGGCATAAATATGAGTGTACTACTCAAATAAACAAAAGAACAAAATTGTACTAACCAGAAAAAAGCGAAGAAGGCCCATTTTAACTAACTGAGAATTTCTGTACATTTTGTACTATTTAAACAAACGATGGAATAAATTTGAGTGGCCTGTTTTTTGTACTAAACAGAAAAATCGAAGAAGGTCTCTTTGTACCAGTCCAATGAACCAAAGAACAATTTTGAGTGTTCTACTTTTTATACCAAACATAGAACCATTTTAGCTAGCTGAGTATTTTATACCATTTTGTACTACTCAAATAAACGAAAGAATAAAATTGTACTAACCATTTTAACTAGCTCAAACACAATTTTAACTAGCGCAGAATTTCTGTACCTTTTTGGGTTATTCAAATGGACTAACAAGAAAGAAAGCAAAGATATGCCATATTAACTATTTAAATAAACAAAGAGATAAATTTAAGTGATCTATTCAATTTGGTATCAACGAGAAATACCATTTTAAATAACTCAGCATTTTATACCTTTTTGTGCTATTTAAATAAACGAAGAAAGCGAAGGAGGACCATTTTAACTAACTCAGAATTTTGTATCATTTTGTAATAATCAAGTAAACGAAGGAATAAATTTGAGTGGTCTATTTTATTTTTGTATCAATCAGAAGAAAAGCAAAGATGATACATTTTATACCTTTGTGAAGGATTAAAATAAACGAGTGGTTCATTTAGTTGTGGTGCTACATTTTGTATATTTTTGTGTCATCCAGAGAAAGGGCCTCTTTAAAGTAGCATTGCTAAATAAATTTTAAATTGCCTGTCCCGTCACTAAGTAAGGTTCATAGTTATATGGTTAATAGACTTGCGTTAAGCGAATTAAGTCTTACATTTAGTATCAGTTGACAAAATATTAACGCCGACACTGAAGTCTCAATTTTTCCGGTCGTTATCTATATATTTGAACGTTATAACCAGAGTTGCGTTATACATTGAATTTTAAGTTAATTCTATAGAGCAGACTTCATAGCAATTAGCGTACTAAAGAAAACTGATGAAGAATGACAAATTATGACAGCATGCTTGGCCATTTTTTATCACAGCAGAAGGAATCATATCAAAGTAAGAAAAGTTTTCAAAGTTCCATGTTCCATAAAATCTATAAAGATTGCTGCAGATATTTAAGCAACGTTATGAATGCGTTTCCTAATATTTGTATTGCTAGTATAGTGAGGCTCCTAAGGTACTGCCTATTGCTCAACGATTCAGTTATTTTTTAAACTTTCTTTCCTGAAACTCCAAATATATACTTTTGCATTTATGTATTTTATTATAATGGAATATAAGTTTTTGAAGTATATTTGAAAAATAATAGAACATACATCATGATGTTATATTAACGAATTGTTTCTTTGCATTGCTTGAAACATATTATTAAACACTGAGAATACATAGAATGTTTTTGTTGTAGATATATAAATAGATGTATCACACTTGAAAAAATTATTTGCCAGATGAATTACGTGATAAAGTGAGAATCATATATCCAACACAGGAAATGGAAGAAGTGTATTATTTTAGACGCTATAATAGATATAATGATTAAATACTCCCGGAAAGTGATGATGACAGTGTTTCAAATATTACCTGTCTTGAATGAGTGTGAGTGTACTAATGAAAGTATTAGTGATACATGTGTTATACAATTATTTAATGAGTACACACCAAATTCAGTATTATTATGTGAAGCATGTTCTGAACATAATGAAAATGAAAAAGATCACAACTGTTTGCTGCAGTATGATTACGAATTATTACAAAAGGTGTGGACGATCTTAATTAAACGTGAAATGAGAGAGAAAATCTATAAACTTTATTTAAAGAAGCATTTTAAAGGTTGTAATATTAAGAACACTTATACTTTGGAGAAAAAAAATAATCTGGTATATGAATACATTATAGAGTGTGATTATTATATCAAAGAAATAGTAGAAATGTTTTTAGAGAAAGATAAACAATTATTTAATTCTTTAAATGAACACTGAGACACTGTAGATTGATTGTGTATGAATAGACGAACATATTAGGGCTAAAATTACAAAGGGTTACAGAGAATTGAACTGTTAACTATATTATTTTATAAATGGATCAATTTGTAGTATTGTAATATTACAAACATTGGACTCTGGCAACTGAATTGTCAGTGAGAGTCTATTTAAATTGTTCTCTGGATGACACAAAAATATACAAAATGTAGCACCACAACTAAATGAACCACTCGTTTATTTTAATCCTTCACAAAGGTATAAAATGTATCATCTTTGCTTTTCTTCTGATTGATACAAAAATAAAATAGACCACTCAAATTTATTCCTTCGTTTACTTGATTAGTACAAAATGGCATAAAATTCTGAGTTAGTTAAAATGGTCCTCCTTCGCTTTCTTCGTTTATTTAAATAGCAAAAAAAGGTATAAAATGCTGAGTTATTTAAAATGGTATTTCTCGTTGATACCAAATTGAATAGGTCACTCAAATTTATTCTTTCGTTTATTTGAGTAGTACAAAAAGTATTGAGCTAGTTAAAATGGACCTTCGGGGTTGGTACAAAACTAAATTCGCTTTTTTTGCTTAGTACAAATTTATTCATTTGTTGATTTGGTAGCACAAAAAGATATAGAAATTCTGAGCTTCCTTCTTTGTTTTTCTCTGGTTGGTACAGAAAGTAGACCTTCTCCGCTTTTTTAATTGCAAACAAAATTTTTTTCTACTTGGTACAAAATTGAATAGGTCATTCAAATTTAATAGCACAAAAAGGTATAAATTGACCTTATTTGCTTAAACCACTCAAATTTATTCTATCGTTTGTTTGAGTTAGTTAGAGAATGGACAAAACTAAATAAACCACCCAAATTTGATTAGTAAAAAATGTTAGTTCTTTCCTTTTTCTGCTTATAAAAGTGAATAGGTCACACAAATTTATTCCTTTGTTTAAATAGTACAACATGGTCAAGAAATTGGGTAGACCAAAAGCACAAAAAGTTATAACATGCTGAGCTATTTCCTTGCTTTTTTCGGTTTGGTACAAATTTTATAAAAAAGGTATAAAATTCTAAACCAGTTAAAAATGGTTCTCGTTGGTACAAAAGGAAACAGGATACCTCAATAAATGTCTTCGCTTTTCTGGTCAGTACAAATTTATACCTTTGTTTCCTTTTTTCTGCTTGGTACCAAACCTAAATAATCCATCCAAATTTAAGTATTACAAAATGATATAAGATTCTGAGTTAGTTAAAATGGTCCATGTTCGCTTTCTCAAATTTATCCCTTCGTTTGTTTAAATAATACAACATGCACTAGAAATTCTGAGGTAGATAAAATTGGCATTTCTCGTTGGTATAAAATTGAATAAACCACTCAAATATATTCCTTCGTTTATTTAAATAGTTAAAATGGACCTTCTTCGCTTTTTTTATAAATTCCGAGCTAGTTAAAAGGGCATTTCTCCTTGGGTACAAAATGGAATAGATCACTTAAATTTATCTCTTGGTTTATTTAAATAGTTAATATGGCATATCTTTATTTTCTTTCTTGTTAGTCCATTTGAATAACCCAAAAAGGTACAGAAATTCTGCGCTAGTTAAAATTGTGTTTGAGCTAGTTAAAATGGTTAGTACAATTTTATTCTTTCGTTTATTTGAGTAGTACAAAATGGTATAAAATACTCAGCTACCTAAAATGGTTCTATGTTTGGTATAACAAGTAGAACACTCAAATTTGTTCTTTGGTTCATTGGACTGGTACAAAGAGACCTTCTTCGATTTTTCTGTTTAGTACAAAAAACAGGCCACTCAAATTTATTCCATCGTTTGTTTAAATAGTACAAAAAGGTACAGAAATTCTGTTAGTTAAAATGGGCCTTCTTCGCTTTTTTCTGGTTAGTACAATTTTGTTCTTTTGTTTATTTGAGTAGTACACTCATATTTATGCCTTCGTTTATTAGACTAGTTAAAATGATCCTTTTTTGCTTTTTCCTTTTGTTTGTTGAAATAATACAAAATGGTATAAAATACTCAGCTAGTTAAAATGGTTCTTTTTAGACTTGACACAAATTATAAGTCCTTTGTTAATTTGAATACTCCAAAATGGTATAATATTCTTTATTTTTTCTCGGTGGTATAAAACTAAATACTCCATTGTTTATTTGAGTAGTAAAATTCTGAGCTAGTTAAAATGACATTTATCATTGGTACAAAATTGAATAGGTCACTTAAATTTATTCTTTCGTATATTCAGCTAGTTCATTTTTTCTCGTTGGTATAAAAAAGTAGAACATCGAAATTATTCTTTCGTTACAGAAATTATGAACTTGTTAAAATGATCCTTCTTTGTTTTTTTCTGATTGATACAAAAATAGAACATTTCAGTAGTTCGAATGTTACATAAATTCTGAGCTAGTTAAAATGGCATTTCTCGTTGGTACAAAATTGAATTTAAATAGTTAAAATGGCATATCTTTGCTTTCTTTCTCGAAGTAAGCCAGTCATATTTATTCATTCTTCACTACTCTCTGCTTGGTACAAAACTGAATAGGTTACACAAATTTATCCAAGGCTTTGTTTAACGTTATTAGGGCTTAAATATTTAACCTTGACCTCGACCGTCAGTACTTTTGGAACATATAGTAGTTAATGACGTATTACTAGATTTGGAAACAGCACCTCAGTATGTGACTCCGTTTTAGAGTTATTGGGTTTTAAGTATTTTGACCTTTGACCTCGATGGTCATTATTTTTGGAACTTGTAGTAGTTGATGACCAATTACTAAATTTGGAAACAGCATCTCAATATTTAGCTCCGTTTTCGACTTATTAGGTTTTAAGTATTTTGACCTTTGACCTTGATAGTCATTATTTTTGAAACTTGTAGTAGTTGATGACCAATTACTAAATGTGGAAACACCACCTCAGTATGTGGATCCATTTTCGAGTTATTAGGTTTTAAGTATGTTGACCTTTGACCTCGATGATCATTATTTTGGAACTTGCACTGGTTGATGACCAATTACTAGATTTGGAAACAGCACCTCAATATGTGACTCTTTTTCGATTTATTGGGTTTTAAGTGTCATACAAAGGGCGTATCCCACATAAACTATAAAATCTAGGTAAAAATAAATATGATATTCGTAATCAGCATGGTCGAAAACCCCCATATGGCGAGTTTCATCCAAATCAGTTAAAATTGTCATAGAAAGGGCGTATCCCACATAAACTATAAAACCCAGGTAACAATAAATAAATATGTTATTCGTAATCAGCATGTCCGAAAACCCCCCATATGCCGAGTTTCATCCAAATCGGTTAAAATTATCATAGAAAGGGCGTATCCCACATAAACTATAACACCCTGGTAAAAAGACTTCTTTGCTATGTAATCTCCTCTGTCCGTAGCCTCTGTGGGAAATAGGGTTTTAAAAAGGGAACAAGTACATACCCATTATTCTCTAGTTTGTTGCTGTGTTCGAATAGGGGTTGGAAAATATGCTCATAAAAGGGAACGAGTCCACCCCAAAAAATATGCTCATAAAAGGGAATGAATACATCTCTGCTATGTTTTATCTGCTATGGTAAAATAAGGGTTGAAAAAGTGATCATAAAAGAGAACGAGTACACCCCTTAAAAGGGAATGAATCATGTATTCTCTGCTCTGCTCTGTGTTCGTAGTCTCAGTGTAATTTCTGCTATGGTAAAATAAGCGGTGGATAAAGTGGTTATAAAAGAGAACAAATACACCCCTAAAAATGCTCATAAAAGGGAATGAATCTTATGTATTATCTGCTCTGCTATGTGTTCGTAATTTCCGCTATGTTAAAATAGGGGTTGAACTGAGTAGAGCCCTGCTATGTTAAATAGTCTTATGTACTATCTGCTATGTTCAAATAGGGGTTGAAAAAGAGATCATAAAAGGGAATGAATACACCCTTGCTATGTTACGTAGTCTTATACTCTTATATGTGTTCGTAGGGGAATGAATATTATGTATTCTCTGCTATGTTAAAATAGGGGTTGGAAAATAAGCCATACTCTTGTATTAGCTCTGCTATGTTTAAATAGGGGTTGAAAAAGTGATCATAAAAGAGAACGAATACACCCTTGTGTTATCTGCTCTTCTGTGTGTTCGTAGTTTCTGCTATGTTAAAATAGGGGTTGGAAAATATGCTTATAAAAGGAAACGAGTATACCCTTAAAATGGAGGTCGTAAAAGGAAACGAGTACACCCTTGTTATGTTACGTACTCTTATGTGTTATCTGCTCTGCTGTGTGTTACGTAGTCTTATGTGTTTTCTACTATGTTAAAATAGTGCTATGTGTTATCTGCTCTGCTGTGTGTTACGTAGTATTATGTGTTATCTGCTCTTCTATGTGTTCGTAATTAAAATGGGGGTTGGAAAATATGCTCATAAAAGAGAACGAGTACAACCTTGTTATGTTACGTACTCTTATGTGTTATCTGCTCTTCTATGTGTTACGTAGTCTTATATATTATCTGCTCTGCAATGTGTTCGTAATTAAAATAGGAGTTGGAAAATATGCTCATAAAAGGAAACGACTTCACCCCTAAAATGGAGGTCATAAAGAGAACGAGTACACCCCTAAGAAGTGCTCATAAAAGGGAACAAATTCACCCCTAAAATGGAGGTCGTAAAAGACCTTGGGTTCACGGTGTAAGGTGCTCAATTTCCCAGGGGCTCCTGAGTTGGCCAATGTTGGCCAATACTGAGCCAGATCGATCCATTTTCTACTACTTACATCAGAAAACGACTTTCAACTAAGTCCAAATTACTGTTTTTTAACTCTGTTCTAATTTGTTTTGGTCATGGCACATGCTTTTCAATATCAATTAAACAAATGCGTACGTGACATTTAAATATAAATACTATACAATTTGCGTATCTATTTTTTTTAAATGAAATGGAATACTTACAAGAAAATGATCTCGATCAATTAATGTTTGGTTGTAATATGCTTCTTCTTTAGCTTTTCCTTCATGAAGCTAAAGGAGTTTTCAATCTACTTCATATCTGGACTATTGCCCGGCCACGGAAGAACACTAATTTCGTTGTTCTCGAAGAATTCTGCCACAGTTTTGGCCCGGGGGGATGGGGCTCCATCATGCATAAAGATGAAGTGTGCTTCATCAAACCAGATTGCAGTCTGGGGAAGCAGTTCTTCTTGAATAACTTGTAGGTATTGGTCGTGCTTGTTTTATTGAGTTTTCAGTATTTTTAAAGGGTTACTTCAATAAAGCGAAGAATTACAGATAACATTTTAGGTGCATGACATCATCATCATCATAGGTATTCCGCCATTATTGGCAGGTCACTTGCTGTAACTGAGAACCTTCCATGCTCCACGGTCTTCTGCTAACCTCTTTCTCTTCACGTACGATTTTTCTGTTTTGATATCGTCCATCAATTGTAGTCTCATTCGCCTCTCCCTCTGTCAAAGGTGTGTGACAGTTGAAGAAAAACATAATACTCCTTTTATTAGGCTGCGCGTGTGGTGTTGATTTTCGTTCATTTTGTCAGACTTTTCAAGGTCTTGTCCTCTTGGATTTTGTCCTGCATTCGTAATAATCTGTTTACTAATTCTAACAAAGTCTGTAAGAAGAATAACCATATATTCAAGTTTCATCATAAATTTTAGATGCCATTCTACTTGTTTCTTCTTTTCGGAAAAATGACTAGGATACAGTTCTGTCATAAGCCGTGTTATTCACACCTACTTTAGTAAAATTAATGTAATTTTTTAACACCTGCAGGAAAATGGAAAATCGATTGATTCAGCTGCAGGAAAGCCGTCTGACATTGTGACTGAAATGAACATAAAACAAACCTAATTCGACCTAATATCAAGTCATTTCACATCGAAATTTTCTTTAGTTTTCCAGAAGTTAATTTCTAACATGCTAAGGCTCTCAGTACGTAAAACGTGTCACAGTTCGCATCCTCAAGACATGTTTGGCCACATATTAAGTAAACAATGCAAGAGAACGCATAAGGAGGACCTTAGGAAAGAGTCTTAGTCTTGTATATACATCACAACTCCTTTTTCAGCATCACCTTATCAGCTGATTTGCCTTCTATACATAATTCTATACTATATGCAAAAACATACTTCTATTCTCATATTTATATTGCGAATGTACAAGCTTGTAAACAGCACCAATACAAAATATCAATGTCACACATTCAAATACTTGTATGTTTTTATAGAGTTCCAACCAAATCAAAAGGTCAGATAATCGGGGATAATGGCCGTCTTGTGCACCCTCTTGGATAATTTGTTTATTGTATGGCCAAACATGTCTTGGGGGTGTAAAATATGATACCTTTTATTTACTGCTAACCTTAGCATGTTGGACATGAGTTACTGGAAAACAGAAAAATTTGTTTTGAAATGACTTTATGTTAGACCGAATTAAGTTTGTTGTATGTTTGTTTCAGTTACAATGTCAAACGACTTTCTTGCAACTTAGTCCATCAATTTTCCATTTCTCTGCAGGTATTTAAAAAATCGCATTCATTTTCACTAAAATAGATGTGAATAATACTGCTAATAACCAAACTTTATCTACTCATTTTTTCGAGAAGAACAAGTAGAATAAGAATTAAAATTTATGATCAAACCTGAAGAAATAGTTATTCTTCTTACAGAATCTCTCACAATTAAGAAGAAAAAAATTCCTAGAAGAAATCCCTCCCTGTACAGAATTCCCCACATCCAAAGATTAGGCAGAAAGGGAATTATTGAAGCTTTCGTAATCTGGAAATAAACTTTGTTTGCTTTTAATATATAAAAAGCTTGCTCTCCTAGAAAATTTTAATTCAACACCCTAAATGACTATGTGGTAGTTTCTGCAAACGTATTGTATTGCATATTACATTAGTAATTTAGCGTTATTTGTTGATTTTTTTGCCTATACATATCAACTCTATCAAAGCACACTGTGAAATATAGTAACTGTATTGCATAATAAATGTTCTTTGTTCAATTTTAAATTTACTGCGTTCTTAATGTATACAGTTGGTATTTAATGTTCACTCGTGAAATGTCTAGTGAGCTTTTGTCCTAATTAAGTAAACTTTGGTGGACTTTTGTTGTACTCTTAATAAAATACACTCCACACAGTAGATATTGCAATTCTGAATGTTTGCTTGGTTTCAGAAGTCTGGTAAAATATGGCTTTTAAACATTTTTATTTATTTATTTAAAGAATTTGTTTTGGGATTCTCGTATCTCCATTTGAAAGAAACGAATTTCGTAACCAATTATATAATTAATTCTTAGAATGAATAGGATATGTTATGTAATTCATGTATAAAAAATAATCTTAGTAGTGCAAATATAGCTGTTACGTTGGAATTAGCTACGTTCATAACATTATCGCCTACTAGTTGCTGCATCGTCGAAAATTCATGTGGTGGTGGCGAATTTCAGAACTAAAGGAAGTGCATGAGAAAGGCACAAAACCTAAACGGCACAAGTCCTAAATGGCAGAAGTAATAAAAAATCATTTCGCGGCACAAGTCCTAAAAGGCACAAGACCTAAAATTTAGGTCTAGTGCCTATATTTTTAGGACCTATGCCGTTTAGGACTTATGAATGTCACTCAACAAAACAGCTCCTAGAGTATGACGTCATTACTTAATACTTTGACCCCCTTCTGCTCAAAAGCACAAAACGCACTTTGTTGTGTGTTATGGTATACTAAAGCACTAACTATTCCCAAAATTTCAGATTTTTTTTATCCAGGCCCATTGGAGATATTGGACAGTGAAATATGCTAAATTGGCATAATTCCCCAAATTTATGATTTTTTAGGCCTTTGGGAGCAGCTACAGGTCTGTAAATTTCTGTATATTAACTTATGACCCCGGACTACATGCACATACAAATTCTAACATCTACATCATGTTTCCTCTTCCCAAACATGTTTTCAATGTCCAAAAATGTTGTCTTGTAGGCCCTGATTTCAGCCCCTTCAAATGGTTTTAGGCAAAAATGTTAAAAATCAAAGTTTTAGCTCTGCACGAGTTGGAGACGTCCAGCAATTTTCATTTTGTTAGGACAAATACATGCTGAGATATTCAAACCAACGTAAACACGTAAAATCGAAAAAAACGCAAAATGGCGGCAGCGGTTGCGTGGCCATGGGATGTTGTAAAAAAATTAATTGTGGTTTTGAAGTACCCTGATATAGAACAAACATCAATGAAAAATTAGATTTTTTTGAAAAGGTCGAGCGGCATTTTTTTTCTCGATCACTGCATGGATTGACCCAATATTATTATGTTCGTGTGTAAACCTAAAAAGAATCTGACATAAAGATAATCTCTTCTGTTCATATCAGTAGCTTCGACTATATGTATATTTCTTTCCTTCTTTTGTCATTTTAATAATAATAATAATAATAATAATAATAATAATAATAATAATAATAATAATAATAATAATAATTGGACACTCTTTTCCTCAGAAACTTGCGACTTGAAGGTCTACATTGTAGAGCTCTGCCGACGACAACACACTGGACATTGTTTATAAAAATATCGAAATGCATTATTCACAAACTTATTGTCTACGGTTTGAACTACAAGAAGTGATCATATTTCTTCGCGATAATGTGAATACAAAAGTGAAATGTTGTGTTTCTACACAATTTCCTTTTCTCGGCTGACTGCAAAATAAAAAAATACTTCTATTGTTGTAAAGATAATAATAGTACGTCTTCAGGGCGGATCGATCTGAGAACCCCGTGAACTTGAGCCCACGGTGTTACCTATTACATTATCAAGACCTGCTTGCAAGAAAAGCTCTACATTGAGTGATGTGTCGAAAGAGTCCAAACACTTTACATCGCATTGTATTTTTTTCCTTGTTTCGTTTTTATTGCGTTCACCCTTTATGGTTTTCATACAATCCACGAAAAAGCAAATATATTTTTCACCACGATGTCCAGGAATACTATTTTAACTGATCAGCAAATAGGAAGCTACAGGCGAAATGATATGGGGTAATGTGTAGTATTTTATTTTCATAGCAGCAAGGGGCAAGTTACTATCCTGCGGAAAACATGCATAAACTTATGTGACAGACAATAAAAATCAGTGACGTGAACACAATCTGAATTTATAATTGGTATGTTTCTACTTACTGTTAGGCATGTGTAATTCCCCAAATTAAAATTTTAGGACATTTGTTATATAATACCGTAATATAAATAATGACTTATTTTCTTTGAATCCTTTTCCTTGCTTACGAAGCATAAGTAGATGCCTAGGCTGATACTACTAATAGATGAAATGCGCATTTATTGAAAAGATGGGTATACTGACATGGGGTATATACTGTTCGTATACTAGGTCCTAGAGGAGAGGAGAAGATAAGATTACATATCAGGTTAAGTCACGCACAGTCGCGCACCTTCATTTTAGTTGCACTTTATTTTCAGAAATATATCTGGGACTGAGAAGAAAAGTAGTATAAGTCATAAAATATTAATTTCACAGGAGAAGCGGAAAAGTGTTTTCAAGACAATATTTTGTTGAATTGCGTAGATTGTTTATTGACGGAAAACTTGTTTACTTCCTGCGTTCCAGTTGTCCACATCACTAAACCTTCCCTGCGTTCCTCGTACTAAAGTAAGTAAGAAAAAACATGATAACTCAATTTCGGCCAAAAGGTGACTTGGCATAATTTACCTCTCAGCTCCAGATATAGGTTGGGAATGAGATTTTCAGTGCTTTGACTCTGACATGATATAAGTCTTTTTATTAATTTCACAAGGAAACGGGGAAGCGAAAGCTCCCTCCAGAATTGGACAATGAAAAGCACAAGTTCTCAAAAAATATTAGGGAATGAACGTGAGTTTACAATATGTGTATGTCAATTTTCCAGCATGAGAAGAAGGATATATCTACCTGGGCAATTCATTGCAATTTGTGCCTAAGTAGCGGGAGCGGAATTAATACAAATTGAAGTGACTACTAAACCCGCCAGAGCAAGTTCTGTTTGAAATAATGTAGAATACGATTCTTTCTTTAAAACGGAAAAGCGAAGAGAAATCAATTTCACCTCACTTTTCTCTGTGGCAGTCGGACACAAATCATCACACTTATCCCCAAAAAGCACTTTTCAAATCGGATTATTGGGTGGGTCCCCTCAGTTCCAATATTAGGGCGACATGTTCCCCCAATTCTTCGGAATTTGTGCCCGTATCTACAGCTGAGACAATTGCCCAGCATGAGGAGAGGAACATAACCTCCTCTGCCACTTACTGCAATTTGTGTCTAACTAGTGAAGTACATGAAGTGGTACGCGGGGATCTGCATGTGTTATATGTGGAAAGGTCACACCGAGTATATCCCACGTTTGAAATATGTCGCTTGAATGGGACCTGTAGGGGGCCTGGCGACCAATTTAAAATAAGAACAAAACATGCTCCGAAACACCAGAAAACGTGGAGAAAATAAGAAGCTATGATGGAATTGTTTTGAGACGTGGTATACATAAGTTTAAAAGGTAGCTGAATACTAATCTGACATCAAATGTTTACAAATCAAAATGATGGATCCAACATGGCCGACACAAATTACAAAATACAACCTATGGATCTGAAATTGGATATATGGAGACACTCGACGTTTCTATGTATGAATCGGATACCAAAATGTTAAACTCAAAATGGCAGATCCAATATAGCGGACAAAATGCAAAACACTGCAGGAACTGAAAGCAGGTAGGTAGAGGTTTTCGTGGTCGCGATGTACGAATTCAATGTTAAAAGTGCAAAATTCAATATGACGCATCCAATATGATGGACAAAAGGTGCAAAAGTACATAATGGACGTATGTGTATCGAGACGAGCCTTTTCTCCGTCTTGATCTCGTCTCGATTTGGAAAATCACATTAGAGACGAGACCGAGACAAGATCGAATCTCTCGGTGTCAGTACCATCCCTACTACGGAGAGTGGACATTTGTCATACATATTGCTCACAAATTTACACGACATAATGTGAAACCGGAAGGACAGTTATGGAAGCATAAAGATGTTTTAAACGCGCATTTTTCACTGTCATTGTTCGTATCTTCAGATGGTATCTGCAAATAATAGCAACATATCCTAAGCGAGATATTACAGATGTAAAGTATAGTCGATGCAGCTTTTCAGTGACATGTAACACATGCCGATCCCCGCGTATCCGTTCGGGGGCAAGATAGAAAGTTGATATTAAAATACTTATTGTCTATGATTGCAATCTGTTCGTATCATAAAACTTTTATGTACGCTATAAAACCTGCCCTGCATTCTGTGCCTACATTTTGGCATGATAGTATAGTAAAACACGTTTCCTGTTTATCGTAAAATATCACCTGCCTCTTCTTGCCCCCTTATGTGCTATAGGTATGTGTAGTAGAAAAATACTACATGCGTAAGAATAACATATCCCCGTTATGTAAATATTTTTATTTTTATTTTATTTTATTTATTTATCTATTTATTTTTGCATTTTTCGTTCGACACAATTTATCCGTCATATTGCATTTTGTACTTTTAACATTGAATGCGTATTCAGCGAACACGAAAAGCTCTACCTACTGGCTTTCAGATCCATAGCAGTATTTTGCATTTTGTCCGCCATTTTGAATTTCACACTTTTGGTATCCGATTCATACATAGCGACGTCCGACGTCAGGTACCTCTATATACTTAATTTCAGATTCATAGCATGTTTCTTTGTAATTTGTGTCGGTCATGTTGGATACGACAGTTTGATTTGTAAACATTTGATGTTAGATTCGTATTCAGCTACCTTTCAAACCTATAAATACCGCGTTTCAAAACAATTCCATCATAGCTTCTTATTTTGTCCACGTTTTCTGGTGTTTCAGAGCATACCTTGTTCTGATCTTCAAATGGTTGCCACTCCCCCTACAGACCCCATTCAAGCGAGATATTTCACATGAAAGACATACTAGGTGTAACCTTTCGAACGATATATAACACATGCAGATCCCCGCGTACCACTTTATGTACTTCGCTAGTAAGTAGAGGGAGCGAAATTAAAACAGATTGATGTGACCTAAATGCAGCAGGAAACGAAGTTCAGTTTGAAATATTAAAGAACACAATTTTAAAAAAATGAAACAAGCTAAAGGACATCAATTTCATCTCACTTTCCTTTGTGGCAGTCGAACACAAATCATCACATTTCTCGCCAAAAACACATTTCAAGCCGGAGTATTGGGGTGATTGTTCCCCTCAACCCCCGGAATTTACGCCAGTGGTATCTATTGCAAGAAACAGAATTGAAATATTCGCTTACATCTATGAGATATTAACTATAAGTAGTATAAAATGGATCGATCTCGGCCAGACATGGCTCATAATAGAACAACTCAGGAGCCCCTGGGAAATCGAGCACCTTGAACCGTCCACCCACGGTCTTTTACGACCTCCATTTTAGGGGTGTATTTGTTCCCTTTTATGAGCACTTTTTAGGGGGTGTACTCGTTCTCTTTTATGAGTACATTTTAAGGGGTGGACTCGTTCCCTTTTATGATAACTTTTTCAACCCCTATTTTACCATAGCACAGACTACGAACACATAGCAGAGCAGATAATACATAAGACTACGTAACATAACAGGGATGGACTCGTTTCCTTTTATGAACATTTTTAGAGGTGGACTCGTTCTCTTTTATGATCACTTTTTCCACCCCTACTTGAACATAGAAGATAATACATAAGATTACGTAACATAGCAGGGATGTATTCGTTTCCTTTTATGAGCATTTTTAGGGGTGTATTCGTTCTCTTTTATGAACACTTTTTCAAACTCTATTTGAACATAGCAGATAATGCATAAGGCTACGAAACATAGCAGGGATGTATATATTCCCTTTTATTAGCATTTTTTTCAACATAGCAGACAATGAATACCTATGTAACATAGCAAAGGGAATGTACCGAACACATAACTATTTAACGTAGTAGGGCTGTATTCGTTCCACCCCTATTTAAACGTAGCAGAACTAGTAAAAGAGTATGGCTTATTTTCCAACCCCTATTTTAACATAGCAGAAATACATAAGACTACGAAACATAGCAGGGGTGCATTCATTCCCTTTTATGAGCATTCTTTCAACCCCTATTTTAAATATAAACATAGCAGACAATGAATACCTATGTAACATAGCAAACGGGGTGTACATAAGATTACGAACACACAACTATTTAACATAGTAGGGGTGTATTCGTTCCACCCCTATTTAAACATAGCAAAAATCACACAGAGACTACGAGACTCGTTAACGTAGCACATAGCAGGAGTGTATTCGTTCCACCCCAATTTTAACGTAGCACAGATTTCGCCCCACCCTTAATTTAACATAGCAGAAATGACACAAGCATGTTCCCAAACTACTGACCATCAAGAACAGAGGTCAAACTCAAAAACGGAGCCACATTTAGTAATTGGTCATCAAATACTACAAGTTCCAAAATAATGACCATCGAGGTCAAAGGTCAAAATACTTAAAACCTAATAACTCGAAAACGGAGCCACATATTGAGATGATGTTTCCACATTTAGTAATTGGTCAGCAACTACTACAATTTCCAAAAATTATGATCATAGAGGTCAAGGGGCAAAATATTTAAAATCGAATAACTCCAAAACGGAGCCACATATTGAGATGATGTTTCCACATTTAGTAATTGGTCATCAACTACTAGAAGTTCCAAAAATAATGACCATCGAGGTCAAAGGGCAAAATACTTAAAACCTAATAACTCGAAAACGGAGCCACATATTGAGATGATGTTTCCACATTTAGTAATTGGTCAGCAACTACTACAATTTCCAAAAATAATGATCATCGAGGTCAAGGGGCAAAATACTTAAAATCGAATAACTCGAAAACGGAGCCACATATTGAGGTGTTGTTTCCACATCTAGTAATTGGTCATCAACTAGTACATGTTAAAAAGTACTGACCATCGAGGTCAAAGGTCAAAATACTTAAACCTGAAACACTCTTAAACGGAGCAACGTATTGAGGTGCTGTTTCCAAATCTAGTAATAGGTCATCAACTTGTACTGATTATCGAGGTCAAAGGTCAAATATTTAAGCCTTAATAACTTGTAAACAGCGCGTCGGATAAATTTGTGTGACATATTCAGTTTTGTACCAAGCAGAAAAAAGTGAAGAATGAATAAATTTGAGTGGCTTATTTGCTATTGTACTAACGAGAAAGAAACCATAGATATATAATTCTCAGCTAGTTAAAATGGCATATAACCTTGTACGATTTAAACAAAAAAGAGATAAATTTGAGTGACCTATTCAAAATTGTACCAACGAGGAATGCCATTTTAACTAGCTTAGAATTTTATATCATTATATACTGTTTAAACAAACGAAAAACGACAATTTTATCTTGCTCAGAATTTATTACCTTTTGTACTACTCAAATAATCAAAAGAACAATTTTGAATGTTCTGATTTTGTATCAAACCAGAATAAAACCTAAGAACGACCATTTTAACAAGTTCATAATTTCTGTACTTTTTCGTGCTATTCAAGTGAAGGAAAGAAATAAGTTGTGTCGTCAACATTTTATACTAACGAGAAAAAATGAAAGTTCAATTTAACTAGCTGAGTATATTTATATCATCTTTTAGTATTTAAATATACGAAGAAATAAATTTGAGTGACCTATTCAATTTTGTACCAACGAGAAAAGCCATATTTAATTGTCTCAGAATTCTATACCCTTTTGTACTATTTAAACAAAGGAATAAATTTGTACTAACCAGAAAAAGCGAAGAAGTTTCATTTTAACTAACTCAAAATTTTATATCATTTTGTAATACTCAAATAAACGATGGAGTATTCACTTTTGTAGCAAGCAAAAAAAGGAAACAACTAACATTTTGTACTAATCAAATAAGCGAAGGAATAAATTTGGGTGGCCTATTTAGTTTTGTACCAACCAGATAAAAACAGAAGAAGGTCAATTCTTTAACGAACTCAAACAAACGAAAGAATAAATTTGAATTGCTTAAGCAAAGAAAGTCAATGGTAACTAGCTCAGCAATTTGTACCTTTTTGTGCTATTAAAATAAACGAAGGGTTATATATGAGTGACCTATTCAATTTTGTACCAAGTAGAAAAAATTGAAGAATGAATAAATTTTGTTTGCTTCTTTACTAAATAAACAAACGAATAAATTTCTACTAACCAAAAAGGACTATTTTAACTAGCTCAGAAGTTCCAATACCATTTTGTACTATTTAAACAAACGAAGAGATAACTTTCGAGTGAGCTTTTTAATTTTGTAGTAAGAAAACAAACGAAGAAGGGCCATATTTTATATCATTTTGTACGAACCAGAAAAAAGTGAAGAATGAATAAAATTTGTGTGGACTATTTCCTTATTTTCCAACTGGAAAAAGTGAAGGGTCATTATAGCTTTTGTATTTTTCAAAAAACGAAGGAATAAATTTTTACTTACCAGCAAAGGCGAAGAAGGTCTATTTTAACTAACTCAGCATTTTATACCTTTTTGTGCTAATCAAATAGTCAAGGGACAAAATTTGAATAGTCTATTTTATTTTTGTACCCATCAGAAGAAAAGGAAAGAAGAACCATTTTAACTAGCTCAGCATTTTATACCTTTTTATGCCATTTAAAGACGGGTGTCCTATTTCCTTTTGTACCAACGTCAAAACAAAAAGCGAAGAAGGGTCATTTTTAACTGACTTAGAATATTATACCTTTTTGTAATATTTAATCAAACGAAGGGTTAAATTTCTGTGACCTATTTCGTTTTGTACCAAACAGAAAAAAGCTGCACAAGTAAACAAAGGAATCAATTTGCACTAACCAGAAAAAGCGAAGAAATGCCATTTTAACTATTTTAGCTCAGAATGTCTAGACCATGTTGTACTATTTAAACAAGCGAAGGATAAATTTGAGTGGTTATTCATTTATGTAGCAAGAAGAAAAAAGCGAAGGACTATTTTAACTAACTCAGAATTTTATATAAATTTTATAATACTCAAATAAACAAAGAAATAAATTTGGATGGAGTATTTAGTTTTGTGCCAAGCAGAAAAAGGAAAGAATTAACCAAGTAAACAAAGGAATAAATTTGTACTGACCAGAAAAGGCGAAGAAGGTTCATTTTAACAAGCTCAGCATTTTATACACTTTTGTGTCATTTAAAGTCCTAAGGTGCTCACGGAACAATTTTTAAAGTCCAAAGTTTCCCGATCACTAACTACATATTTGAATGTAAGATTTAACCAACCAGTACTGCCATTGGTTACAGACGAAAAGAGTCCGTCATAATTCAATGTTAACTTAATTGTGTAGAACAGACTCCATAGCAATTAGCGTTCTAAAGAAAACTGATGAATGACAACGAATCATTGCAATTAATAAAGAAAGAAGAAACAGCATGCTTGTCCATTTTGAATCACAGTACTGATAGAGGAAAAGGCAGAAGAGATCATATCAAAGTAAAAATCAGCTCACCAAGGAAAAGAACAGTTTTCGAAGTTCCATGTTGCAGACCATCTATAGAAAAGTGCTGAATTATTCATTCTGTTGCTGCAGATGTTTAAGCTTCTCAAAATTAATGCACTTTAAATAAAATAAAAAAGGGACGGTACGAAAATGTTACCTAACATTTGTATTGTTTGTATAGTGAGGGTACTAAGGTACAATGTATTGAGCGCACATCTGATCACCTTACTACGGAAAAACAAAGACGGTTCATTTTAACAAGCTCAGCATTTTATACCTTTTTGTGCCATTTAAAGAAATGAATATATACATATGGATGTCCTATTTCCTTTTGTAGCAACGAGAAAAAAAGCGAAGAATGACCATTTTAAACTTGCTTAGAATTTTATATCTTTTTGTAAAATTTGTACCAAGCAGAAGCAAAGAAATGCCATTTAACTAACTAATATTTTTTGTGCTACACAAATAAACAACGGTATCAATTTGTACCAACCAGAAAAAGCGAAGAAATGCCATATTTAAATAGCTCAGAATTTCTAGACCATGTTGTACTATTTAAAAAACAAAGGAATAAATTTGTACTGACCAAAAAAAGTGAAGAAGTTTCATTTTAACTTACTCAAAATTTTATATCATATTGTAATACTCAAATAAACGAAGGAATAAATTTGTGTGACCTATTCAGTTTTGTAGCAAGCAGAAAAAGGAAGAAAATAACATTTCGTACTAATCAAATAAACGAAGAAATCAATTTGGGTAATGTATTTTATTATTGTACCAATCAGAAGAAAATCAAAGAAGGTCTATTTTAACTAGCTCACCATTTTACACCATTTTTTACTACTCAAATAAACGAAGAAATACATTTGAGTGTTCTATTTTTTGTGCTACTAGATTTTGTACTATTTTGTATATTCTTGTGTCACCCAGAGAAAGGGTAACTTTAAAGTAGCATTGTGTTTCCCGTCACGTAAAAAATGCACTATATATGGAGCTTTGAAATTACACTAAAATAATGTCAATAACCGTTTGCCATCCACGGTGCCCTATGTTATATAACAGCGTTTCCCAACCTTTTTCACCTTGCGGCACACTACAGGTGCAACTTGAATTCTAGGGGCACACCCATATATATATATATATATATATATATATATATATATATATATATATATATATTACTATTATTATTTGTAAATATAAAATACTCTGGTATTTTAATGTGATTACTGATCTCCTTCTTACAGAGAAGAAAGCTCGATCACTGATTTTTCACCGTGGTAAATCATTATGCTTATTTTTCATTCTAATTTTAAAATAGAAAACAATTGCAATGAAATATAGAACTCGGGTTTTTAAAAATCCACTTTCTCTTTCGAAAACTGTATCTAACCTTTAACTAAAAGGGAAGGTCACTAAATTACGAACAAATAAACAAATCTCCTATACTTTAAAAACACAAATGTAGGTAATTTGTATGCATGTTTGCTTTGTTGAATTTATTGAATGATATCTTAAAATTTCAAGCTACGAAATAGTCTGCAACAGTAAAGAAGCAATAATGGCCATGACAATGATAAATACGTTTTTCAACATTAAAAATGTACAGAAAAGTAACACAGTATGAAACTTAAAATTGTAGATTTATAGTAGAGGTTCATAGTAATGTAAAATACAAATATATATTTTCCCCTATGTCTTACAACTTGGTTCCTATAGAATTAATAATTTGTTTCGATTTCCTCGCGGCACACCAGCGGCCCATTCGCGGCACACCAGTGTGCCGCGGCACACCGGTTGGGAAACGCTGTTATATAAGAAACAGATTTGCGCTCAATACATTGTACCTTAGTACCCTCACTATACTAACAATACAAATGTTAAGGTAACTTTTTCGTACCGTCCCTTTTTTATTTTATTTAAAGTGCATTAATTTTGAGAAGCTTAAACATCTGCAGCAACAGAATGAATAATTCAGCACTTTTCTATAGATGGTGTGCAACATGGAACTTCGAAAACTGTTCTTTTCCTTGGTGAGCTGATTTTTACTTTGATATGATCTCTTCTGCTTTTTCCTCTATCAGTACTGTGATTCAAAATGGACAAGCATGCTGTTTCTTCTTTCTTTATTAATTGCAATGATTCGTTATCATTCGTCAGTTTTCTTTAGAACGTTAATTGCTATGGAGTCTGTTCTACACAATTAAGTTAACATTGAATTATGACGCACTCTTTTCGTCTGTAACCAATGGCAGTACTGGTTGGTTAAATCTTACATTCAAATATGTAGTTAGTGATCGGGAAACTTTGGACTTTAAAAATTGTTCCGTGAGCACCTTAGGACTTTAAATGACACAAAAGTGTATAAAATGCTGAGCTTGTTAAAATGAACCTTCTTCGCCTTTTCTGGTCAGTACAAATTTATTCCTTTGTTTACTTGGTTAATTCTTTCCTTTTTCTGCTTGGCACAAAACTAAATACTCCATCCAAATTTATTTCTTCGTTTATTTGAGTATTATAAAATTTATATAAAATTCTGAGTTAGTTAAAATGGTCCTTCGCTTTTTTCTTCTTGCTACATAAATGAATAACCACTCAAATTTATCCTTCGCTTGTTTAAATAGTACAACATGGTCTAGAAATTCTGAGCTAAAATAGTTAAAATGGCATTTCTTCGCTTTTTCTGGTTAGTGCAAATTGATTCCTTTGTTTACTTGTGCAGCTTTTTTCTGTTTGGTACAAAACGAAATAGGTCACAGAAATTTAACCCTTCGTTTGATTAAATATTACAAAAAGGTATAAAATTCTAAGTCAGTTAAAAATGACCCTTCTTCGCTTTTTGTTTTGACGTTGGTACAAAAGGAAATAGGACACCCGTCTTTAAATGGCATAAAAAGGTATAAAATGCTGAGCTAGTTAAAATGGTTCTTCTTTCCTTTTCTTCTGATGGGTACAAAAATAAAATAGACTATTCAAATTTATTCCCTTGACTATTTGATTAGCACAAAAAGGTATAAAATGCTGAGTTAGTTAAAATAGACCTTCTTCGCCTTTGCTGGTAAGTAAAAATTTATTCCTTCGTTTTTTGAAAAATACAAAAGCTATAATGACCCTTCACTTTTTCCAGTTGGAAAATAAGGAAATAGTTCACTCAAATTTTATTCATTCTTCACTTTTTTCTGGTTCGTACAAAATGATATAAAATATAGCCCTTCTTCGCTTTTTTCTTCGCTACAAAATTAAAAAGCTCACTCGAAAGTTATCTCTTCGTTTGTTTAAATAGTACAAAATGGTATTGGAACTTTTGAGCCAGTCAAAATAGTCCTTTTTGGTTAGTAGAAATTTATTCGTTTGTTTATTTAGTAAAGAAGCAAACAAAATTTATTCATTCTTCAATTTTTTCTACTTGGTACAAAATTGAATAGGTCACTCAAATATAACCCTTCGTTTATTTTAATAGCACAAAAAGGTACAAATTGCTGAGCTAGTTACCATTGACCTTCTTTGCTTAAGCAATTCAAATTTATTATTTCGTTTGTTTGAGTTAGTTAAAGAACGGACCTTCTTCTGTTTTTATCTGGTTGGTACAAAACTAAATAGGCCACCCAAATTTATTCCTTCGCTTATTTGATTAGTACAAAATGTTAGTTGTTTCCTTTTTTTGCTTGCTACAAAAGTGAATACTCCATCGTTTATTTGAGTATTACAAAATGATATAAAATTTTGAGTTAGTTAAAATGAAACTTCTTCGCTTTTTCTGGTTAGTACAAATTTATTCCTTTGTTTAAATAGTACAAAAGGGTATAGAATTCTGAGACAGTTAAATATGCCATTTCTAGTTGGTACAAAACTGAATACTTCATTCAAATTTATTCCTTCGTTTATATGAGTGGTACAAAATGGTATAAAAGTCTGAGTTAGTTAAACTGATCCTTCTTCGCTTTTTCTAGTAAGTATAAATTTATTGATTCGTTTATTTTAGTAGTACAAAATGATAAAAAAATTCTGGGTTAATTAAAATGGGCCTTTTTCGCTTTTGTTAGGTTACTACAAATTTATTCCTTCGTTTATTTGAGTAGTACAAGATGATATAAAATTCTAAGCTAGTTAAACTGGCATTCCTCGTTGGTACAATTTTGAATAGGTCACTCAAATTTGTCTCTTTTTTTGTTTAAATCGTACAAGATTATATGCCATTTTAACTAGCTGAGAATTATATATCTATGGTTTCTTTCTCGTTAGTACAATAGCAAATAAGCCACTCAAATTTATTCATTCTTCACTTTTTTCTGCTTGGTACAAAACTGAATATGTCACACAAATTTATCCGACGCGCTGTTTACAAGTTATTAAGGCTTAAATATTTGACCTTTGACCTCGATAATCAGTACTAGTTGATGAGCTATTACTAGATTTGGAAACAGCACCTCAATACGTTGCTCCGTTTAAGAGTTATTCGCGTTTAAGTATTTTGACCTTTGACCTCGATGGTCAGTACTTTTTAACATGTACTAGTTGATGACCTATTACTAGATATGTAAACAAACCCCAATACGTTGCTACGTTTAAGAGTTATTAGGTTTTAAATATTTGACTTTTGACCTCGATGGTCAGTACTTTTCTAACATGTAGTAGTTGATGACCAATTACTAGATGTGGAAACAGCATCTTAATACGTTGCTCCGTTTCCGAGTTGTTCGGGTCTAAATATTTGCCCTTTGACCTCGATGGTCATTATTTTTGGAACTTGTAGTAGTTGCTGACCAATTACTAAATGTGGAAACACCATCTCAATATGTGGCTCCGTTTTCGAGTTATTAGGTTTTAAGTATTTTGACCTTTGACCTCGATGGTCATTATTTTTGGAACTTGTAGTAGTTGATGACAAATTACTAAATGTGGAAACACCACCTCAGTATGTGCTCCGTTTTCGAGTTATTAGGTTTTAGGTATTTTTACCTTTGACCTCGATGGTCATTATTTTGGTACTTGTAGTATTTGATGACCAATTACTAAATGTGGCTCCGTTTTTCAGTTTGACCTCTGTTCTCGATGGTCAGTAGTTTGGGAACATGCTTGTGTCATTTCTGCTATGTTAAATTAGGGGTTGGGGACGAAATCTGTGCTACGTTAAAATAAGGGTGGAACGAATACACTCCTGCTATGTGCTAAGTTAACGAGTCTCGTAGTCTCTGTGTAATTTCTGCTATGTTTAAATAGGGTTGGAACGAATATACCCCTACTATGTTAAATAGTTGTGTGTTCGTAATCTTATGTACTTCCCCTTGGCTATGTTACATAGGTATTCAGTGTCTGCTATGTTTATAGTTAAAATAGGGGTTGAAAAAAATGCCCATAAAAGGGAATGAATACACCCCTGCTATGTTTCGTAGTCTTATGTATTCTCTGCTCTGCTATGTGTTTGTAGTCTCAGTGTAATTTCTGCTATGTTAAAATAAGAGTTGGAAAATAAGCCATACTCCTTTTACTAGTTCTGCTATGTTTGAATAGGGGTGGAACGAATACAGCCCTACTATGTTAAATAGTTGTGTGTTCGGTACATCCCCTTTGCTATGTTACATAGATATTCATTGTCTGCTATGTTGAAAAAAATGCTAATAAAAGGGAATGAATACACCCCTGCTATGTTTCGTAGCCTTATGTATTATCTGCTATGTTCAAATAGAGTTTGAAAAAGTGGTCATAAAAGAGAACGAATACACCCCTAAAAATGCTCATAAAAGGAAACAAATACATCCCTGCTATGTTACGTATTCTTATGTATTATCTTCTATGTTCAAATAGGGGTGGAAAAAGTGGTCATAAAAGAGAACGAGTCCACCCCTAAAAAATGCTCATAAAAGGAAACGAGTCCATCCCTGTTATGTTACGTAGTCTTATGTATTATCTGCTCTGCTATGTGTTCGTAGTCTGTGCTATGGTAAAATAGGGGTTGGAAAATATGCTCATAAAAGAGAACGAATACACCTCTAAAAATGTACTCATAAAAGAGAACGAGTACACCCCCTAAAAAGTGCTCATAAAAGGGAACAAATACACCCCTAAAATGGAGGTCGTAAAAGACCGTGGGTGGACGGGTCAAGGTGCTCGATTTCCCAGGGGCTCCTGAGTTGTTCTATTATGAGCCAGGTCTGGCCCAGATCGATCCATTTTCTACTAGTACTATAGACAAGGGCGGCCATCAGGGGGGCCATGGTGGGGCGCTCCAGAATATCGAAAATCCAATAGAATTTTTACATTAGTTATAGCAAAATTTGTAACTATTTTTGAAACGTCGCTTATACTTGCTCCCCCTTGGAAACCACAACATGGGCGCCCTTGGCTATAGATACCCACTGTTAAAGTAACCGTTGTTCGTGTTAACAGAGTGGTTATATTAAGGGACTCTGCTAATTCCTATTCCTAGCTACTACAAGAAATATAATTAAAATATGATCTTACATACATGGGATATGGGCTAGAAATAGTTACAATTTAAGTAGCGTTACCCATTAATGTTTTCAGGGATTAACTCCATTAACAAACATAATATCTAAGTATTTCGAGATAATATAGGTATTTCTTGCTATCAATTGCATGAAATAGAATTCAAGAATTCGCCTTCATCTATGGAATACCACTAAAGTTCCCATTATTCGTTCATATGTTAACGATTTATTCTGTTAACGGACTTGGTCGAGATAATTGTTCTAGTTGACTATGGTAAAAATGTTATTGAAACATTCGCTTACACACATGGGATGTCGGCTAAAGATAGCCACAGTTAAATTCACTGATATCCGTTAGTATGTTAACGGATTGGCTCCATCATTAGATTGGGACGAGGTGACCGCGTGTAGCGTAGTCGTTAACGCTCTCGCCTTTGGTGCGAGCGGTCCGGGGTTCGATTCCCGGTGGGGGCACTCTGTTGAAAAAGTGTGAAAAGCTTTTTCAGACCAGCAATTCTGAATGAGATTTTCCTCATTCACACCAGGCAAATACCGGGGTGTTGGGTAACATATAGGTCCCAGACCGCTTCCTTACTCTTCTCTGGATAGTGTGCTCGACCAGGGATATCATCCCTCAAATCGTAATATGGCCAAGATGCCAAAAGCCCAGAAATCTAAATCCTGAATCCCCTCCTCCGTGAACTTGACAGAGAAAAATTTTCTAGCTATCTATTGCAGAAACTAGAATTCAAAAATCTGCTTACACTTATGTAATATAGATTGCCACCGTCAAAGCCCCGTTACTCATTGCAAAGTTAGCGGTTTGCCTCAATTAACCAGTTTAGCCGAGGTTATAGTTCTAGCTGTTTGTGGCAAAACACAATTTAAAAAATCGCTTACATGCATAGTATATAGGCTATAGACTGCTACCATTAAAGATATGTTGACTCCATTAATGAACTCGGTCGAGGTAATCGATCTAGGTATTCTTTGTGAAAAGATACAATTAAAAAATTCTCATTGTGCGGAGTAACGGACAGACGGAGAGCGTGGACGGAGAGGCGTACTAACATCACAATCTTAAAAGTCTCACTACGTGATCCCAATAAAACATCTAAATTGTACTTTTTCTATTTTATAGCATATAACGGCATATTGGTCTGGGGACAGCGAAAATGTGGTGAACAGGACCCCCTAGCGATCCCTTGGTTGCGGACCAGGACTTTATCTTACAGAATGGAGTTGGTAACCAAAAGGTTAAAAATCACAATTAAAGGTCTAGTATCGATTCAGGTATATTATGATAGCCAACTATACTTTTTCTGCTACTCATGGAATCAAAGAAAGGACAAATCATACATTAAAAAAATATTTGCTGGCTGGATGAAACATACTAACAGGCCGCCGCTTAGCCATCACTAATCTAGGTAGTAATAATTTCGGCAGATAAGGTAACTCACTAACAGTTAAGATCTTCGTTGGTTAATTGGAAGTTAATTGTCTCCATTAAAAGCGAAACTACGTGAGATATAGACCTACATGAGCTCCCACCGGGAATCGAACTCGGGCCTCCCACGTCATGGGTAGTACATACACTAACCATATAGAGTAAGTTATGATTTGGGCCATGATAAGTTCTGTCATTGTTTCAGTGAATAGGAGAGATTACACAGGAATTAGTTGGGTCAGAGTGCGTATGCTTCATCCATTGGGAAGGGTTCTAGAACAATAGTCCACATCCATTAAGATGTAATAAAGAAAGTATCAACCTGGCTAGTAACCTGCCTTCACCTATGTGTGAGGACCAGCATTCTAGAATCTTCCCGAGCTCTCTATTGGCTGAGCAGTTAACGCCACGTCTGTGACGTGGGAGATCCAGGTTCGATTCCCAGCGGGAACTCATGTGGTTCGGATTCCACGTTAAGCTATAGGTCCACGTCTCATAACTTCGCTGCTGAAAGAGACGCTAAACATAAACTCAACTCTAGAACCTTCTCCATACATTGTTTTTAGCAAAAATCCGAAAATGGTTTTAGGAAGGCAGAAAACGAGAACAAACTCTAGCTTGAGCCGGCAAACAACATTCAATTTCAACACTGGAATGTGACAGCATTTCTCTAATTCTGTTCGTATAGAGGCGCTGACTGAGCGCTCGTTTCAGTTGTTTTGTTACGAAAAGTTGGTAGCAACTATTGCTGTGTCTGTATACATGAAGCAAAGATTGTCTTGAGACGCATGCTATCAGACAGCTGCAATCAGTGCTGTACACCGATACTTGTCCTGTTCTCAAATTAGGGAGGCTGAATCAATTATGGTAAGTTGAAATAATAATGTTAATCATAATATGAGATTAAATGATTTATTTTTCTAAAGAGTTTTTCTCATATTTACGTTTAAGTAAGCCAAGGGTAAGAAACCTGAGGCCTTCAGAATCGTAAAATGGGGCCTGCTGGTCCTGTTACTAAAAATGTTAAATTATATACGTAAATGATATAAAATAGTTAATGAATGATAGTTTTTTTTATTTTATAATTTCAATATGTTATAGTCTTATACATTTTCATGTAAACGATTGATGTAATTAATAACACTAAAATAATTGCAAAAATGGGTGTATTCAAAACTATTATGTACTCGGCCTTCTGGAAAATAGACATTGTCAATGTGGCCTTTTAAAAGAAAATACAATCAAACACATAGGTTTTCTACTCCTGAATTAGACATTGTGAAACTTGTTCATGAGGCTTATGTAGGTGAAGTAACAGTTTTCTTTTAATGAAAATTTGTTTCCAGATTTACTAACAAAATTTGCATGATATCTATCTTATGAAAATAAAACTTTTTCTGGTTCAGATTTACTACGTAGATATTGGTTGCAAATCTCCCCCCCCCCTTAATATCTAGTAGAGCATAGGTTCTAACGCTGGACGGGATTGCGGTGACTCAGTAGTAGAGCGGAGCGCTAACCTATGTTGGAAAGGCTCCTATTATAGTTCCAAGCAGGGGCGGCGATTGGACGTTAAAAGTGGGGGGGGGGCAAGACATGATCTGGATATTTGGCGAAAGGTTGTATAACTAATAGGATATTCTTTTTCAGTTAAAATATCGTATTTCATATTTTAATAAATAAATTGACAGAGCAATGAAAGTAGGTACTAGCCCTTTGTACTCTTAAAGAACAGAAATGTAAGAAGAGGTTTGATTCCTTGCTCATGAACATCTTAAAATTGTCTGGAAAATTGTGTAATTACGTTATTTAATAACAAATTTGCGAAACAAACAAATGGAAAGAATAAAATTAATCATAGTAATAAATAATGAAGCTCGTTTTGTAGAAGTTATATTGAAAGTGGAGATTAATGTACAACTTATATTTTTAATTCCACACATTAAATGTATGCTTTTACTCTTAGAAAATGAAAGACAGTAAATACTACAAGCATATGCTACGACATTTAAAGAAATAAGCAATTGCAATATTAATTGCTTTAGATTGCAATTAAAATGCAATTCCTGTAGCTATCTTAACTCCACGGGAAGACAAATATCCAATATGTACTCACACAACAGCAAATATTATATGGCACAATTTTTTTTTCTATGAACAAGTAGTACATAGAAAAACTTTACATTTCAAAATGAAACTATATGCATTAAGGAGTCAACTGCCTCCCCTTGCCCCCTAATCGCCGCCCATGGTTCCAAGTAATGAGAATTTGCCTTAACACGGAATTAATAAAATTTCTAAAAGTTTCCCCGTTCCTTTGCACATTTTTACTCTACAGTTTTTCTTTTTACTCTACATCTTAAGTGAAATATGTAAATGGAATCTATATGGTTAGCGTACGGTGTACCGCGTACGCCGTATTCTGTCTATGGCGTGGGAGACCTGAGTTTGATTCCCTGTGGGAGCTCACGTGATTCGTTCTATGTTAAGCTGCTGTAGTTCTATATCTGGGAAGGTTCTAAGATTAGTAACTAAGTTGGTTCCTTTCTGTACCAAAATTTACATAGTATTGCCGAGCGAAACTTTGCGAGTGAAGGCGGGTTAGAGCCCTGCAGGGCAAGTCTTTACTTTGACTCACAGTGACATTAATCGGTTCTTATAGGTTCAGTCACTTCTTGGAACTGTTTCTGGGTGAGTCGCTTGTTGGAATTGCTTGTGCCTTTGGTGTGACGTCGTAGTTCATATTTTTCCTAGTAGGTGTCTGCGTACAGTCATATGGTAGTTTGTTAGTGTGATGTCACATGTTGTGTGTGCGTGCTGTTGTTGGTGGCATGCGGAGAGCGCGTAATTGAATTTTCGTTTCATGGCGACGATCGAGTTAGCAAATGCTATTGAGAAACCGCTTCATGAATTTAATAGAAAGAATTTCAACTTGTCGTTTTTAAATAAGTTTGTATTTGATTCGGATATTAACTCATATCGCTTTGCAGCAGTGTGTGGTTTGAGTTACAGAAAACCTATCATGGTTGTGGTCTAAGGCTGAAGATATTTCCGACGTATGGTAAAAGTGGGTAAAAGCAATTATGAGTTCATTATTCATGAGTGTTCTCCTATGGCGAAATGATGAGTGTTTTCTTGGATATAGTATACATGAAACTGCATCAGTTCCCGAAGGAGCAGGACGCTCATACTTTTAGGGATTATTCATTGAGTATGTACGAACTTACAAAGGGGGTAACAAAGCGACTTTTATTTACTTATCGACTAAAACGAAAATAAAAAAGAACGTACCTGTACTTTATATATGCATGTGTACTGCCCTTGTACTTTATCTATGACTATGTGTGGGGGGGGGGGGCGAAATTTAACGCATATCGCATGTCTTGTGCACATGGATACTTCTTACTATTGCACTACGTAGAAAATTTATGGTGTTTTATGTAGAAGTGGTAATAGAACACAGGAGAAACTCAGATCAGGGGGTTCTCATGTATACTGTTACCGTTTTCTTTTTTAATTCATATTATTTTTATTCTTTATTTGTTTTGCATTTGAGTATTAAGCAAAGTATTTAGTTTGCTGCTGGTTGTCCTATTGTCTTGTTGAGATGTAATTTTTCTTTGTCATGCACTGATTTATGATTATTGACGAGTTTTTTTTTATTTTTTCACCTTATATTAGCTTTATAGTAGTGATGTGATTATTTATTGTTGTTTTGGATGTTTTTATGGTACTTGAGCGGGGGGTTTGGGGGGCGGTATCCCCACATTTAGATCTGAAAATTGATAGTCACCGCTTCACTTGAATTGATTTCTCGGAGGACTTTAGGAATGGTGTTTAGTAACATTTGGCCCTTGAACTTATAGTATAATTCTTAACATCGTACAATACTTTGATTGTGATAGTAACTGTAAGCGATTCATTTGATCCGGTTCCGGGAGAAGTTTAGGAATGATTCCTAAACTGCTCCGGGAATCTGATCAGATGAATCGGTTGAAGTCACTGTTTGAGTCAAAGTAAAAATTTGCCTTCTGTTTATTACAGCTAAATGAGAAGGGGGACCTGTGTTCTAGAACCTTGCCTCATCTCATATCGTCTTGCTGCTGAAAGGACACTGAACTTCCAACCAAGATCTTAATTGTGGCTGATATTTAGCACTCCCCCAATCTTGCACATATAAGATTTACAGTGTGTTACTTGCTGTACAAAATATAACTGAGCTAGGGACAGCTAGCGAAGGGAGTTAGAAGCCCCCAGGGCCCTTGTACTTCTTTCTACCTTTATCACAATTTAGACACAAAAAAAAGGTACTCTGTTCTGGAACCATGAAACTAGTTGGGGGAGATACTAAATGCCATCATTAACTGTTAGTGAGTTGTTGCTTATCTGTTTATTATTACTACTTAGATTAACGGCGACCTGTTAGTTTGTTTCATTTATCCCATGAATATTTTTATTGAAAGATTTGTTCTGTTTTTGATTCCATAGATAGCAGGTAAAGTGTAGTTGGCCATCATAATATACCTCAATCGATATTTGGCGTGACGTTTTACCCTTTGTTACCAAGCCTATTCTGCAAGATAGTCCTGGTCCGCAACCAAGAGCTAGGGAGTCCTACTCTAAAATTTCGTTGCCCCCAGGCCACAATATACCATTATGTGCTATATACAAAAAGTACAATATAGATATTTGAGAGATGTTTTATTAGGATCACGTTATGAGACTTTTAAGATTATTACGCTTCTCAGTCCACCCCCTTCGTCTCTTACTGCAGACGATAACTCTTGAACAAATGAAGTTTTTTAATTGTATCTTTTTCGCAGTAGATAGCTAGATCGACTATCTCGGCCGAGTTCGTTAATGGAGTCAATTTAACGTATTAACGGATAACTTATCTTTAATGGTAGCAGTGTATAGCCCATATCCCATGCAAGTAAGCGATTTTTTTTTATTGCGTTTCAAATATTTCGCCGCAGACAGCCAGAACTATCACGTTGGCTAAATTCGTTAATTGAGACAATCAGCTAACTTTGCAATGACTAAGTGGGACTTTAATGGTGGCTATCTTTATTCCATATCCCACAAATGTAAGCAGAATTTTGAATTTGGTCTCTGCAATAGATAGCTAGAAAAATTCTCAGTAGAGTTCAATAACGGAGTCAATCCGTTAACGTATTAACGGATAACGGCGATTTTAACTGGCTATCTTTAGCCGACATTCCATGTGTGTGAGTGAATTTTTCAATACATTTTTACCATAGCTAACTAAAACAATTATCTCGACCAAGTCCGTTAATAGAATCAATCGTTAACATTAACGGATAACTGGAACATTAGTGGTGGCTATATAAAGCCTATATTCTATAGATGTAGGCGAACTCTTGAACTTTATTTCATGCAATAGATAGCTAGAAATATTATCTCGAAAGTGTTTAACGGATTCAATCCATTAACATACTAACAGGTAACGCACCTTCTATAGCTTATATTTCATGTAGTTTGAACTGTCAATGATTCTTGGATTTGATGTTGGGTTTTCCGGGATCTTGTGATGGCCGAGAGAAACTTTGTGCCTAGCCGTACGGGATGGAGTGCTGCCCTGAAAGGAAAAGCTAGGAATGCAGCATGTTAAACCTCCCAAGAAGTCTGGTTTCTACCATAAGCAAGGGGGCACGATGGCTCAGTGGTACAGCGCTTATCTCTGGTGCGTGGGTCTTTTGGTTCGAACTCCGGCCAAGTTAGCTTGTGGTTGACAATCGTGTTCATGGGATTTGTCGGGTACTCTCGTTTCTTCTCACTTCCTCATTCTACCAATTCTTCCATCATCATTCACTTGCCTTAATCATCCGTCTCCCTTAGCCTAAAGGGCATAAACGTTGGACATTGAACTGATAGATTTCATTTTCTACCATGAGCCGGTGGTCTTCTTGAAGGTACCCATCAGTCTAAAATAAAGTGGCGCTGGTTCCTCGTACATTGGACCTGAAGTCGTAGTTTAGTTTTGACAAGGATTGTAGTAGGTAATAGGGACTTGTCCGCCTCGTTATTCCCTAAGAACGATGATGGGTAAGTGGAGATGATTATTTTCACAGCATGGCACAAAATCACTCACTTTAAATGCAGGTACGCATGAGGAAATTAAAATTGCTTCTAGAGTTTTTGTATATATGTTAAAAAGCAGTAAGTCGACTATTGGTAACTTTGCAGTTGTCATTTTCTTCCCTTCCTCACAAGCTGAGAACGCAGAGAAGGAGAGAAAAGTATATCAAGACACAAAATTGCACAGAATAGAAGCAGAAACGTGTAACGTAGTATTGGAACACATGAACCAAACCTGATACGTTATGTAACCAGCCGGTGGTAACTAGTATTTTGTTTATTTATTCAGAATGTTCAATAGTTTTCCATCAGAGCATTACATAAAATTGCTGCTCAAGCAGAAATAAAATCTTACACATTTTGAGGTTAAGGGAGGAAAAAACAATTATATATATTTTTTAAAATTATTCTAAGGAAACTGCTATAAATACCTTTCTCTTTTTTTATATGGGATATTTATATATTATTACAGCATATTTATTGGGTAAGTGATCCGAATCTTGAGTTGACCTTGCATTATATTAAGCAATTTCGCTCGTGTCGAAACGGTTAGCCTACGCGCCTTTGGTGCGAGAGACCCGGATTCGATTCCCGTCGAGAGCTTGTGGTTTGGATCCCACGTTAAGCTATAAGATCATGTCTCATATTCTCGCTGCTGAAAGAGACGCTAAAATCACATCAAATCAATCTTGTTATTTTAAAGGTTTCACGCATTCGTAATGTGTGACCTATATTCCTAACGAAATACACGAAAATGCGGGAGAGCTCCCTTGGGCTGTGTGGATAGCATACGCGCCTTTGGCGTGGGAAACTTGGAGTTCATGTGGTTAACATCCCACGTTAAGCTGTAGTTACACGTCTCCCAGATTCAACTCCATGTGATGTCATTAATAGGTTCGTTAACTTGAAATTTAAAATGCTTTCTCAGCATCCAATTCGTAAAAGCATCACTCTGCACTTCATTTACCATTAGTAATAAAAATAAAATTCCCTAAGGTTACAGCAACAAACAGTGTGGTATACCAAACGACTTTTAGCAGAGTGATTTGGGGTCAGGACATTCAGTGCCGGATTTAATGTTTTGGAGTCCCTAGGCCCGAAGGTATTTGCCACCCTGATCCCGATTAACGAACAAAATTCCAATACAATATAAAATAGTTATTTTATACCTTCCTTTGTTTCAACTTTTTTAAAAGTAAATTTTACTGCATTTTTGTCGTTGAGTCTGCTGTACAGAAATATTTGTATTGTTACAAATTTACATTTTAAAAATAAACTTACAGGAAATGATTAGTTTCACAATATACAGTAGTTCAATAATAAAATAATTTTACATTTCCGTCCGTAACAGTGGAATATTCACATGTAGTTCTCCCAGGTCCGAGAAGTGTTCTTTTGAGCATATACAGAAAACGGAATTTGAAATTTGTAGGATATTCTTAAAGTTGTGTGCACTTGCATATGTCCTTTCATTATTGTATCTCCTGTTCATCTCGTGTATCTCCTGCTTTTCATAGGCCTGGGAAATTATATTACGCCTATGAAAAGATATAAAAAATATATTTTGTTCTGATTGTTAGAAAGAGAAGATTGTTTTGATTGTTGAAATTTATATTTTTACTCCAATACAAAATTGTTCTTTCGAATACACTAAATAACCTTTTCAATCGTAGCTATTTTTCATTATTGTAAGATCATAAAAAGTAAATGAAATGGTAGAAAAGGGTACTATGATACTATAAGAAAATTGTCATTTTATATTATTATATTATTATACTTTGAATTTTGTTCTTGTTTGCTAAATTTTCGTCAACGTGAGCCCCTACGCCCGGGCGTAAACGCAGCGCTGAGCACATCGATCCCAATATGATTCTTTTAAAAAGATCTCAAGGCCTATCAGAATGGCTTTACTTAATGTGTTGCCAGCACTCCAAACCCAACGCGATTGTTACTGGGTTTCTAAGTCTACCAGACGGCCTTGGAAATTAGCCATCTTTGGAAATTAGAGGTATTGCCCATTTTACACTATCTGCTCAATTAAGTATACACTGACGCACAGTAACCTGAAATCTCAAAGCCGGTCAAAATATGAACAATTTGGTCAATTTGCATATTATGAATATATAGGTATTAGAGGTCGCTGATGACGATTGAGGTCACAAATTAAAAATTCAAAATGGCGGAGACAACATGGCGGGCAAACATTTTTAAAAATTCTCTAAATAGGCTGAAAAGTAGTTTCGTCATACGTTTGAGGTAACTAGGATAACGATCGTAAAGTAAGAATTTCAACATTCAAAATGGTTATGAAGTGAACTGCAATACAACAAAATAATTTATTATTGCTATAGTGTCAAATTACTAATAATTGTTACAAATTGGTATTCTTGACATCTATTAGGTAACACATGAACAAATTTTGCAAGAGTGCATGGCAGCTGGGGGATACGGTGCCTCAGTGGTAGAGCATTTAAGTCTGGTGCGTGGGGTCCCTGGTTCGATCCTCAGCTAAGTAAGTTTGTAGTGGACAACATAGTGTCCGTGGGTTTTCTCAGGATACTCCCGTTTCCTCCCACTTTCTCATTCCACCAGTTATTCCATCACTTGCTTTAATCAGTCTCCCTTAGCCTAAAGTATTATGTCAGGAAAGTAAATGTACACCTATTTTTCGAGTCTGGCATTCCTGCGCTGCATCCGTGGAGAGTATGAGAATTAAATCAATCAAATGTTTACTGAGGGGCAAGAAGAAAAGTCTAATCTGAATAAGACATTCCAGAGGGGCACAAGCTGTGAATACGAATAGTGTATAGTGTAAATAAAGGACGACACCGAAAAAGAAAGCCAGAAACAGCTGCTATACGGAGAAAAAAGAGTAAAATTTGTCGAAGTGGGAACATAAAACACAAATAGCACAAATACGCCAAAAACTAAACGGTCACCACGCCATGATCTTGGTGTAGTGGTTAAGGTGCTGGCTTACAAATGCAAAGGACGCCAGTTCGAATCTCCGGCAATGACATTTTAAAAAAATTTTGTTAATAATACATACAGCTCATGAGAGATGGTAAAAGAGGTCGTATTTAGTCTTTTGTAGCAATTATTATTGGTAATGTTTAGTACTCATAATACTTTTTGTCTTTGCGTATTGCTTTTATTCTTGTCTTCATTTCGAAAAAGAATAATATCCGAACAAATGCCACCAAAATTCCTCTTATTTTGAATGTAAACGCCATTTGCAATTAGTAAAGAATAAAAATTGAACGTTCCGAGGTAGCTGCAGAAAGTTAAAAAAAAAACATGGAAATGGAGGGGTTTGAACCCGTACTCATGGTTATTAAAAATACAATCTCTACCTGCCTTACACCTCTCGACCACTTTTCTAGCAAGTAAGGGGCTTGTGTTTAGGTTACGCTGGTCAATACGTTTTAGAAAGAGGCCCGTTTTAGCTCTGACGCACCACAGGTGCGAGAAGGGAGCAAAACACGGTTTCTCACTCCCTCTGTGTGTGTATTTATCTGTGTATATATATAACGCTATTTGGGAATGCCATAACCACCCTAATTTTCAGCGGATTGAGACGAAACTTAGCACAAACATTATTTGTTGAAATTTCTTGAATGAGTTCGTTAACCAGAATAATCAGATGAAAATGTTCAAAATGGCGGCCCTTCAAACTCTTAAACAGTTCCAAGGGAACCAAATTTCGCCCATAAATAGGTATTCAGAAGGTTTGAGTAACTTTTCCTCTTTTACTGAAATATTTGTGTGCAGGGACTTATCCTCTTTTATTGAAATATTGCACCCACTTACTCGCCTAAAGAAGGTTCACGCCCTTTCGCTACGGTCAGGCTTTTTTTTTTGCAGGAAGGGGGAATATTTTCCTATCGGAACAAGATGGTTGTTAGTGATAAGAAATTACACATTGAAAGTGAAGTAACTTGTGAAACGTGTTATTTGAAAGAATAATATAATAAATGTGCTTTCTCCTAACCCAGAGAACTGTAAATCATGTATTTCGAGTTCGCGAGCGTGAATGGCGAGGAGTGCTATTTGATTTGCTTTTCAGTAACACATTGCATTGCAAATAGTGGTAGGCAACATTAGTGGTAAGTAAAACAATAATAATAATAATAATAATAATAATAATAATAATAATAATAATAATAATAGGTGTTTGTGGCAAGGCAATATCTTTCTCAATTCTTTTTCAAACGTAATGATTGTAACGCCATATCTCCCTTACAAACAAAATATTAGCAATTTACATCGCGAGAACAGGAAATTGTAGTGATGGGAGCAACGTTGGACAGTATGCACTCATAGTACTCAGAAAAATAAGCAATTTCAATGCAAAGTGAACGAAGAGTCATTGTCATGGGGCCACGGCAGAGCCCTCTTTAGGCAAAATGTCTAACTTATATCGAGAGAACAGGCGGTGATAGTGGGATGGGACCAACGTTGGACAACGTGGGACCCATAAGGCGCATCGAAAAAATTAGAGAGGAAGCACCAGCCATCCTTACTTATTTCCACATAATAATATAAAATTATATTGTCGAAATACACACACGAGTTAGCTAGTAATATTTCATATTATTATTATTATTATTATTATTATTAACAGCGTCTCTTCATTACGTGTGCATGTTTGACATGAAACCAAAGAAGATCCATCATTCGTAGAAAGAATAAGAATAGCCAGTTACTTTAACTGTGAAGGACGGCGAAAAATACGAAAGGAGTGACTACCTGCAGCGAAAAGAAACAATACCTTCTCTCAAATGGATAAAAAATCAAGCCGAGATAGATTCGAACTTGGATGGACGGCGCGGAAAGATAGTACTTTGTCCACTTATTTTAAAAACTGGCTCACCGAACGTGTTTCAGTAACATACTTATTGCTAATTTTACTTGCTTCACTCGATTAACTTGCTTTTTCCAATAACTTATAACGACAGGGACACAAACACAGAAACATCGAGGACAGTTAAAAATCATAAATGCGCTCACGCCGGGAATCGAACCCGGGACACCATACGCCGAAGGCGCACGTGGTAGCCTCTAGACCAGCGGTGAGGGCACCACTCACCTCCTGTGTCGTTAGGGATTACGACCACTGTATTGCCTGCTATCAATTCTGTGGGTTGTATACTATGATCACATTTTCCTTTTTTGCTGGAGGAGTTAAACCTACATTCTATGTAGTACATGAGGTATTTAGACCTACATGCTCTTCATATAATGTAATAAAAGGGTCATGCTGGGAATAAGAAAAAGAACATTCCTTGGACAAAACGGAAACTATTGGCATCAGAAAATTTTATCTAAGAGGCATGCGCAGTAGTATAATTCAGAATAGTTACTGTTTAGTTCAGTAAACGAAGAAAGGGGTATAGAAAAGCAAATATGTCGCGTCAACGAGATCGACCAAGGTTGACAGGCGGAAGCAGATGTGTAGTAATACAACAACTTGGTTAAATTGATAATTCGTTCTGTATCCTGTAGTATTCGTATCACAATTTTACCTGAGAGCAGAGAAAGACTTACTAACCCTACCATATAGTAAGCTTTAGTAACACGATCATATAGACACAAATGGATGTAACTGTGAGTACTACAACTTGGATTTAACGAAAGCCGTTTAGATATTCAGTGGTTTGCAGGGTTGTATAAGACACAAAAAGATAAGACACAATACAATTCTTCATACCTCAGCTTCCAGTAGCTAGATACATGCAATTTCTGGTTAGTTACTGAAACTCCTGTCGGATTTTAATACAAGAAGTATTACAGGAAACAAAATGCTTTGCATTACATGTTTGTTTGTAGACAGGTACTAGCTTAGTGTTCTGAAAGGTTGTGTATAAACTAGGGATGGCCAATTCCGGAATTTTTACTTTCCGGACTCCCGAAATTAAAACCGGACAAATTCCGGAATTCGGAAAATTCCGATTTTCGAATAATTCCGGAATTCGAACAAACCCGGAATTTAGAAATTTGATTTCGTTAACATTCCGGAATTCGGAAATATCCGGATTTTTTCGAAATCCGGAATTTTTTCTCAATTCCGAAATTTTCTAAATTTCGGATTCTTTCCGAGTTCCGGATTTCTTCTGAATTCCAGAGTTTAACTGAATTCCATAATTTTCCGAAATCCGGAAAGTGAAATTCCGCTTCCGAAAAATGAATTTATTTTGGTTAATATGAATCGTGGCGGAAATAAGACTTTGACCAGGTAATGACGATTGCTTTGAAAGAAACGGAGAGTATGAGAATTCAATCTGTCATATCTGTAGTTTCATGTGGAGAAAAAACAAACTTGTGAATCAAAGGTTTAAAAACAACTCAAGTTATTAATGTAAACTTTGCCGACATCATAAAAGAAATACGAAAGACATTTTGAATCGAAGAAATATAACACACAAGTTTGCAAGCGGAGACAAAGAAACCTAACGTAACCAGACTAAAGACGAATCTTTACCGCGTAGCGATCGCGGTTCAGTGGTCAAGGTGCTTGTGCGAATCCACTTCGCATTTTTTTAATTAAGGATTTTTGATGGCGATTAATCGGTTATGACATAAGTTTTATTATATTCAGATATTTGAATACTCGCATGTTTCAATACTTGAACTATCAAATCTTCAGGAATAATAATAGTAATAATAATAAACTAATAATTATTATATCATAGAAGATTAAAAGCTAGGAGGTAATTATGGCTAAGGTCATACCATCGCAAGCAGAAAAGTGACATTTGGAAAGAATATTTTGGTTTGGTATAATGTTGCCCACGAGAAGAGCAATTTCTCATCTCGTTTCTAAAAGAAACAAAATAACATGAGAATTAACATTTTACATTCGAGACGGGACAAGGCTAACTCAATTTTCGTCTCGCTTTGGAGACTAAAATCGAGACGAGACGAAAACTATCGTAAACATTTCCCGTCTTGTCTCTATTCTCGAAACAGTGTATGTCCATTCTTTAAGTAACAATTGCTCTGTAGACTGAATCTCATCGGATATTTCGTTACATTGTATTTCAGAGCTGATTGAATTATGGTCTGTGTAGGTATTTTTGTAGCAAAGCTTTTATTTTTACCTCTGCATATCCTAAAAATTAGTTTATTATATGCCTTACTGTTGCGTGATATTCAGTTATTTTTATTGCAGTTATTTTCCTTAAAACATACAGTAGAATGCTTTCTACATGAAACTTCAGTGGAACGCTCTAGTTTAAAATTTTGGTAGTTGCAGAGGTGTGTCTTGAAGGTACGGAACCCTATCTCCGAAATCTCTACTTTTAAGTAAATTTTGCCAAATTTTAGGGTAAGTTTAAAATTTTAGTGCCATATTATTATTATTATTATTATTGTTATTATTATTATTATTATTATTATTATTATTATTATTAAATCAACACCGTGTATAGTCTTTAAAAGATATGTAGTTTGTATCTGAATAGTAAAAGCTAATTGACTGTCGATCTCGGTCGTCGAGAAGTCTTCAAGAGGATAGAACATCGGTCACGTTCTGGGTTTGAGTTCCGAAGGGGCAAGTATTCGGGCTCGAGCCAAAAATTGTTAAAAGTTATAGGCTTCAGCCAAACATGTTGAAAACAGCTGGGACCGGGTTTAGGGTTTTCAACGGCTCGAGCGGCTCGGCTTACAGCTCACTCTCTACCGAACCGAAGCGAGAAGTGAGCCGAGCCAACAGCTCACCCAACCGAGCCGATTTGAGCCATCGGCTTAGTTGGCTTGAACCGGTTCACATGAGCCGAGTAGGTGACCCATCCCAACAGAGAAAGCTCGAGCCATCTGCTCAATTGAGCCGAGTCGATGGCTCGTTCCAACTGAGCCGGCTCAGGTCATCGGCTCAATTGGGCCAAGCCGAGGCTCATCCCAACCCAGCCGACTCGAGCTGTTCGCTCAGTTGATATGAGCCGAGCCGGTTGATATCACTACCCGAGTTGGTCTTCTGCTTGGGCTCAAGAATTCGACCGTGCAGGTCTTAGCCTTGATTTTAAGAACTACAGTACATACTTATATTGGTGATTACAACATTTGAGGCTGTCTCGTAATAATAATAATAATAATAATAATAATAATAATATAATAAAAAGAACTTTTCCTCTCGTTATCTAGACGAGACTACATACACTAAAATTGCCCCACGAGATGCACCCCTGTCGTGAACAACACTAAAAGTATTCCACATTACTGCTTACATTTCTCATGGCTTTCGCTTTCCAGTTTAATCAGACCATTGTTTCAAAACGAGCTGAACGAGCAAGCTAGTCATTATCAAACTCGACTCTACTCGGAACTCGACCTCGAAAACAGCGACTTGGCTCGGAACTCAAGAAAATTACCTTTGACTCGACTTGAATTGAGTCGAGTCGAATTCTGGCTCGACTCGTGCTCATGCCTATTCGTATTTGTATTTTATGTTTCCACTTCAACAATTTCTACTTTTTTCTCCGTTTACCTGCTGTTTCTGGATTTCTCTTTTGGTGTCGTCCTTTATTTACACCATGCACTATTCTTATTCCCAGCTTGTGACCCGCTTCAATCTTGTATTCAGGTTAGGCTTTTCTCCTTACCTTGACTACACATGTGATTGATTTAATTCTCACTTTCCGCGCAGGACCGATGAAAAATTATTATTATTATTATTATTATTATTATTATTATTATTATTATTATTATTACACTATTGCACGGCGAAATTACTGTATAATACGATATGATTTCTTTAATTTTACTCCATTGTATGTTATTTAGTTTATTAATGGGTACTAAATTGTCTCCAGATCATCGAATAAATTAATTCTGCATGCACTTTGGTGAAAATATCATTACAGGAACATTACTGGTTCGTTCCAAACATCAGGGCTGAACTCAGCAATATTTAGCTTATGATGTTGCATGAGAAAATAATGTAGGGGTGAAGTGCTGGACTTGAGTAATACAGCTAATCAATATAGCTTCAAATCCTTTTCAAGTTACAGTATTTTTTTAAAGCAATCGTGAAGAATCAAAGAGTGACTTGTTATACTAAATAAGCAATCCTTAAGAAAGTGAACGCAAACACTTCTATCATAATAGAGACGATTTACGCATGCTAATTCGGAAAGGGCAAGGAAATTACTAGGACATTCGAAACACTTCGTTCATCTGCAGTATGCACTTTTTAATTTATCGTTCTAAGGAAAAAGACACTACACCATTTGTTATTGTTAAACTAACTTTGGCTAGCGCAATCGGTGGAATATGATGGTCTTTGTAGTAGGCACATTTCTGAAGAAATTTGCCTATTGTAGAGACTCACATGTGTGAAGTTCGAAAAAATTTCGTTTTATTTTCGCACCGCCCTCTCATTCATACCTCTGATTAGATATACTTGCTTCCTCATTTTCATAGTATCACTTCTCTAATAAATGTCAGTTTAATTTTCACCAAGTTTTCACTTAACATCTCAAACGGGTAATACACTCTTTTAACACCTCTCACGTACTGTATGCATTATTAAAAATCATTCTACTTGTAGTGGATTCGAACTTACGCCCTTTGTATTTTCAATCTAGCGTCTTAGCCACTACATTACTGCGCTCTAACCATCTAAAATATGAGAAATAAATCAATACAGAGAAAGCAGAAAAAGGGAAAGTAGAAATTGTCGAAGTAGGAACATAAAATACAAATGCGAACATATATTCCAACAACTAAACGTTTACCAAGCAACGATCTTCGTGTAGTGGTTAATTCGCTGGATTACAAATCCAGAGAACGACGGTTCGAATTGCTTCAAGGACTATATATATATTCTTTAAAAATAATCCCCAGAGCACATGAGAGGTGGTGAAAGAGAGTGTATTACCCGTTTAATACGATAAGTGTAAAAGAGTTAAAAATTTCGGTGAAATTTATTAGAGAAGTGAAACAATGAAAACGAAGAAGCAGGTATATTTAATCAGTAGTATGTATCAGAGGGTAGTAATCTCAAAAATTGCAAATTTTCCCGAATTTCGCACATGTGAGTCTCTACGATAGGCAAATTTCTTCAGAAATGTGCCTATTCTAGAGACCATCTTGCCAAAAATGCCGGAAAATTTCTATGCAATTTTGCCATTTTGTCTATCATCACCTCTGAAACGGAAAGAAAGAAAGAAAGAAAGAAAGAAAGAAAGAAAGAAAGAAAGAGAGAGAGAGAGAGAGAGAGAGAGAATGTTCCCGGAACTGAGTGAGGTGCTTCCATTAAAATCCACGAGTTGACAAATAGACGCTTACATAATGTGAATGGCGAATACAAACAACTATAAAACATCAGTCATAATTGCAAGCATTATCACCTAAGATTCCGCAACCGTGACGGTCAATGAAACATAAGATGTCGGACGTCGAGAAATAATTTGATAATGAAATGAAAATAGAACTTTAGAAAATAAATTATGATACACTAGATACAACATAATTGCCTGTTTCTTATAATTTTAACGATGCGAGACGAAACCTGTGTCTTTTCTCGTGGCTATCCCAGTGTCATCTCGTGTTTCCGAAACGAGACAAATTATGTCTTCTCCTTTCGTCTAATTTTCTTTCGTAAACCTCATAATAATAATAATAATAATAATAATAATAATAATAATAATAATAATAATAATAGAAGTAAAATCGAAAGCCATGCGACTTCGAAATGTAACGAAGTTTACAAGTTAGAATTGATAATCAGACTAGAGAGGGCTATGGAATGCTTTCGAGACATTTAAAACGCGATGAGTCCAGAGAAGGACATGTCACGTCACGTCTCGTCTCGTCTCGTAAAACTAGACGAGACAGACGCTTTGTCTCGTCTCGGTTTTACCAAAGAAAATATTGTCTCGCCCATGCTGAATTGGAAACCTCTCACCAGAATTGAAGTGTGTCTTGTCAAGTGAGACATGTAGGTTAAGATGTATAATTCGGTTAGTGGGTCGTGGGTCAACAGGATGTGCCCCACTGCAATCCACAACCCACAGTTACCCACCATAAACCAGCGATCCACCATGACCTACAGACTCACTACGACTACCGACACACTTTGCTTAGTGCATTGTATATAGCACCCACTGAAGAGTGGTGAATTTGTCTACATTTTACTTTTAGGGTCTCTATTTTTTTTCTTTTTAGGCATTTGTTTCTGTTTACTTACCTGAGATGACTATATCTTACAAGGAAAAAGCAGACTTTGTTAAATGGACTTGCGCGAGGTGGTAGTGCATATTTAAAGTGTTAATATTACAAACTGGGAGAACGCAATAACTAGAAATAGCCTAGAAAATGCGTCTTAAAGTTTCGACTCGCTGCATATATGATACGACGCCTAAAATTACCAAGTGACGGTGTGGCAGTGTGTGGAGCATTCACGATTCACGCGTAAAGGATCGCGAGTTCGATTCCCGCTCGAGTCAACTTGTGTTTGCTTTTATCAATGAAGTAGTGATTTATAACTACAAGTAAAATATTAATTCACCATATGTTTATAATGCATGAAAGAATAGGAAGTTTTAAATCAGTTGTAAAACTTTTCAATGTTTCATGTGAACTAGATACAAATATAACCTATTTCGTAAAGTCGTTATATGAAATGTTCTTGACGATTCATGTCTATACCTGTGGACAGAGTGCGAATTGCAAAGGGGATAATTCGGAAATCCCCTTTGGCTATAGCATTCATCCAGTATTCCCTAGTGTATTTCCCCCTCATCCCCCTTGCAATTCGCACACTGTCCACAGATATAGACACAAAACTTCGGACACAACGACTGTGGAAACCGTAATACAGCTAGTGATATCAATATATTTATGAAATAGGTTATATTTTGTATGTAGTTCACATAAAACATTGAAAAGTTTTACAACTGATTTGAAAATTCCTATCGTTTAGAATATATGAACATACAGTGAATTAATATTTTACTTGTAGTTATAAATGACTACTTTATTGGTAAAAAGCAAAAACAAGTTGGGATTCGAACGGGAATCGAACGATGGATCCTTTACACGGGAGCCGTGAATGCTCCACACTCTGCCACACCGCCACTTGATAATTTTAGGCTCGTACCATATATACGGCGAGTCGAAACTTAAAGACGCTTTTTCTAGGCTATTTCTGGCTATTGCGCTCTCCCAGTTTAAATGTGCACTACTACCTCGCGAAAGATGGCCCCTAAGTTCATTTAACAAAGTCTGGCTTGAACCTTGTTAGATATACTCATCTCAGGTAAGTAAATAGGAACAAATGCAGAACCAAAAGAAGGAAATGGAGATCCTAAAAATAAAATGTAGACAAATTCACCACTCGCAGAGGGTGCTATATACAATGCACTAAGCAGTGTTTGTCGCTGAGTCGTAGTGGGTATGAAGGTTATGGTGGGTCACGGCGGATGGTGGGTTGCAGTGGGTCACGTCCTGTTGACGCATGGCCACAATCTACTTCATCCCTGGTGAGAGGCTTCCAATCAGAATGGGCGAGACAATACGAACGTCCGAAACGAGACAAGACAAAGCGTCAGTCGTCTCGTTTTCCAAGACTAGACGTGACATGTCCTTGTCTGGTCTCGTCTTTTAAACGTCTCGAAAGCATTCCATAGCCTTCTCTTGTCCGATTATCAATTCTAACTTGTAAACTTCGTTACATTTCTAAGTCGCATGGCTTCCAATTTTACTTCTATTATTATGAGGTTTACAAATGTTAGCTTTAGTATTGCGTGTGTCGTAAAATCAATGTCTATAGAATTATGTGGATTCCATAATTATTTTTCTACATTTATCTAGTTTTTCTTTGTCGTTCAATATAATTATAATTTGTGATAATTTCAATTGTTTTCTCAGCTTAAATGATTTTAAACGTCAATTCTACATACTTTCATATTATCTATTTCGAAAATCTACAATGAACAGTGTTGAAAATTAAGTTATAATACTTTGTCAGTGTTTACCACGTTCACTACATCCGAACCGTTCAAACTGCACTTTTGATATGACTGCTTGCTCCGCAGGTACAACAAAAGGATAGATGTTTCAACGAAATTCAATACTTAAAACATTCTACTATATGACTTAAGACAACAATTCTCAAATCCATTTTTTTTTTTATTTCTTACTTTTGACCAGCTTTTTGGGATTTCAGCCAGATGTACGGCGTGCTACTCCTCCTTACGTAGTACGATCCTTGTCATAACATACAGCCACCAACAGCCTTCATTTGTTAATTCAGATATATAATGTTTCGAACTCCAGATCTTTCAATTTTTTATAGGTATACGAACTCGTGTGTGTGTGTAGGAGGGGTGCACTAAGAGAAAGAAAGATATATGATCATTCAAGATAACATAATGTTCTAATGTTTCGAATTATGTTCCTGTTGAATGATACATTGATTAAAAATATCTGAAGAAAGAGCATATAGAGGTTTGTTTCCGCATGAGATAATAAGTCAGGTTTAGTGATCTGGATATATTTCCCGGGTTACATTTTAAACGTAGTTAGTTTGTATTTTATAGTTTGTCGTGAGATCCGAACATGACTTGTTGCTCCCAGCCTGCGTCAAGTAAACTTTATGGTGGACAAACTTCGTGTTCGCAGGTTTTTTCGAGGTTTTCCCATTTCGTCCCACTTCATTCCAGTTACCAACCATCTCATCTCACCCTTTCTCAGTCTCTGTGCATAATCGTGAAATGTTAAACTTTTTTTTAAAAAAAATGAGCTGTTGCCTTGATTCAAAGATGAGTCTTCCACTTCAAAGCAGTAACTGTAACAACTTATTTACACCTGACGAATGTTTCTTCCTGCCAAATGCACTGAAAACTTCTAAGGGTAGGTATCCTGGATGTAGCGAAAAGCAGAAAGAACACGCATTCGTTTTGATTAGTAGTTAATTAACTTTAGTTAATCTCATTATTTGCTTTGTGACAAAGTGAAAGTTCCGGAATAGGCCATCCGTAGTAAATATAATTAAAAGCTAATACCGTAAAATATGTTGAATTTTGTTCTGATAGTCATATAGGCTGTGGCAGCTATATTTGTAATTAACCTGTAAAGTTGGTGGTTAGTTTTCGGCCGCAAAGTAGAATTACACAAAGTAAGTTGATGACAGCTCCTATTACAAAAGATTTTAAAATCGCTGGTTTTCTTTTACTTTTCTCGAGTGCTCTCCAGTATCCCGAATCAGTAGGTTTATAGGTTGTTTAAAAATATTTAAGTAAAACAAATGAGAATTTGTTTTTTCAGCGCTGTGATGTGGAGGTAATAACATACCCAAAACACTAATCCGCAATAGCTGTGTTGCGTTTGTTGATAAATCAACAATGGACGAAGTATTCTGTCGGCAATAAAAGGGATTACTTTTGTTCAAGATCCTTTGTTGTTCTTGCAGAATTGTACACTCCGCATCAGGAACATTGAGGCAGCTAACGCCGTGCAGCTAGGCCGCCCAATATATATACCTTCTTATCCCATAATCGTGTCCGGTCAAGAGACCTCTCTCCAGTGATGAAAATTTTCCGATTCATAAAAGCATATTCCACTTATTCCTACATCGTTGTTTAGCCGTGATGTGAGGTGAAAAATTTTCTACAATATGTTTTTCGGGAAAATTTTTCGTTCTAAATAATAACAGTAATCAAGTAACAATTTCTCAGTAATCATAAAATTGATTGAATACATATACAGAAATGTTAAAAAGTGAAAGATCGTTTTAAGAATCTAAAAATTTTCATGGCTCAGACAATTTTCGGTACTATGAAGGAACAAGTGAAACACTTTTCATGAATCAAAATATTTTCTTCTATGGAAAAATTGAACTTTCGGAAAATTTTCATTTTGAAGCCAAAAGAAAAGCACCTTTTGTGAATCGGAAAGTTTAATTGCTCTGTAGACAAGTGGAAAAACTTTTCATAAGCCGAACGATTTTGGATATTATGTATAGTGATGTTAGGTGGAAAATATTCCACTGTATTTAACTGCATAATTCAATTCCTGTAGAGGCAAGTTAGACAGCAACAAGCTATAATTTTCCAAATAGCTTTCGGGCACCAGAAAATTTTCTAATATTTCAAGTTGAAGTAAAGATTTAGTGTTCTCTCTCCCCCTCTCGCTCTGTGCGTGTGTGTAAAGTGCAGGGAACATATATCGAGTTCGTAAAGAACAAATATCCCATTCCAATATTTAAAATGTAACAAGAAATGAAAAAAAAACTTTGTGAATTTATCAATTATTTCCGAAATAGAAAATTCTACTATTCTTTCACATTCAGGCCTGCCTATTTAATGAAATAACTACATAAAAGTTCCTTATGAAGATTATTTCTTAACAGAAAATAAAGAGAAATGCTTTGATTTTATTATGTTTAACACTCGTAAATCATAATTTCAATATTGCAATTTTGTATAATCAACATCTTAGAGCAGATGTTTGTATTGTAAAACTACCAGAGAAAGAGAGAAAAAAGACTAATGTAAATATGAAGCATACTTATCGCAGTGTATGATGGACGCACATACTGCTTACTCGGATCCTCGCCAATGATGCCTTGTAAATTTGCAGCCATTATTTTATGCTAAAAATGATACTACCTGACGAGAAATTGAACTGATATTTTCCATTTGGAAGTCTAGCACGATACCACTATTCCACCGATTGTTCTACCCAAACTTTAACAAATGGTGTAGTGTTTCTTTCTGAGAACGATAACACTAAAAGCAGAACGATAACATAACACAAACCCGCAGTTAGTTGAAATTGGTCTGCTGTGCAAGAACTGGAATGGGAGGAGTAAGCATACAAGACCATAAACTGAAAACAAGCGCTGTTACCATTAGTACTTTAATCTTAACTAAATACGTCGATTAAAGGAAAATATCAAGTTAATTCCTTATTATGTTGTTTCGGTTCTTTTTAACATGAAAATTATTCACTTCCTAAGATCCTTGTTTTGAAAAGATGGGATTTGATCTGGTGTCAAAATAGAAACTAGTCCGCTACTCTACCCACCTAACCACGGAGACTCCTGTAGGTTTATATTCTGGTCTAGGTTTTGGGGTTGTTTTACAACCATGGTGTCACTTCCAACTTCAAGACAACAGTTTTCCTGTTTGTTTCTATATTTACGTACGAAATCTTGGTTACAGACGCTAATTTATATTTAGCAGATAGTCTACACACTAGATTTAGACCAATAAATTCAATATTTTACTTTAGTTTCCTTGCTCCAGCTAGTTTACTGGCAATTGTCAATTTCCCTTCGCAATTGTACTTTGCTACTGCAAAAATCCCTCGAAAGCATGATTGCCAGGATACACAAAACAGAGCATAATTTTGTTTGCATTATATTTTTATTATTATATATATATATATATATATATATTGGAAATATTTCCATATATGGATTACTTTCTCTTATCTTCACTCGCTAACAAGAGAATTTTATCCATAAATGTAAGGAAAATGGAATAAATGCGACAAATCGTGAGTTACAGTATACGATCAGTTTTTAACAGTTATACATACTTACTATTGGCAATCTTCTAGTGGAGTGACTTTGTTGCTGCTGAGCTAGCTAGCCTTGGGATACCTGCAGATCTGCCGCCTTTGCTTGGAGACTAGGCCCAGATTGTCCACAAAGTTTTCTCCTTCCTACATGTCTAAGCCTTGATTGCTTTGTGAGATAGTTTTCCCATTTTATTTCATTTTATCCACTGCTTACCTTTTATGCTTGCTTTATTCTTGTCATAGCATTTTTTTTCTATCTACCTTTTATTCTGCACAGTTGTGTGCACTACTAATTGAGGTCCCACGTATGTTTATTTCCGAGATGCCCCTGCATAGATTAACATGTCTGTGTTTTAACCAGTCTGCGTGTGTTGTTTGCACACTTCTTAAATGCTGTGACAAAAATGGAATGACAATTTTTATGATTTCGCCTGAGCTCTGCATTTATAATTTTCCTTGTATATTTTGCTTTTATTCTTTTTCTATCTTATTTTTGTGTCAGAAGGGTACAAAAGACCTCTCTGTAGAATAAATTCACCCAGCTTCACGCTTTCAATCATCAATCGTTATACTCAGCTTTGTGATGACTTTGCCCTTCCAGTAGACATTATAGCACTACTTAGAGATCTCCGAACGATCTGTTTCGTTACCTCAATGTGCTTCCCGCGTTGTTACTTAACGTAGTTTTTACTTCTTTCTATGTAATTGTTTCTTGAGTTGATTGAGTTGATTTTGAGCTTATCGTCCCGTTCAGCAGCGAGGCTATATGAGACGTGGACCTACTGATTAACGTGGAATCCGAACCACATGAGCTCCCGCCGGGAATCGAACCCGGGTCTCCCGCGCCAAAGGCGCGTACGCTAACCGCTTAGCCATGGAGGATCTCATAATTGTTTCTTGTGTATTATCACTCAATGCATTTCTAGTTTCTCTTTGAGTTGACAATCCCAACCAGTATTGACTTTTTATCTGTTAAATTAGTTTGTACTCTTCATCCTTGCCGCGTAGAATAGACAAAAGATGATTATTATTCCACTGTTACTAACTTTACCTTAGTGTTTTATCACGGTTTGCATATCTTTTAATACTTTTTCTGGCGTACTTACCACTGAATTTTAGATGTTGATGGCTGCAAAAAGACCTTTGTAACTCCACTTCAGTACGACTTAATAGCTTCTGGATTTATGGTAGGTTTATAGTTCATATCGTAATGCTCATTAGTAATGCTCTTTTTCCTGCAAAGCATTCAGATGAATTAAAACTGAAGACTGTTTCAAGACATACATAACACCAGTTACGTAGCGTGAAGTTTTGAAATAGGTAGGCTGAAATTAGATTCGTAGCTAGAGGGTGGCTAGGAAGGGTCCAGTCCCCTGAAACTTGCAATTGTTTGTTGTATACAGTGGCGGATCCAGGATATGATCAAGAGAGGGGCTAAACCATAGTTTGCCGCTTTATTCAGTGTAAAACAGGATTGAAGTCTATTTTATCCAGTGTATACTTGAGGGTCAAGGGGGGCTATAGCCCCCCTTGGATCCGTCCTTGGTTGTATGTATATATGAGTGCAAAGTGAATTCTAGTTGCGCCGCCCCCCCTCAAATAAAAACTATCTCGCCCTTATATAAACAATCACGTCTTAGTGTTCTGACTACGGACCTGGCTGTAATGTTTGGCAGAAAAATGCTAATTCATGCAATATATTTTTCATACAATGCAAGAAAAAGTATAAGAGTAGTTCTGCTTCATATTTCCCTTACATATACGGTTTCCTTACATATGCGATACTCGCACATCACACATGCACTGTATTACTATTTCAAAGGAACAAATAAAAACGGATATAGGGCTCTTTAATTTTAAATTCTCCAAATCATAGACACAAACTTAAGCACTTCATCCACAACACCTATCAGCATACTAATGGAAAACAGTAGTGCTGCAGCACACAGTCAATTGATGCTTTTGTTTACAGAAAAAAGCTAGTTTTAGAGGTACTTTTTACGAAAAAGCTAGTACAGAAAAAGGCACTATACTTCATCTGAGATCTCATTCATAACGATCTTCGCAAAAGTTGCTGGTCGCTTTGCAACGCAAAAAATGCAACAAGCTATTATAACTGCTGTCAATTATCGCTAACTAAAATGCAAATTTTATGCTGCGATAACGAAAACTGGTACGCAATAAGATCCCTAATGTATTAGTAGTATTCATAGTAAGATTTTTAATCTCTTTCTGTTTCTCAGAACTTGTTACTGACTGCGAACTCTTACATTTTTCATAATCTGCTTTATATTTTCTTACAAGACCGAGTCCTGTCGCTTTTGTTTCCCCATGAATTTGCTTTGTATTGTTAATTATCGCATATGCGTTATGCACTGTTCACTGCGTAAAATAATTAACAGAAATAAATATACTCTATCAAGTTTTAAAGTGTGTTTCTAGAAAATTGGAGTACTTTGATATTAATCATATATTTATTTTTCAATACATCAATTGGATGCGAAAATTTGTACAGTATCTGTTGCATATTATCTTTAGATTTGCAATAGGTAAAATTTTGTCTGTTTGCTCGTAGTTAACATACTTTCCATTATGTTCATCAATCTGGAACAATGTACCGTCACATCCAGACAATTTTAAAAATGCCACCCGAACTTGTACAGTTCGCGGCATAGAATTTGTTACAAAAAATTTAAGTCCAAATTAATAAACTCTTGACGGTTTCCTTACGCATCCAGAAATACATGTCTCAATCGATTAGTTGCTTCTAGTATTCAATACAACTCCTCCCCTCCTAGACTTCTCCTTGTCTAAAGCAGTGAGTGTGACGTAGTACACTCTTTCCATTCAGCTGAAAAAGAAACAGGAATCAAGTTTATAACGTTATAGCTTTAAAACAGTCTTTTCCATTCGTTTGTTCTGAAATATTTTTGAGCCTAAATTAAAAAAAAAAAGCCTCACAATGTTCCCAGAGCTTCATAAAGACCTTTAGTTTCATTCTTTCCCTTCTTTAAAGACTGCAAGCTAGTAAGATGCTCCCTAAGAAATCTATGGAAATTGCCAGTAACGGCAGTAGGTTCTGTGCTTCCTAAAGTCTAATGCACAAACAGGGCTCTAAAATATCTACTGACAGAAATTAGTGCTATTCAGTGATTCATTTCATTCCTTTTCAGTAATTGCAAGCAAATGTTCCGGGGGGTCATTTGTGCAGGACAGGAGGGTGTAATTTCCCCCTCCCTTGAACTTCATAAATACGTATTGTTTGATCAAATGTACAGTAAAACACTAATAAAAGTGAAAATCTTATGTCGGCGGAGAATCTCTCCCCACCCCCATTCCGAATAAAATCTAAAAAGACCTATAGACTTACGATAGCAAATTGCTAGAGAGCTGACATTTGGTTTGAAGAGTCGAAGGTTTGATCTTAAGCCATATGAGTTCCTGGCTACATTGAGAGGAGAGAGAGAGAGATTCAAGTATGGAGACAGAGAGGGATGATTTATATACACAGGTTTAGAATTGGGGAAAAATGATCGGACAGCATTTGTATTTGACGAAAATTGTGATTTTGTGAAACAGAAGAAGGGAATGTTTCGAACTACGAGGATCACATTAGGCAGTTTGGAATTAAGGTGGAGAACTCTTTTTAGAGCATCAGATGATTACGAAGGCAGAGAAAGATCTTGAGAACTGAGGAATTAAGAATTTTAAAACAATCTGAAACTTCCGAGACTGGTTTCGAACTACGAACCTTGTAGTTATCGAACCATAACTTTATCCATTCTGCTACGGAGAACTCTATGTACTCGTTTACATACGTTTTCTTTAGCTACGTTGAAAGCTAACTTAATGGGATATTCCAAAAGTTGACTCGGTGGATGCGCCGTTCAGATAGGACGTAAACCTCTTGTAACTTAGTTACAATGTATCGTGGCAGATATAAATTATTGATCAGGTAATGGTGACTGCTTTGAAACAAATGCAGAGTATGTGAATTAAATCAGTCATATCTTTGGTTTCGTGTAGAGAAGAAACAAACTTGTGAATCAAAGGTTTAAGAACAACTTAAGTTTTTAATATAAACTTTGCCGAAGATCATTCACTTATATCATTATAAAAGGAATACGAAAGACGTTCTGAAACGAAGAAATACAACTTTGCAAGCGGAGGCAATGAAACCTAAAATAAAGAGACTAAAGACGAATCATTTACCGCGTAGTGATCGTGGTTGAGGGGTCAAGGCGCTGAATCAGTAATCTGGAGGTTCGTGGTTCGAATCCACGTCGGGCAATTTTATTTACTTTAGGATTTTTGATGGCGATTGATCGACGATGACACACGTTTTATTACATTCAGATATTTGAATACTCGGATGTTTCAATACTTGAACTATCAAATCTTCATGAATAATAATAGTAATAATAGTAAACTAATAATAATAATTATCTCGTAGAAGATTAAAAGCTAGGAGCTAATTATCGCTCAGTTCATACCATTACAAGCAGAAACGTGACATTTGGCAAGAATATTTTGGTTTTATGTTGCCAACGAGAAGAGGAATTTATCTTGTTTCTAAAATAAACAAAAAAAATTCGAATTAACGTTTTACATTCGATACGGGACAAAGCTAACCCAAATGATCGTCTCGCTTTGGAGATGAGAATGTAGACGAGACGGAAAGTATCGTAAACATTTCTCGTGTTGTCTCGATTCTCGAAATAGTGTATGTCCATTAAGTAACAATTGCCCTGTAGACTGAATCTTATAGGCTTTCTGTTACTTTGTATTTCAGAACTCATTGCATTATGGTCTGTGTAGGTATTTTTGTAGCAAAGCTTTTATATTTACCTCTGCATATCCTAAAAATTAGTTTATTATATGTCTTACTGTTGAGTGATATTCACTTATTTTTATTAGTTATTTTCCTTAAAACATACACTAGAATACTTTCTACATAAAACTTTAGGGGAAAGCTTTTGTTTAAATTGTGGCTAGTTGCAGAGGTGTGTCTTCAAGATACGGAACCCCCTCTCCGAAATCCCTACCTTGAATAAAGTTTTGCCAAATTTTAGGGCAACTTTAAAACTTAATACCATTATTATTATTATTATTATTATTATTATTATTATTATTATTATTATTATTATTATTATTATTATTATTATTATTGTTGTTGTTGTATATTTGAGACCTCAATATTAAGTCTTATTCCACTGCAAATTAGCATACTCAAGTTAAGAAAAATAAAAAATGTTTTGAATTCTCTATAAGGATGAATTGTCTTATAAGAGATACTTTGGAAATAAAAGAAGGGGAAAAGGTGTCAGGTACTGGGCAATATGAAAATCGAACCTTCGGATGCCTTAACAAACTCAGTAGGATTTGTCTTCATCTCGATACATACTAACACCCTTTCTTTGGGTAAGACATTGGATTGTGTATGCGTTATCTTGATATTTTAACAAAATATAGAAACAAATATAAAAGAAAGAATAGTTCCTATTTATCAATTTTTGGTTGAACGAATATATGGAACGTGTTGAAAATCGCGAACGAAAATATTATTTCTAAGTAGATTGGAAGAACTTAATAAGCATTCCACCATGACGTTTCAGACAAATTTGACTCATGCTAGGCCTGAAGGATGACCCGTTTGTATTCATGAATTATTTGCGAAACACGCGAAGTTTTCAGAGAGTAAGAATCGAGATTGTAGACTGTGACGTCATGTTGTTAGTTTTTCCCCTGTGAAGGGAGTTTTTTCAACTCTAACTTGTAAGAACGAGAGAAATTGACTATCTTTCATGTTGTTATACTTCAGAAATATCTACATTCTAAATTATAAAAAATTCCTGAATATCCTTGGAGGGACGCGAACCGCGTTCCCCTAACTCACGACACGAATGCTCAAGCTATACCCTAAGATCGCTCTTTTAAGTAAGAGTAAAGAAACACTCGTCTATGTAGGAAATTACAAACGTTTACGATTACAATATTTTGTTAACAATGAAACACTGATTACGGTCATGATAAAATACTATAGTCCAGAGAATTCAAGTTTAATTTTAAAAAAAAAAGACCGAAAGGATCTCCGTTAACTTCTCTTTTATATTCGGTTATTCTTGTTTTACAGTTTCCAGTGACCTTGAACGAGAGGGACACAAACACAGATACATCGAGGACATGTAATATTTCAAAAGCGAGTTGGGGGGCCAGCACATCACTTGGAACTCGCTCCTGCGTTCCTCGAACCACTCCATAACACTCCTGGCCGTGTGACATGGTGCATTATCTTGTCGAAAAATGCCACTACCGTTAGGAAACATGGTCGTCATGAAGGGGTATACGTAGTCTGCAAGCAGTGTGCGATACGCTTCTGCCGTTATGGTGCTTTGCTCGAGCTCCACTAGACACATGGATGCTTACGTGAATGTTCCCCAGATAATAATTAAGCCACAGCCAGCTTGTCTCCGTCCCGTAGTACAGATGTCAAGGAGCTATTTTGTTGGAATACAACGGATTAGCACACTCACATCGTCATGATGAAAAAGCTATTGAGATTCATCAGACAATGCAACGCTCTTTCACTGTACAAAGATCCAGTGGCGATGGTCATGTGTTCATTTCAGACGTAGTTGCCGATGTCATGGTGTTAACATTCGAACATGAATGGGTCGTCTGCTGCGGAGGTCCATTGTTATGAGTGTTCGGTGTACTGTTTTTTTTTTTCAGATTAGTGTTGTGAAGGTCTGGGAAAAAAACGGACATTTTGGTTTAAAAAACACTTTTTTACGGTCTTCTCGAGCTTGGAAAAAAAGGAAAATTTGGGTAAAATTGAAATTATCGAATATTTTATTATGCTTTCAAAATTAATACTATTTTGTATTTACTAGTTTAGAGTTAAGATAATTGAGTACTTATGTTTCTTGAATTAGAATAGGGAAATTTTGTGAACAACTCAAACACTTCAAAGTTAGCACCGTGATAGAATGGAGTTATGGCTACAAAAGAAACTGGAATATACTCCTAGTTAGCTTAATTAGTATAGACGCATTAAAATTGTCTTGAGAAATCTTACGAAGTTCCCCCTTGATGTCAGGGAAGTGTTAAAATAACGGACAGAATCATTTTAGTTATTATTACTTACTATTATTAGTTAACATCTTTTATTTTTCAATTTTACAACTTTTCCGGAAAGAAATCGAAAAAAACTTTTTTACCAACAGGTTCAAAATTTCCGGAAATTTTACAACACTAGTCCAGACACACTTGTACTTTGCCCAGCATTAAACTTTGATGTTAGTTCCCACTCAGTTTGCTCCTGTCCTGCTTTACCAATCTGCCCAGCCTACGACATCCGACATATGTAATGAGGTGGGGGGCGCCCAACACCTCGGCGTTTGGACGTAGTTTCCCCTTGGTTTCGACACTTGTTGAAGACACTCACCACTGCACTCCTTGAACACCTGACAAGTCCTGCAGTTTCCGAAATTCTCGTGCCGAAATTACTCGTTTGAGTGAGTACTTTCTTCAAAATATTAAAAATTATAGAAAGATTTTCGAGACATTCGAGTCGAGTCGAGATATTTACGAGCTGTCTCGACTCGTGCGCATCCCTATTTAGAAACTAGATGAAAAATATGCACATCTCGTGGGCAACATTAAACAAAACCAAAATTTTCTTGCTAAATGTCACGTTTTTGCTTGTAATGGTATGAACTGAGCGATAATTAGCTCCTAGCTTTTAATCTTCTACGAGATAATTATTATTATTAGTTTATTATTATTACTATTATTATTCATGAAGATTTGATAGTTCAAGTATTGAAACATCCGAGTATTCAAATATCTGAATGTAATAAAACGTGTCATCGTCGATCAATCGCCATCAAAAATCCTAAAGTAAATAAAATTGCCCGACGTGGATTCGAACCACGAACCTCCAGATTACTGATCCAGCGCCTTGACCCCTCAACCACGATCACTACGCGGTAAATGATTCGTCTTTAGTCTCTTTATTTTAGGTTTCATTGCCTCCGCTTGCAAAGTTGTATTTCTTCGTTTCAGAACGTCTTTCGTATTTCTTTTATAATGATATAAGTGAATGATCTTTGGCAAAGTTTATATTAAAAACTTGAGTTGTTGTTAAACCTTTGGTTCACAAGTTTGTTTCTTCTCCACACGAAACCAAAGATATGACTGATTTAATTCACATACTCTGTATTTGTTTCAAAGCAGTCACCATTACCTGATCAATAATTTATATCTGCCACGATACATTGTAACTAAGTTACAAGAGGTTTACGACCTATATGAACGGCGCATCCACCGAGTCAACTTTTGGAATATCCCATTAAGTTAGCTTTCAACGTAGCTAAAGGAAACGTATGTAAACGAGTACATAGTTCTTCGTAGCAGAATGGATTGTTATGGTTCGATAACTACAAGGTTCGTGGTTCGAAACCAGTCTCGGAAGTTTGATTTTTTAAAAATTCTTAATTCCTCAGTTCTCAAAATCTTTCTCTGCCTTCGTAATCATCTGATGCTCTAAAAAGAGTTCTCCACCTTAATTTCAAACTGCCTAATGTGATCCTCGTAGTTCGAAACATTCCCTTCTTCTGTTTCAGAAAATCACAATTTTCGTCAAATACGAATGCTGTCCGATCATTTTTCCCCAATTCTAAACCTGTGTATATAAATCATCCCTCTCTGTCTCCATACTTGAATATCTCTCTCTCTCTCTCTCTCTCTCTCTCTCTCAATGTCGCCCAGGAACCCATATGGCTTTTGATCAAACCTTCGTCTCTTGAAACCAAATGTAACTCTCTAGAAATGTGCTATCGTAACTCTATAGGTTTTTTGCTAAAAGCAGTGTCTTTTAGATTTTATTTGGATGGATTTTCCGCACACATAAGATTTTCACTTTATTAGTGTATTACTATACATTTGATCAAACAATACGTATTTATGAAGTTCAAGGGAGGGGGAATTACACCCTCCTGTCCTGCACAAATGACGCCCCTGGAACATTTGCTTGCAATTACTGAAAAGAAATGAAATGAATCACTGAATAGCACTAATTTCTGTCAGTAGATATTTTAGAGCCCTGTTTGTGCATTAGACTTTTGGAAGCATAGAACCTACTGCCGTTATTGGCAATTTCCATAGATTTCTTAGGGAGGGCCTTACTAGCTTGCAGTCTTTAAAGAAGGGAAAGAATGAAACTAAAGGACTTTATGAAGCTCTGGGAACATTGTGGGGCTTTTTTTTTTAATTTAGGCTCTTAAAAATATTTCAGAACAAACGAATGGAAAAGACTGTTTTAAAGCTATAACGTTATAAACTTGATTCCTGTTTCTTTTTCAGCTGAATGGAAAGAGTGTACTACGTCACACTCACTGCTTTAGACAAGGAGAGGTCTAGGAGGGGAGGAGTTGTATTGAATACTAGAAGCAACTAATCGATTGAGACATGTATTTCTGGATGCGTAAGGAAACCGGCAAGAGTTTATTAATTTGGACTTAGAATTTTTGTAACAATTTCTATGCCGCGAACTGTACATCACATCCAATCTGACAATGTATGAATACTTATAGGTAGCTTTACTTATAGCGCCACACGTAAAATCTATCAGAACACAAGTTCCTGGATTAATATTATGTGCTGACTTAGAATTCCGATACAGGTTTTTCAACTGATGGCCCAGGAACGTCAGAATAGCTCATTTGTATGCTAGACAATGTGCCACTATCATAATCATCAGTGTAAACATCACTAATTTAAACGCCTTTGAGTTAATGATTGTGTGGCTGGTTGCTAAGTCGACCTCCAAGAAACATGTATTTTAAGTTCGACGTTGCAGTAAGACCAAATAATATATTATTGTCATCCATTTTCTCAGTGATGGAAGTTCCGTATTTCAATGATATCAGTAGCTAACATTCAACATTTTGTTGAGGAGGAAGTGAGCAGTTTCTTCAACATCAGCTTGAGATACCAAAAGCACATTAACAGTTGTAGACAAATTGATATAATGTTAATTGAAGTTTTGTGCAGAAGTAATGTGTGTGGCTCTGGTCTTGACAGACATTCAAACAATCCTTCTGATTTGACCAGCTATGGCATCTACCGGTTCCTTTGCATGTCCTGGTCTAAAGGTGTTCTATTCCGCTGTTGTGAGACAACAGATATTACAGATGTATTTCTAGCTCAATTATTGACAGGTAATGCATTCGTTGTGGCTTTATTATTACGTTCTGGAGTTTTTATGTAACTAAGAAATCTATTGTTTCGATTGTACATGAATTTAGAGCATTATTTTGGGTAACGGAGGTTGCATCGTGTGTCAATTCAAGACATGTAACCTCCGTTACACCTTTTAAGAAGAAAATATTATTTAAACCAGTTTTTGTAGATGGGACATTAATTATGTCTTCATTATTACTTTCCGCAGGTTTGGTGCAAATAACACACTTATGTTCTAGTTTACATTAATTCTTTTTTTTTAAAAAAAAAAAAAACAAGTTACAACATGTTGTTACTCATCAAACCCTGTATAAGTTTAACTAAGTACCTGCCTTGAAAATTCTTATTGTTTTCTTGGAAACTACAAGTATGCTTCTTTCGTTCCTCCCATAAATGTGTTACTTTGCTTCGTCCACTAAATTGATAAAAGCTTGCCAAATTAATCATGTTTGAACGGAACTTTGACAATACACAAACAGTTTCATTCAGTGATACAAATATATAATAGAGGTACAATAAATGCACAAATAAGTTTTTCTTAAATATAAGGACGATTAATTCCAGTGTAAATAGTATTATTCTTCAGATTTCATATGTATTTTTCTCGTGAAATTCCCACTTTTCGTGGAATGGCTGCATTGATATTGCTATAGTATCATACTGTATATTTAGTGTATTTGATATTACAAATAGTCTTCGTATTCTTCCTATGCAATTTAAATGTATTCATAACTTCGGTACTTACTGAGAATAGCAGCATGTCGAAATAATCGTACTGGGTTACACATTGGTATTGTAACATCAATCATGTAATTAGTTCGGAAAATTGCCACTTTTCTTTTTGTGTTTGAAGACTTGTCGGTCATTATACCTTTATGGCACTTTTTACAGGAAAAGCAGTAAAGAAAAATCCTGCAAAATTGTTTTTCCCCTTTCTTAGTGACTACATTTCCTGAAAAGTTATCACGACAAAAGTAGATATAATAATCATATACACATTTGATTTTGAGCAAATAAATACAATGCGGAACGAGAAACCTTTTCTTTACTCTGACAACTCTGAAAGAAAGCGTGTTCATTTTAAAAGAACTAAACCATGAAGCAAATTTCCCACTGCATGATTACGAAGATTCATCGTTCCGCAAACGTATAAAGCCTTGGTAATGGATTCAATCATAAGCCAATCCACTTACTCCAATCAGGATTAATAGCTACTTCCCAAAGAGTTACGTTCAATTATCCCTCTGCATTGACCTACTCAAAATTCTTTCCCAAAGATTTTTCTTCAACCTACATGCATCTCAGTTCCCCGTATGAGTGATTTGCCTTAGTAATAATTTAATTACCCACAGTATATTCGTTGATTAACGTTCTCCATTTGCCAATAGTTTTGGTCCAAATATTTTCCTCAGTTTTGATAACTTGTCTGTAAGAAAGATTCCATGCAATGTGTTCTCATTCTTAAATTTTATTGTTTTCTACTTCCAATTTTTTAAAAAAAAAATGCACCCCACTTTGAAATAGTTTTCACAATATTTTCAATGCTTGCCTTACCAGTCTTTTCTCCTCGGACAACGTGATTACTATTTTATTTTTTTCAGCGCGAGTGTATATCAATTCACGTCGGACAGGCAGGTGTCCAAATGGGTAACTCGTGTTGGGAGCTGTATTGCTTGGAACATGGCATTCAACCTGATGGATACATACCTTCTGACAAGTCGAAACAAAGTGACGATAATTCGAATACGTTCTTTAGTGAAGCAGGAACTTACAAAAGAGTACCTAGAGCAGTGTCTGTTGACTTGGAACCGTCTGTTATAGGTAAGAGTTAAAGAATTGTAGAAATGTGGTTTGCAAATTTTAATATTTTTCTTTGCTAGATTGTTAAATATATTAGTAGAGTAATGCTGTTAAAATTTCACACTAAATTCAGACTTCTTAAATTTAAATCAATGTTCAAAATTTTTAATCTCCAGAACGGTGCTGTAACTTAAAAAATACATTTTCTTCATGTTTTCTATACTTTCTTCAGTGGATATCTCTCAGGAGTTCATTTTTGTTTGTATTTTTATTACATTTTAACAAATTATATATAGTAGAATCAGGGGCGTCATTTAGCGGGGGCATTCGTCCCCCCCCCCCGAGTTTGATATTTATATAGATTTTATCAATAGAATAGTAGTCAGTGAAAAACGCGAAATTTTACATATATCAAGGGGTCTTGCCCCCCCCCCCCGCCAAATCTGAAATGACGCTACTGAGTAGAATGGCGGAATCTTGCCAACTTTAATATATCCACTAACAGAGAGAGAGAGAGAGAGGGTAGCAATGTACTTATGTTAATTCAATCTTGCGCGTGTATACTGTAGTTCACGATTTTTCAGCGTTTATTAAAGTTGAATGGTTATTAGGTGGAGATTATAGAAAACATTCCTTACAGTAAATGTTCTCGAAACTATTTAGGGGAAAAGGGAGTAATGACAAGATTTTTTTTTTTAATTGCGAAGAACAGCAATGAGAGAGCACCATGTAATCCAATGAATAGTGCTGTACATAGCCACGTATGTTTACCATGAAATAACTCGGAACTATTGCGTAATTACTCTCAGTTATAAGATAGACAGAAATTTGAAACCTTACACTGTGCAGTTACCCTGCAGTTGAGGGAAATAGCACGCAACAGTTGAGTTCTTAGTTAAATTCTTTTTTATACTTCCATGTGATTATATTCCCTAAACGTATTTGCTTTCTTCGCTCTTTTTATTGAAGAAGATCCTTACGACGCATTGCTGTTAGAATTTCTGAGCTTTGTGCTTCCCCATCTGTTTCACTGACTATAATTTTTACCTAGGAATTGGAGAAATTGCTGTTAACGGGACTATTGCGGAGAATTTTTCGGAATTGGTGACTTCCCTTGATGGTCCAGCGAAATATCACTAAATTTTTTGTTTCGTCGAGTCAATTGCATCAAGAGAAAGGTCTGCTTCCATATTCTTCTTAGTCTGACTACAGCACTGATCACTTGCAGCAAAATCAGCATCTATAAAAACTTCTGGATTCATGGGCAACGTACCATACTTTCCAAAGCCTGATGAGGCATTTTAATCACACGCACTTGTGTGTTCATGCGTGCTATTACCCCAAATCAAGACATCTTTCTTTTTGTTGACTGGCATGCATAAATATTATAACAAAATACTAACCCTATATTTATTCATACATATTGACTACAAAAATACCGTACCCCAGAAGTAAGTTTGAACTTAGCTACTAAAGAAAACTGCTGAATTTTTGAAGAAAAACAGATTTTCAATATAGTCATACTCCGCACTACGTTCTCTGCAGCGCTCTTCCACACAAGTGAAGTACTGTACGTTGGGCACCATGCAGGCCGCCTTCTGCTTCTTTGTAAACAGGGGTGTGTGCAATTATACCCAGCGTGCCATTACCCCGTTTTCCCCTAAATAATAAAATTAAAAGCAAAAAAGAAAATGGTCGATTGAGTTAATCCTGGCAATCGTAATTTTGACTGATTTTTGTAGTGAAGGGAAAGAAACAAATTTCTAGTAAATGAGCTGGGAAAAGGACGTAAGGGAGTAAAATGTTAATTTATTTGTTTAAACCTAGTATCTACATTGTTTGTTAAACATGTACTGTATTAGCTTCTGCAATCAAGATATCCTACGCAAATACAGAAACAATAAAACCCCTTCTTTTGAGGCTTATGCGACGTGCTACGGCCGAAAAGCTCAACGTGTGGTATAAAGCCGGAAGTTCTTTCGACTCCCCGTGGGCGAGTGAATACATTGCAAGACTACAAACTTACACAGGATTTCATTACAGGATCGAATTCCATTCCCTTTTTCCTTCCTTTTTCTGCATTTCTTCTAGAATCATAGGGTATCTGTAAGATTTTCATAATCCTAAGAACTGAAGCAGCATACAGTGGGTAAAAAAGTATTTGAACAGCCAAACCTAGGATGAAAACACAAAATACCATACAGTAACTAGCAGAATTATTCGGACACTGTAGTGTTTGACAAAAGATGGGATTTATTTCAAAGAAAAAAATGTAAATGTTATTTTCTGACATTCAACAAACAAAAAAAAAAAACAATTTTACACTTCGAAAATAAAATAACATAACAATGAATGTAGTGAGATCAAAACACAAACAACACGAATTCGGGTGTTGTAAAATTATTCGGATACCTGATCAGAAATCCCTTATCGAGCAAAAAAAAAAAAAAAATAAATAAATAAAATAAAAATAAAAAAATAAAACTCAATATCTAGAAGGTAATCCTTTCTGTTTAAGAACTGCGTGTAGTCTATTTGACATATAATACCATTCACAAGTGTGCGAGTGTATGCATCTTGGCCCATTCTTGACGAACCATGTCCTTCAGATGCGCCTTTGAGGTTATCAATGTTTTTCGAATTTCTTTCTCTAGTTTCTCACATATTTTGAACTTGTTTTTCTAGTTTATCACACATTTCGAACTTATTTCTCTAGTTTATCCCACAAATGTTGAATGGGGTTCATATCTGGAGACTGAAGAGGTGGATGGAATGTCTTTGGGCAATTGAATAGTAACCACAGTTTTACAATATGAGCTCTGTTTCGGGTTATCTTGGTCTAATTTGAATGTATCTAATATCCCCATTTTTCTGCGTTCTTTAAATTATCTTTGAGAATTTGCAGGTAGAGGTGTTTGTTTACTGACTGTTCGATGAACACCAGCTCACCTACTCCAGACGCTGACATGCAGCCCCATACCATTAAGTTTACTGACAGCTGCAGATTTTGTTTCTCTTCTCTGTATTGGGTCTTCTTCACACAATTATCTTCCCATCAGAACAGAAGATATTGAACTTGCTTTCATGAGAAAAATCACGGAGTTCTACCAATTGGCACCCATATACTGGTATTATTTCGCAAAACTAGTATTTTCCTCCTGTTTGTTTTGTTTTGTTGATATGAGGCTTTCTGCATGTTATGCGGCCATGAAAATCAGTTCTTCTCAGGACTCTTCTAATTGTATCGGGTCTTACGTCGATCCCAATTTTTTCTCCAATCTCGGCAGCGTTTTTTGGAGCACTTATTCGTTGATCCTTTTTTACTTTCCGGACTATAGCAGATTCCCGTCTCTCCGAAAATGTCTTTGGACGTCTCGTGCTAGGGAGGAAATCAACTCGATCTTCAACATTGTATCTCTTGATAATATCACATACTGTACTTTTTGTCATTTGCGACATCTCTGCAAGTTCTCTGTAGCTTTTTTTCCTTTTTCATGGTGTAAAATTGCTAATCGCCGCTGTTCAAATGCTAGATCTACTGATTCTGTGTCTAAGACGTTGCCATACAGGGCAATTCGTGTCTCCAGACCCATTCTTCGTATTGACAACGAATTGTTGTATCTTACTGCCACAATAACGACTGCAGTACTTAACACAATCCTCAACACTAGCGCCATATTTCGTAGTACTTGCGTCATTCTCATAGATGTCATACTGTTCGAATAATTTTGCTGGGAAAATATTGGGTATGGTATTCATTGCGATTACTTATATCCGTACTGTTAACAGCAACTACACGCTCCTTTGTGTTTTTCAGGTATGCATATATAGCTCCTTTTTCTTATGTAGTGTTGTGTACAAAATGTTTTTCATTTCGGAGCCACAGCCCGTTATATGTATTTCATTGGAACTGTCCGAATAATTCTGCTAGTCACTGTATATGCAATACAATATAGAACAAAAGATTATTGGAGGCATTAACACAGGTATGGTAGTTTGTTGCATATTGAATACTGCTATGTACCCCATCTGACAGCCATGAGTGAAGGAAAACTAAGTAGGTAGATACGAGGGTGGCAAGAAAAGTATTTGGACAGCGCTGTGATCGCGAACAAATCACTCAAAAATAAGAGCTGAAGAGTTCCTTCAGTACACATGGGAAGTCTAGCAAGTAGAATGAGGCAGTTCATAGCAATTGAAGACGAAACCAGTATCGTGGGAAGAAAACTGAGAGACAACGCTAGGTGAACGAAATTTGTGAAATTGTATGGGGAAGGTAAAAATTACCGAGAAATTGACCGTATAGTAGACAGGTTACCTTCCACTGTTGGTTATATTATAAACACACACAAAACAGAAGAAATACCACAAACTAAATTGCGAACAGGCCGACCATGGAAAATCCAATCTCTTACGTACCCAGTAAAGTAGCGGCTCTTTTGTTTTTGTGCGGGGTGTCCAAATACTTTTTTTTTACCCACTGTAATAAAAATAACTTCTGTTAAGTTGTTCCTTTAATCTACGTATCTACTCAGAAGCAGAGTATTATTGCTTCCTCCTCCCATCCTTTCCCTTCGTTGCGCAGCACACATTCATCCACTTGGGACTCACTAGGGATGATTCCATACCGGGACAAAGTACCTGTAGAAAACCTATATATCGTCTGAAAGCTCTTATGAGAAATATGCAGCAGTTTTCAAATCACGGGCAAACCCGCAACTTGACCCTATAAGGGGCCACTTTGTTGGTGCTTGTGACCCTATGAATGGCATATTCTACAGAATAGAAATGAATGTTAAGATGTATCACGCAAAAGCATCTGAACCTATCATGTTCATTTTTGGCCCATTGCTAGAACGTGACTTGGGCAAGGGTTTGACGATATCACTTTGCACCCTGACGTACGTACTTGGTCAACGAACTGTAAATACAATGTGGAAGATGGTTTCTGTGCCACTGGATGTAAGCTATATCCATGAAACGCGGCATAAATATTGTCATTAGAGAAAATACACTGTGGATGTACTCCTCTCCCAAGTACTCCAGTTTGTCAGTGTTGCCAACCATTTTTGTAAAAATGAGAAGTAAAACAGTTTCCGTACGATGAAACGTTTATACACAGAGCTTGCCAGAAACATCACACGACACTATAACAAAAAGATGTTGAGTATTACCGTCCTCCAGTCATCCTAGGTTGTCAGTGTTGCCAACCAAGTGTAAACATCATAATGTTTCAAATGGTGTGCGTGTCACGGAACGAATATAGAACAAATGTGACAGAATAAGTATTCGACAATAGAAAACATAGTGTGAACGTCTGTCTTCAAAAAAATGGCTGTGTTGCCAACTAATGTGAACATTCAAGATTTTTACATGAAGTCGACAGCATTGACGTACATAATTAGACTGGAACCCATACTAGTTTGTAGTATGTTAGTGTAAACCAACAAGCATTCATATTGTCAGCGTTTCCAACCATTCTAAAATACATTTTCTCGAAAGATTGCCTGACCATTGCATGCATCAGTTGGCGTGGGTCAATGAAAACATGACCCACCACCCACGGTGACCCACGACCTACTGACCCACCACCCACGGTGACCCACCACCCACCGTGACACACTGTGACCCACCACCCACCATGACCCACCACCCACCGTGACCCACTCTGACCCACTGTGACCCACCACCCACCATGAACCACTTTCATCCACTGTGACCTATTCTGACTAACCAAAATCCATCGTCATCAACTCTGAATACGATCCACGGCCTCTTCTGTACTGACTAAAGAGTTTACACTTAAAATAAAACAAGACTGTGAAATTGTCACTAATCGGAGTTTGAATTTGTAGTCAATCGCTCAAGCACCACTCTGTTAAAATAACGGTGGATCTGACCTTTATGATATAAAATGGTAAAGTGATTGTCAATGAGGAAACTGTAGCACTTCGAGGTGGGGAGAAATTAGTGTGTGCCTAAAATATACTTGTACTAAGAGAGTATTCTTGCAAGTGTGAATTTCTGAACGCATTCCACAAGAAACTTCTATTCGCAGGAAAATACCCCTGTACAATATGGAAAAGGTTATGGTTTCTCAGTTCACAGTATTTTTCTCACAAAAAAAAAACTTGAAAAATCAGTTTTTCATAGTTTATAAAGGTGCTCGGGTACCCTATGTGAGAGAATCTCCATAAAGTATGCTCATAATTATAATTTGTGTAATCACTAAAACACCACGTTAAATTTAAGTTACAAATATGCATAATTGCAATTATTATGAATATTTATTCAAAGTAGTTTACCTAAAGCAAAGAAGAGACTTACTAAAAAATAGGTACAAAGTTGGATAACACAAATAAGTTATTACTAATACAAGTATACATTTTCTATAACTCGTAATTTTCCACCTTAAAACAAATCTGAAATCGGGTTTATTTCCTGTTGGTAACTTTTTCGTGGTAAATCATCCGCAGCGGAATGATGTCCATCCTTCAGCCAAGAAATAACTAGCTCGTCTACTTTGAGCTTGTCTAGCGGTGGGCCATTAACATTGATGAACAACAAGTTAGACAATGTTTGAGCACTTAGTCTATTTCTAATAGCAGTCATCTGTAAATTCATAAGGGGAAATCCCCGTTCTCGCACTGTCGTGGAAATTGATAATACTTCTACCCGATTTCTGCAACTCCTCATCGACAATCTGCTTGTTCGACTTAAGTCTGATAACGATTTTTCTTAGTCAGTTTTGAAATACTCAGCAAGAAGTATAATCTCTCTCTCACCACACATCTTTTCCATATCGACCATGTCAGTTGGCAATGTCGACTCATGGGGAACAGAAACTTCATCTACCACGCCTTCGATAAGAAATCTTGTGAATAAATTATCAATTAAAGCCTGATAAACTGATGATTTCTTATTTGTTTATACATTTAATTTTTGTAATTACACATGAAGGTTTGATGCCATTACCAAGTTCCCTACCCCGTCTAGAAAGCGAAAGGGAACGAGGTGCCTGGAGTGTTCAGAGGTGAATGGGAATTTCCCTCCTTCTTCCCCTTCAATTACCACACTGCTGTTTGCCATGGGCCGAATTACGATGAATTTAAATTATTATAGTATAATTATTTCCTTGTTGAATTATCAATACTTTTCAGTGGAAAAAAGAATGAAATTTGAAAGTTCCAAATCAAGGTAAGAAAACCAACGTAAAGGGGAAAAAAAGAGTAAGATTTTCCATATAATTATGCGTACAATCCAAACTTAAAATTTTCGTGTAATTAAGCTTACAGTACAAATTTTATGCCTATTTTAGTCACAAGTTTTTGGGTTGATTGCCCTGTGCTGTAAGCGCTCCATATAATAAATATAAGCTTCAGCAATTATTATAGTAGAAAGCAATGGATATATGAAGCCAAGCACTGTATTTTTTTTTCTTAAATAACATCGATCGTTTTCGATCATTTTTACAAACCAACTCACTACCACTTTTCCATATATAGAAAGTGCCCGCTCCCCCCCCCCACACACACACACATAAAGGAGAATTTAAAAAAATGCTAGGACACATTCTGTTTATTTTCAATAAAGAGTTAATACACTGAATTTCAGCTCCGTAAGTTTAACGGTTTGCGAGATACTATTTTTTTTTCGCAAAAACTCGGATCCTCTCTATCTTAGGATATTATGCATTATAATAAGAGCAATATAACATCCCAGTTTGGATTAAGGCCTAACTATATACCAAAAGTAATTTCATTTGACTTTGCAATTTGACCGTGATGATCAGGCACACATAGTCAAATTTTTGAATCACTGTAATATATAAATTATTATACAAAAAATTGAATGTATTTTTTTACAGTAGTTAGCTCAGGTCTCTAAAGCCAAGTAGTAGTAGTATAAGTCCTATTGCTATTAGTACAATTAAAAATATCAATATCCAAAAGTCCTGATGTTCTTTTTTCACTAGGTTAGATATACTCACCTCAGGTAAGTAGACAAACAAGTGGAAAAGGAAGGGAAATGAAGATCTTGAAAGTAAAACTAAGACAAATTTACCAGTCCTCAGAAGATACTATCTACAATGCAGTGAGCAGAGAGGGTCGGTAGATCATACTGAGTCGGTGGGTCGCAGTGGGTCAGGGTGGGTGGTGGGTCACAGTGGGTCACATACTGTTGACCCACGACCCACTGACCCACCCAGAAAACTTGACCCACCGACCCACTGACCCACTCCATCTCTGGCATGCATAGAGACAAAAGTTGAAATAAACATCATTCGACACAACAGCAAATATACTGTGGTTGGTACCATTCACCAAGTACCCCAGCCTGTCAGTTGCTAACATTTTCAAAATGAAAGCTCTTCAAATAGCAGTATACTAGCTTGGCGGTATTTTTATGTTTTCTAATATCATGAACATGTAGCTGAACATATATCATGAGACATGACTGCTGACAACATAACGAACCGCACTGATTAGGAGCTCATATAGAAAGAAAGGGTTGGATGAGTCATGCGTACATCTAGTCATAGGAGCTTCGTTGTGACATGATCAGGCAGTTTTTCGAGAAAAGGTAGTTTAGAATGGTTGAAAACACTGACAACTTAGGATGATTGGGAGACTGTAATACTCAACGTCTTTTTGTTATAGCGCCTTGTGATGTTTCTGCCAAGCTTGGTGTATAAACGTTTCATCGTACGGAAACTGTTTTACAAACTTCTCAATTTTACAAAAATTGGTTGCCAACACTGACAAACTGGGGTACTTGGGAGAGGAGTACATCCACAGTATATTTTTCTCTAATGATAAACTGTTTATGCCATGATTCATGGATGTACTCTCATGTCCAAAATTATTGTCGCATATCTATAACTGTCTTCTTATAAGAATATAATTTGATAATGATTTTGCAGGGTATTTTTAAAACCGATACTAGGTGTATAATTGGGAAATGTATATTGGTGGTAAATTTCATAGGGAAAGAATTATAAATACGAAAATTAGAATGAGTAAAATAAAATGTTGCTAAATGGACAAGAAAATTTTCTTTTCTTTTTATTCTTATTTACTGCTCTTTTGACATGAAATTTACCACATACATGTCTTTGCCGATTATACACATACTAACATCATAAGAAATACCGGGAGAATTCGTTATCTAATTATATTCCTACAACAACATATTTATAGACATGCGACAATAATTTTGGACATGAGTGTACATCCTGTGGTACAGAAACCATACTCCAGGTGGAAGGAGTGAATACTATCTCCCACTCACGCAACATTAGAGGTTGGTCAACCATGTCGTACTGGACTCCGACAACTTCAGGACAGCTGAAAATAATACAGAATATTGGTACAATTTCTACATACCTTAATGGACTTCCTGTGGACAATGATGCACTTTGATTTCATTGGGATGAATGAACTTTAATATGCCGTAAGCACACGTTATATCACACTTTACACTTGGTTCACAGATGGAAAGAAAAAAAATATTTTGAATTTCAAATTCTTTCGCCGAAAAGTTCTTTATACTGATTTAGGCCTATCTTTACTTATAATCAGTTCGTGCACGTTATGTCACACATCCTGGTCCTAGTTCCTGGTGGTTCCTGTGGATTCCATGTCCTCTTCTTGCGTTGGCCTCACTATATTCCGTTTCTAGTGGGTCGTCGGTCCAACGATGGCCTTGCTCCTTTTCCCATTGGAACAAGACTTCTGCCACTCTCCTGTTTCGCCTACGCCTTGTCTTTTAGGAAACAATTGAAGTTTCCCATTCTCTGGTGCCCGTAGTGTAGTTAGTTTTCAGGAAGCTGCTCGTCTCGCCTAACTAGCGCGATCCAGCCCGTTAGGTGGCTATGGTACGGCTATCTAATTTTCACCACTCTAATACTAAAGGGAAGATGACACTGGCTTTAAAATAACTTGCAACGATAGTTCAAAGTTTCAGCTTATTGAAAAAATACTGTTCTGTACCTAAGTATACAGTTGGTTACGATGAACTTTTATTCCTTCTCTTCCGATGACCAGACACGAATTACTCTCATTCTTCCCCGCTATTCCCTTTCAACAAACCCTTCTTGTTGCCAAAAGTCTGGGCTCGCTTTCTGCCTACTGCGAATTTTTATGGCGGGGATCAGTAGCGTGGCGTAACACTTTGACGATTGTTACCGGTTGTTATTATCTCTAGTTTTTCGGTATCTAGTTTTTCAATATCAGAAAATCTAGTACTTTTTTCTTTTAGTGTAGCAACCATTTCAAACTATAGGCATTGGCATCAATTTTTAGGAGGGGGGTCAAATCTCACTTCATTTACTTTGATCTTTTTGAAAAATCAGGTTCTTCCATTTTTTACTAGATACAATCGAAACCGTCTCTCAATAATCTTAGATATTCTTCAGTCATCTATTTTCTTTCTATAGTAACTTACATAATGAATTTTCTTTTCTAAGATATTGAACAAGATTTCTTACTTTATCCTATAACATAAAACAGTTCAAGTAAAAAATTGAAGTCAAAACTTTGAAGGGTTTGATAGAATTTTGCTACACGAACTCTGATTTGAGAATCCCATTTACCGATGTTTTCGTCGTGGAGTTAAAAGTCCTAACAGTTCATCTTTTAAGCTATACAGCACATTATTTATCCTACTTCTACAGTTCCACCTTGTGTTTGAAGCTGTTGGGGTACTTTTGTTGACTACATAGTGCAGAGCATTTGTTCTTTTTGAAGACTTCGAGAAAAAAGACGCAAGTCACGACATAGTTAAAAAAAAAAAAAAAACTTACACTCTTTTGTACAGTCAACGGACTTTTCTAAAACTAAATTAAGCCTATGGGCATAACTATGAAAAAATTAGACTTCTACCTCACCAACCATAACCGAAGCTCTATCTTTTGTTTGAGCAAAAAGTTTTCTGTATTGAAAACTAGTCAGTCAGTCATACATAATTTGGGACAGTCAAACTACGGTATGATGAAGACGATTGCACAGTTCTTTTTCAAACACATCAAACTGCATCAAAGTGCAAATTCAATTACTAAGCTGGGAATTTGATGAATAGAAAGGATTCTATACTAAATAAAAAAACAAATTACTTTCAATTAGCATAAATCCTAAATAATAATAAGTATTCGAATTAGAAAGAGCACCGGAAACATTTCTATTTCTCTCTATCATTACTATTCCCCCTTGATCTTGAAACAGTTCACATATAGCACAATGTGTTTCATCGATGGGCATTCCTGTATATTTAATGACACGCTTCAGGGACTGACAATATCTTTGCTCTTTGAGGCACGAGACAACTACCATCTAATTTTTCTAGCGTTTAAACAGCTAGAAATCTCAGTAATAATAATAATAATAATAATAATAATAAATTCCTATAGCTCAAATTAACAGTCAATAAGAAGCTTTATTTTGAATCAAAGCATACATATTAAATGTGTTTGTTAGAATATCTTATGGAATATATTCTTCTTCTTCTCTATTGGCATATTATTCAAATTTAAAGGTAACATAATAATATACAAAATCATGCGAAAATGATATTTTAACACATAAAACATGCACCTAGGAACATACAGTCTCACAGTGGCAGGTGTTCAATGTTATTACAGTACTATGAAAAACCTGCTATTTACATTTATCTGAAATTGTATACTGTTAAGACAATATAATAACCTCACGAATATGGAAATTACAGCCAAATTTTCGTCCTTGGAATGGGAAAGCAAACTAAACAGTATAGTAAAATCACTGCCAGCTCGATCCTATTAGCGAGAGGAGAGCGGGTAGAGTAAACATGTTGATATTATTCTAGATTCTCCTTGTTTTGACAGGGAACGTTCCTACGTTTTCCTGATCCACTCAGCCGAACGGTAACATAAGGGCCATTCCGAAAAGTCCAAATACGAGCGCGCAGGATGCTTCTGGCTGGCACGCTGAAAGGTACTTCTGGAGTGAATGACCGCTATCGGGGTTCGCGTTACCTCTGAAATCTGCGGTATCAACAACAGTATGTTCCTATTTGGCGCTGGCTAAATGCGGCAGAGGCCGTCTGAACTTAAAAAAAAAAAAAAAGAAAAGAAAAAGAAAGAAGGAAAGAAAAGGAAAATATGTAAACATCTTCCCATGTTGATGATGAAATTTAGACATATGAATACCACGGAAAACTGTCATATTTTTACCGTTATCGCCGGTAACAGCGGTAATATGCACTACACGTCCCTGGCGGGGATGATTGCGGTATGAGGGGGTTTCCACCACAGGTCATTGCACTATCTGACTTCATTACCACACTTTGCCTTGTTCTCACTTGAATTACATGGAACTGGTAAACACTATTTAAGTTCTGGCACTTGCACTGTTAACTAGAAAGATCTGGTTTTCATTTGATATGCAGCGCCTCCTGAGGATTTCACAAATAAATACACAAATTAGTTTTAAACATAATGTGCATGCATTGCACTTGAGTTATCCCCATCCTCACGGGACCGCGCCAAGGTTGGATGACGACAAGCCTAGACACTTTTTGTGTCCAGGCTTGTCGTTGGCAACCTTGTCGTCAGCGACCCAAAATGAGATATGTCAAAGCATCTTGGGGTCGATCCCGACAAGCCTGAACACCTTCAGGAATGTGTCCAGGCTTGACGTTGGCCAACCTTGTCAGCGATCCAAAATGAGATGTGTCCAGGCTTGTCGGGATCGACCGCGACAAACCTGGACACTTGAGTAATGTGTCCAGGCTTGTCGTCAACGACCCAATTTGAAATGTCTGTTCCAACAAACTCTACCAGTTAAGGCGTTTCCAGTTCATACATACATGCCCTTCAATATAGAGTTGCATGGCTCGCATCTATATCGCTATTGGCTGATTCTCGCCAGTCAGCTACTGCCCTCTACTAGAGGATTTTCGAATTATTTTAAATTTATTTATCTTTTATTAAAAGAGATTATTATTATTTACAAAATTTTCGTTTAACTTAAATGTGTGCCCTTGTACATAAAATTTTCGCCGAACTGAGCTGGCGCCGAAACGGTGTCGTCGAAACGTAGCGGCCCCAAAACCTGATGGCTTGAATAGGTTTGAACCCTCATGTCGGTGGTACTTCTTACGATTTTTGTGAATATCACGGTGGTATAAAAATAACACTGCAGTATAATCAGAGAGAACAGTTGCCCTTGTACATTGATAACACTAACTGTCCTTGAACACCCGTACAAGTGAATCAACAGTTGTATTTGTCAGATCTACGTGCTTTGAATGCACCAAATCGGCCCATTGGAATGTGTCCAGGCTTGTCGTTGGCCAACCTTGTCGTCAGCGATCCAAAATCGATCCCGACAAGCCTGGACATCTCAGGAATGTGTCCAGGCTTGTCGATGGCCAACCTTGTCGTCAGCGACCTAAGATTAGATGTGTCCAGGTTTGTCGGGATCGACCACGACAAGCTTGGACACCCCAGGAATGTGTCCAGGCTTGTCGTCGTCCAACCTTGTCAACGACCAGGGACGTAGCTAGGGAGGGGCACGGGGGGCACCGCCCCCCCCCCAAATCTTGGTCTGGTCCCCTCAAATATTTATTTAAAATTATATTACAAATTGTTTTTATCCGACAATAAATGAAAAAATTATCCATAGTAAACTGAAATTATTCGTACTTCTAAGAAAAGGTTATTTTTTAAACCCATTTATAGACTATTTCTTAAACATTAAGTGAACGGTAATGTGAGTATAAGATCAGTAACTTTGTGGCTGGGAGTCGTAATTTTTAACATTGCTAGGTTCTTCCAGCCCATGGTGATTCCGGCCTTAAAGTCGCCTTGAGGTACCTATAAATGGGCTAAAAATCTATGTGAATGCACTTTTTATAACCGACTAACAAGCAAAGGGTCCAAATGGATGAGTTGAGATGCAGGATGAAACATAGTGCACTTGATAGAGTATGTGAAAATATTTTTATGTGCAAAATTATAGCGGCTGAGCGCCATAAGGAACGGAGGGGGAGGGGTCAAAGTTGGTGGGAGAAGAGTTATGTTATAGAAATATATCAAATAAACTGTTGAATCGTAAAAATAGTGAAAGATAGATAGACAATTCAAGCAGTGGTAGTTTCACATATTGACAAGAGAAAAATGGGCAAAGTAGATCAGGAACCACCGCCGCTATTTTGAAATCCGTCATTTTGAAATGTGTGATAGTTTTTGAAATGGAAAGGTACTCATGTGATATATCAATTAGGGCCAACATGTTCTTAAAAAGTTAATTATGAACTTTAGTGATCGTTATCTGTACTTATTTGGAAGATTTAGGACCATCTTTTAAGTTGTTTACGAAAATTTAGGAGAATGATAACATTGTGAACGAGTTTGTCAGAAGATTCTGCAAGGAAAATATATCTGTGATTGATGGCATTCAAGCATGTCATCCTGAAACAAAACTGTTCTTGATGAAGGAGGCAATGGAAGAGTTTACTACGCAATTCGAAATAGATTTTCCTGAATATGAATTCGTTTTGTAAAAATTAAGTAATATCGCGGACCTGCGAGTTGTTCTGCCCAAGGCAATTTTTCCCCCAAACTACGAATTTCCTGAAAATAGTCTTGACGCTACCTGTGTTATCAGCTTCTTGTGAGTGTTCTTTCAGCGTGCATAAGAGGCTCAAATCCAGTGGCGTATTTACAATTTTATTTCGGGGCTTTGCTAACTTTAGTCCTGGAAATATGAAAATTCTGCAAGATATGTCATTTACTTTAATATAGTAAATAAAATTTCGGGGGGAGGGCTTAAGCCCGGAGCCCCCTAAATACGCCACTGCTCAAATCATATCTTCGTTGTAAGTCTTGTCAGGACAGAACATCAGCATTAGCCGCACTTGAAATAGAACAAGAGATAGTCTCTAACCCTATAATACCCAGAGTGTGATATCATAGAATCAAAAAAATATGCTTTCAAGTACTTCTGGGAGGACAAAATGACAAGAAGTTCAGCAATAATCCAGTAGGTGGTGTTGAGCGTACTGTTACAGATGTGCCACAGTGGGCATTAGCAGCAAAACACCATTGTATTCAATATAAAGAAGTAAAATCCCAATGTTACATATATGTAACGCGGGGTATTATAGGGCTAAGCTTGAAGAAGATAAAATTATTCACATAGGCCTATTCAGAAAGTCGTCGCAGATGCGGTACAATTTGTGTCCAGCAAGTAATTTGTAAATGCAATGTGGCAGAACCTTGTCAGATGGATGCAAGAACAGCATAAAAAATGGTTTGTAATATTAGACCAATATTTTACCAATTATTATTTTATATGTACTTCTTTGATTAGATTTATGTTTACGGACGTTCAAGTATTGTAGGCCTCTTTAATATTCATATTATGTTTGAGACGCACGGAAGACGTTAACGATTTTGTGAACAATAAAAATATGCTAATATATAAAGGAAATCAAGATCTTTAATAAATGCTAAAGTTTGTTAATGTTTATTAAATTTACACGATAGTCAGTTGAAATTACATTGAAGTTTATTAGTCTAGTATAGGCTATAATGTTTCTTTAACTCTGTAGAATATTACATTTTAACGCAAAAATATGTCTTGAGAACCTGTGTGTTCAGTTTAGGTAACCTCATGGAAGTAATATCACTTTTTTAGGATAGTTACTGTATTACCTGTTACCTATTACTTACTATATTATTTGTAACTATTTTCTCAATCTACAAAGTATATAAAGGTACAAGGCAAAAATGTACAGTATATCCAGGGTGTTTCAAAACAACACCAACAATGTTTGGGAGGTGATTTCTGACACGAAGATAAGACAAAAAGTATAGACCATCCTGGGTGCATAAATTCTTCCTTTCGGAGTTATAGGCTGCCGAAAATGATTTTGAAGGTCCGTAGCTCCAAAAGTATGTGACCTACCGTAGTCGGTTCAAGACTTCACTTAGGTATGTTCCTAACCAAATATCCAAGTTTCAGAATCCTGCGGTACTTCCCTTTTTATAGAGGGAGTTTGGCTACGTGCATATAATCTGAAGTACTCACGAACTATCTCTATAAAAATTGTTGTGGAAGTAACACAGGAAACTTGGACATGTGTGTGAAGTTCTGAGCCGACTGCGGTAGCTCCCATAGTATTGGAGCTATGCTCCTTTAAAGTTCATTTTTTCATGTTTTTGGCAGCCTATAACTCCGAAAGGAAGCATTTGTGCACCCAGGTTGGTCTATACTTTTTGTCTTATCTTGGTGTCAGGAATTGCCTCCCAAACGTTGTCGGTGCTGTTTTGAAACACCCTGTATAAATGGATCAAAAAATATTTATATGAAGTATTGCGTTTTTTAATGTTCTAGTTGGATGTCCTTGTATAAGTAAACAACACTATTAATACATAGTTTTTAAATTGTTTCATTATTGCATTTCGTAGGAGAAGTTTACTTTCCTCTTTTAACCCCCGAAAGAGTAGTTAAAGTTTAGTCTAATTATAACAATTTATTGGTGAGTTCTCCACACGACGTTTTAGTGTTGATTATCCGCGGTTGCCGCGCCACCCAATTCAGCGAATTATCGTGAGTACACAATACACACACACACACACGTTATATATATGGGTTATTTCATTTGCAAATATGGCCCCCGCAAACTCAGAACTCTGGCTACGTCCCTGTCAACGACCCAAAATGAGATGTATCCAGGCTTGTCGGGATTGACCACGACAAGCTTGGACACCTCAGGAATTCATTCGAGTCTGGCGAAAGAGGATAAATTGAGAAGTGTCCAAGCTTGTCGTTGTCCAGCCTTGTCGGGAGTGACTAAAATTAAGTGTCCAGGCTGTCCAGGCTTGTCGTCGTCCAACCTTGTCTGTGTCCCATCCTCACACTTGCTTTAGCCGGTGCTGCCACCTGTCGGGATTACTCGTAGGCATTTTACCTGCATGAGGGGTTGTCGCAACTGAGATTTTCACCTACTTTTCATTGCTTTTGGGTGATTGCACTATTTGTCAACACACAACATATTAAAATAAGTATACACACGCAAAAATATACACAATATGAACATATGACATGCTGTCCTATAATAACATATCGTGATTTTGTTCGACGTGGGTGCTGTTTTTTCTCCCCAGGACATCTGCTTCTCCGACAACTTTGTCGCTCTTACATCTATTATGCATCCCCCTCAGGTTTAAACTGTTGGACTTGCCGTCCTGCACCGAAATAAACCTTTCTTCATTTATTTTCTAAGTCATACTATCATGCGACTAACTTATCCTACATACTACGATATCGAAACTTAAAGAAAACTTGTACAACACTTAAAGAATTACTTGTGGAAGTATAAATATTTACAGGGGTGAAGGCTTCTACAGGGAATGCTCTTTTCCTTGATTTTTCTCGTCCAAGTGGGGAAGAACTTCAAATTGCTAGGCCGGCGCTGAGTTGGCGAAAAGTTCGTTGGAGATGATGCTTCCGAGGAAATATGTGTTAGATCTGGCCAGGTTCTCATTTGTTCACACCTCTTTGTATTCTATATTTTCGCATGTGCCTCTCAACTCCAGCAACCGTTTTTGACAATGACTGTTCTCGATCCGGCTGTCAACGTATGCGACCGAAGTAAAATTGTCGTCGATATCTTTTGTATGCCCTTCGATACTTAAAGTTCATCCATATGCACCTATACTATGAACGATAGAGTTAGCAACGATGTACCAGTTGCTTCAAACTCAAGTGTGTTCTCTTCATGCAGACAAAGAATCTTGTCTTTAAACTTTTCCTTTTTTCTGTGCTGGGTTTCATGAAAGCGGAGTTCCCAACTTCCTATATTTTCTATATAGAATTTAACCAGAGCTTCGCCTTGCAATTAAATATTGTTTGCAATCAATATTAATAAAATTCTATCTTATTTCGACCCTTCACATATATGAAATGACATCAAACCCAAATAATAATAATAATAATAATAATAATAATAATAATAATAATAATAATAACACACAAAAATGAAATTAACTCTATTACTTCCACAATTAATCCTTTACTTACTACTATAAATAAAAATAATTATACGTGAACAACACATTTTATACGCAAATTAGGCAAAATAATTATATGCATAAATAAGATCATAATAATTTACATAGGGTATTGTATGTTATATATATTATATATTATTGTATATATATATATATATATATATATATATATATATATATATATATATATATATATATATATATATATATATATATATATATATAAGAGAGAGAGAGAGATTTTTGACTGGGTAGTAAGCAAGGAGTGGGATCATACCACAAGTTTGGCAAGTGAGAGATTTTTCTTAAATGAATATATAAGCTGAGGTACGTTGAAATAAGTACTTTGAAAGAATAGCATTCATATGAACAAAGAACCATGCAATTTTAAAATAGACAAGTGAAATATTGATGTTTGGTTATATTGGACCGTGGTGATTCAGTTGTAGAGCGTTCCTCTGTCTTGTGAAGTCTCCGGTTCGATCCCAGATCGTACCAATTAGTGTTTGAGAGTTTTCTCGAGGTTCTTCCGTTTTCTATCATTCTTTATTCAACCATTTCATTCATTCTAAACATCATCTCCTTTACCTGTGCGGCATAACCGTGAGTACTGTTGTCCATGAAAGGAGAAATTTCTAGTCTTGTTTCGATTCTCGTCTCGAGAATTAGACTTAACAGGGTGGCTGTGGTAGAGCGCTTACTTCTAGTGCGTTGGATTCTTGGTTTGTTCCTCGACCAAGTTAGTTTTGGAAGTAGCTTAATAGTCACTGATCGCACTTTTGTGCCCCTGGTCCCTAGCTCAGGGGCCATGATTTACGGGTGTACAGAACCACTCTCTCTAAATTTTGACAGGAGTACTTTTCCCCATCCCTGAATTATGGGAGGGGTGCATACAGGGTTGCCAACCGTCTCGACTCTGTCGGGACTGTAACGATTTGACTGATTTGTCCCGCGTCCCGCGTCGGGACGGAACGTATATTGACCGATTTATCGATTTTCAAAGTCAATATTTTACTGGGCCATTTTTACACAGAGTTTGAGTTTGTTGCATAGGCCTATATTGCTTATACCTAATGATGAGCAGTGAGTGGGAAAATTTAAAAAAAATGAGGTGCCGCATTCATTCAGGTACGTGTTATTCAGCTAAATATTTACATTGTTTCCAACGACTCTTCGTACATATAGTCGTCTCCTGGGGGAAGGGGTTCGACACATCCCGTCCCGATTTTTTCTTAAGAAAAGTTGGCAACCCTGGATACATAGGATCACACCCCTAAAATTTTAGAAATTGTTAAATTTAAAAATTTCGTGTGGTAATATAGGACTTGGGTATGTACCCCCTGTAAGTTTGTGATCCATCTTTGTTTCCTTTAATGAATAACAATTTTAAAAAATCCAAAATGTACATTTAGGAAGCCTTTGACCTATTTTCCCTCCATGACGACTACTTTTTCCTTACATAATTAAGACTGAATCCAGTGAATTCATTCTCTTCCATAACATATGTAGGCCTACAATGTCGCATACCTCTTAAATTTTGGGAGTGGAACATTGGCCCAACCAATTTGGGAATTGTGAAAAAAACTAAATTTGATAATTGTTCTCTAGGATTCAAGTACATTGAAGCTGCCGCAGTAAATTTGGGTTGCCCAGTTTATCCCCTGCTGTCAGTATAACCCTGATCAGACACGGAGACTACGAAACATAGTCGTACATATGAAAAATTTTCGTAATTCTATTAACATAATTCGAGCTTTTTTCGCTAGTCTAGTGACTAACGCGTGCGCGTCGGTAGTATGCAGTTCGGGGTCCTATTCACGGTATGAGATCGTTAAAATTTTACTTTAATAGTTTGTCCTTTAGTCTAAATACCATAATCGTAGAACGTTAAACTAGTTTTTCATTAACTTTCATTTAATTAACATTCATGTAATTCCACCAGACATCATTCTGTCCTCTTACCTCTTCTCACTATATATATATATATATATATATATATATATATATATATATATATATATATATATATATATATATATATATATATATATAAAATATGGCCAATTCCGGAATTTTTACTTTCCGGAATCGGGAAAGTACAATCGGAAAATTCCGGATTTCGGAAAAATTCCGGAATTTGAAAAAAAATCAGGATTTCGAAAAAAACCGAAAAAATCCGGATTTCGGAAGAATTCCGGAATTCGCAAAAATATTTTCTTTTTTTAATCATAAGAATTTTTTTCAAATGCAAACGAACAAATTTCGTTTTTGTAATCCTAAGAATGCATGATGCAAGCAAGTTAAGCTGAAACTTACATCCTAAAGTATACGCTACTCACTTTCCATGGTTAATGGGATGTAGTCCAAAAGTACGATGTACTCCTAATATTTAATTTTTGTTTTACTGTGATACTGTCCAGAAGTAAGACATATATCACACTGAGATAAACAACTTGACATAATGAAGATATACGTAGTTTTCCAGAAAATCGTGAGAAACTAATTTTTATGAAGTTAAAATATGCGTCGCTTGTTGCCAGTGTGATGCAATTGATAACTTTTATGCTGGAATAGTCTTATTATTATTATTATTATTATTAATAGTTTATGTACTTATGTAAACGGTTAACCTCATTTTTGAGATGATTCTTAGAAGTGGGCGTGTTGGCATGCAGTTAGAAGACCTATATCCATTATTTAAAAAGCACACGTTATCTGTGGAGTACTAACGATTTGCGTCACTATCGAACACTAACGTAGCACTAGCGACGTTTAAAGTCGAAATTGGAGTCTGACATAAGTGGCTTGTCAACTTCACGGACATTATATTTTCCTTGAATGCGAGAATTTTGCGCCCGGGAAATTTGCGCCCTACCACAAAAATAGGGAAAAATGCGCCCTCAATATATTTTCACTGGGATGTTTGCGCCCTACCCCAAAAAGAGGGGAAAATGGGCCGGCTATATATTTGCACTGGGATGTTTGCGCCCTACAATTCAACTTATTTTTGTATTGTGAAAAGTAACTCACACTTGAACTAGGCTTGCCTCTCATCGTCTCAGTGAGTTACTCCATCCATAATAATATTCCGAACAAATGAAAAAACTACAATTTTAGTTCACTAAAGGGCAATCCATACAAATACAATTTTTTCCTATTCTACAAAATTTACAATAAAAGTATAAATGATTGATATATAATTATTTATTAATACGTGTATAATCAAAGAGTATAATTTAATCTGCAAAAGACTGTTTGGCTCTACCCAGATATCTCCTTTTACAATCCTTGCGAGTTGTTTGGCTTTTCAGAACACAAAATATAGAAAAGAAAATGTAAAGTCAATGTAAAATCAGTTCAGTAATATTATCAAGAAAACTATGTACAATGCGTTTACTTGCTGGAATTACACTTCAAAAACACACAATTGCGTTCAGTCGTTCTTTCAGAAAAAAATGTTCCGGGAGGCACACTTAGTATTCCGGAGGGGGGTCACTGCTGGTACTATTCTATTTATTATTATATTATAGACGTATTATTTTGGTCTTCTCCGAGGGGGCACTCTGAGAACTGTGGGGAGGCCAGTGTTCCCCCAAAATCATCTCTGGAAGAAGCAGTGATTGCGTTGATCCGGTGTTCTTTTGGCTTATATTGAAGTTTATTTTCCCCTTATATAGCCACAATGAAAATAAATCACAAATGGCATGTCTGTGGGGGGGGGGAGGATTGTTTAGGCTGTAATGTCAGCCCCTCCGAGCAAATGCGTAAGCTGGAATAGGTTCTTTTATTTCACAGGGCTCAAACTTCCCGGTGGAGGTACATCACAGGCGCAATTTTCCCTGTTCTTGAGGTAGGGCGCAAATTTCCCAGGCGCAAAATTCTAGACACCGTTCGAATGACCTCGGAAGACTATATCTTTTTCAATACTTTTTTATATTCTTTTACTCGAGATTTCGTCATAGCTTCTTATTAAAATACTTACTAACATATCCTGATTTTCTTGTTCTAACCAATCAATATGGGTATGTTGTCAGTAAAATATTTAGATTGATCGAGTCCCTGGTGTGTAACCACAGTATTTCATATCATCCCCCGTTAGAAATCTTGGCTAAACGAACCAATATATGTTGCCAATAAAATAGTTTAGAATGATTGAGACCCTGGTAAATAACCACAGTATTTCGTGACAGACCCCCTCCCTTCCTATTATCATATTCTAGCTACGTACATGACTCAGCTAATTCTCTACATTCTTTACCAAGCACACATTTTCTAAAGCGGAAAATGCTCTCTAAATACGTAAGCTCATTATTTTCAGCAGATGCACAAATTGGGTAACATTCTATCTACATGAATGTTATATATGTCGATTACTGGAAACGGCTTCTCGCTATCTATTACCATATTTACTATATAATGATTAACGTTAAAAACGGAAATGGTTGATTTGTACCGCTTCCGGTTTGAATATTACATTCATCAGGGAACTCGATTCTTAACTATTGACTCTGTACTTACATCGTGGCCAAAATTGATGGTAATCCATCAGATAGTTCTTGACTGTTTGTTTCACTGACGGACAGAATGAATATATGGCTATAGAGTTTTGATAAACTAAATTCGTTAATGAGTGATGATGGAACAAATACAAGAAAGGGAACCAAGAGAACCACCGGGAAAATTTTCGAACACAAAATTAGCCATCGAAAACCCACATCACCTGGGTTAGAATACCATAGATGAAAATTCTACCACTGAGTCATCAATCACCCGCTTATTAGTTTTATTAATTATTATATTAATATAAATTAATGAATGCCTGCCTATGTTAATTATTGAACAATTACATTTTATACTTAGTAAAGTCAAAAATTATAAATTTGTATTTACTGTACATAGGTATGTTGACAATAAGCGAATGTTATTAGAATATTTGTTGATAATTCTTTTCCTTCACTGTCTTTCGTCTGGTTAAAAAGTAGTTTGCAGTGTTTTGGAAAAACTGCAGGTGGGAACACGATAATGTTTGAAACATACCGGCGACTTTTTTGTGTGTGAAAATAGGACCTTCCTCATAAAGCAGTAAATAACTGCAGTAGCAATTGTCTACGTAAGTGATAGACATATCCAACTACAAGAAACTAATACAAGTATATATATATATTCATTATTGTTTTTCTTTTAACAGCTACTAGCTAAGGATAGCCAATTCCAGAATTTTTTCGAAATCCGGAAAGTAAATTTTCCGATTTCGGAAAATTTTGGCCATCCCTAATTTATATATATATATATATATATATATATATATATATATATATATATATATATATATATATATATATATATATATATATATATATATATATATATATATATATATATATACAGGGTGGTCGTGCATGAATGTCGGAAAATTCGTGAGATGAATCTACAGGTAAAAACAAGCAAAAAATGTCATATGAACATTGGGTGAATGCGGCTTCGTTCGGATACTAGAGGCGTCTGAAATGTCACCTTCCGAGGCGGCAATTTGCAATATCTCAAGAACGGAGAGAAATACGAATGTCGGGTCAAAACATATCAAAGGAAACCCCATCCGAAGAATCCAATTATGCATAAGTGGTGGTGAAACAGTGGCGGCGCTAGAGGGGGGCACAAAGAAAGTGAATGAAACATGGAGAAAAGTGAACAATTTACACTGAAAAATTGTAGGAGCGGATGTTATATGGAACATGCAGCAACAAATGTTAATGAACAAAGGCAACAATGGCTATGCTGTAGGGACACTGAGAGGTGGAATGTTGAAATACAGTATCATTTTAACGGAGAGAAATAGAAATGTCGGGTGAAAAGATATCAAAGGAAATCCCATCCGAAGAATCCAATTATGCACACGTACTGCGGAACAGTGGCGGCGCATGGGAGCTGCAAAGAAACTCTTAAACACTCTTAGTGATAATCGTAAAAAAAAAACACACTTTTGCAGATCGTAAAAAACACGTATGGAAGATGAGACCCAGTGTACTGTAAAAACAAGAGGTATTGTACTTACCATGGTCAACATAATGCCATTCTATAGCAACTGTTCAATATGTCCTCCTTGTTCTTCAAGACAGACAGTTACACGATGGCGTAAGGATTGTCTGACTGGTGCCAATATCGCTGGCGTTTGCCGTAATGTACACGCTAGCAAAGATCTTCAACATCATGCAGGGGCCGTGTATACACGAGACTCTTCACGTAACCCCACAGGAAAAATCTAGGGGATTCAGGTCGGGTGAACGTGGGGGCCATGCTTGTCTTCCACCACGACCTATCCACCTGCGTGGAAATGTTTTGTTCAGATATGCACGAATGGTGTGACATGAGTGGGCAGGGGCGCCATCATGCATAAACCACATACACTGTCGTGTCCTCAGTGGCACATCTTCAAGCAGAATAGGTAGGTTCTGAGTCAGAAACTGGAGATACCATATTGCGTTCAATCGCTGTGGTAAGAAATGTGGTCCCACAACGTTGTCGCCAATAATACCAGCCCACACATGCAATTGGAAACGCTGTTGATGTTTCGTCTCTACAATTGCATGCGGGTTGTTGAGTGCCCATCGATGGTCATTCTGGAAATTTGTGATGCCATCCCGTGTGAATAATGCCTCATCCGAGAACAATACCTGTGTTAGAAAGGCTGGTGATACACGGCAGCAGCGATATAACCAACGACAGAAACGTCGTCGGGTTTCATAGTCACCATCGTATAACGCATGCGTTCGTTGTACGGGGTATGGCCTGAGATTATTACTATGCAAGATGCTTTGCACGACTTGATGCGAAACGTGTTCCTGCCTTGCTATTCGTCGGGTACTAATACTCGGGTTCCGGGTCACATGTCGGAGTACCCTCTCTTCCAGGGGGTGTTCGAACGCGTCGTCGTCTCGGAATGTCTGTGTTGGGAAGGAATGACCCAGTGTCCCGCAATCGCTGATGAATACGAATAAACATCCCCGGTGCTGGAATTTGTCGATCTGGGTAGCGTTCCGCATATAACCTACGTGCTTCTTCTGCATTACCTTCCGCTAAGCCGTACATCAAATGCATATCTGCCATTTCGGCGTTAGTGTATACTACCCTATTCATTGTGGTGCATTACACATAGCGCTTGTCAAAATCAACACTGTTTCACACGACACAAAGTAACCACATTCACATACACATGGATTGCTGCCCTGCCTGTAGAGTGTAGCACTAAAACGCTTGTGCTGTTACTGTCATTGCCCCATTCAGTACGAATGAACTGTGCGCTGTCCTCTGCACCTTCGATGCGAACGCTCTCGTTACCCACGCTTTCACTACTCCTATAACTAACTCTACTACGCGACGCTCTGCACGCCCCCTTGTTCCACCTACTGTAGCTATGCGCTCTCGGTCATCGGACATGTATCATACAGTACACCTAGAGTTGTATTCCTTGTTTCCTAATTGCTTTCAAATAGTTGTGTTTTCACCAATTTCAACTTTTCTCCATGTTTCATCCACTATCTTTGTGCTTCCCCTGGCGCCGCCACTGTTTCGCCATCACTTATACATAATTGGATTCTTCGGATGGCATTTCCTTTGATATCTTTTGACCCGACATTCCTATTTCTCACCATTACAAAGATACTGTATTCCTACAATCCGCCTCCCATGAAGTCCCTACAGACTAGCCGTTGTTGCCTTTGTTCATTAACATTTGTTGTTGCATATTCCAAGTAACATCCCCTCCTACAATTTTTCAGTGTAAATTGTTCACTTTTCTCCATGTTTCATTCACTTTCTTTGTGCCCCCCTCTAGCGCCGCCACTGTTTCGCCACCACTTATGCATAATTGGATTCTTCGGATGGGGTTTCCTTTGATATGTTTTGACCCGACATTCGTATTTCTCTCCGTTCTTGAGATATTGCAAATTGCCGCCTCGGAAGGTGACATTTCAGACGCCTCTAGTATCCGAACGAAGCCGCATTCACCCAATGTTCATATGACATTTTTTGCTTGTTTTTACCTGTAGATTCATCTCACGAATTTTCCGACATTCATGCACGACCACCCTGTATATATATATATATATATATATATATATATATATATATATATATATATATATATATATATATATATATATATATATATATATATATGGTGTGGCACGTAAAACCGGCCCGTAAAGTGAACACATAAAATGAAATGCAATGTATTGAATATGACTACTCACCTTCACAGCAGGTGCTGAAAGTGTCCTCCGCCCACTTCAACACACATGTGAGCACGATTGAGGAGATTCATATATACCCTTGTCAGTTCTTGTGTTGTAATGCTATTGGTGACATCCTGGTCTTGAGTTCTTCAATTGTGTGTGGACTTGTTTCGTATACTCTTCCCTTTAACAGTCCCCATAAGTAAAAGTCACACGTGGACAAGTCTGGTGACCGAGGAGGCCACAGGCCTTTGCTGATTGTCCTCTCTGGTGTAAACATCTCATGCACAAGGGACAATGATGCAGCTGATGTGTGACATGTTGCACCGTCCTGCTGAAAGTAACATAACTGACGCTCCTCTTCGGTCAAGTGTGTATAAAACTCCTCCAGGATTCCCATATACACGTCACTGTTCACTGTCGCCTCAAAGAATATGGACCCAATAACGCGTGTGGCGGAAATGGCACACCAAACACCAATCTTCTCATCATGCAAGGGTACCTGGTGAATTGCGTGTGGATTTTCTGTTGACCAATACCGGTTGTTTTGGAAATTTACGTACCCAGACGGGTGGAACCACGCCTCGTCACTCATGATGAGCATTAGTGGATCCAAGAAACCACTGGCAACATTGCTCAACAGCCATGAACAGAAATGCACCCTCTTCTGCAGGTCAGGCTCCTTCAGTTCTTGCACAACACTTATCCGGTACGGTTTTAACTTCAGTCCCCTTAAAACACGTCTGCAACTTCTCTCACTCGCACGAACCTGTTGACTCAATCTCCTGGTTGACTTTCAAGGACTTCTTGTCATTATCTCCTCCACCTGCATCTTTAATTCAGGTGTGCAGACAGATGGTCGTCTGTTCCTGGGAGCATTTGAACCGATCCTGTACGCCGCCATTTTTCAATCAATTCCTGAATGGTGCTTTTTGCTGGCACAGAACGTCCTGGAAATTTCTCCCGAAACAAATTCTTTGTTTTCACAAAAGATCCAGTGAGAATGAACCCTTCAACAATGGCAACACGCTCGGGTATCGAATACGGCATTATCACACACTGACACTCACCCGGCTTAACACAACGAGGCCTTTTTCTCAACTGGTTTCGACAAGTTTCACTGGCTGCGGCTGCACGTGACTGCTGCAGGTCACGTAAGTCGACCCGACCTCGACACGCCATCTCTTGGTAGGAAGGTAGATTATTAAGTGTTGCTAAAAACACAATATACCAGAATATTACGACGGGCCGGTTTTACGTGCCGCACCCTGCATGTAATGTAATGTAATATATATATATATATATATATATATATATATATATATATATAATATTATTATGAGATTGTGTATTGTTAACTGTAAAGTTTCAAATTTTCAGATCAAATTCGTGTGGGACCTTACAAACAACTTTACCATCCAGACCAGCTAATTACTGGGAAGGAAGATGCAGCGAACAACTATGCCAGAGGACATTATACAATTGGAAAGGAACTGATTGATGTAGTTTTAGATCGCATCCGAAAACTGGCTGATCAGTGTGAAGCTCTTCAGGGTTTTCTAATATTTCATTCCTTTGGTGGTGGCACAGGATCTGGATTTACTTCTCTTCTAATGGAAAGATTATCTGTGGCCTATGGGAAGAAAAGTAAATTGGAGTTTGCAATTTATCCTGCTCCCCAGGTAATATTTGCTCGTATTATACTAATTGTCTTACAAAGTTGTGATTATATAGCCTATAAACTTGTCATCCATGTCTCATTTAAAAGCCTTTATTTTAACAGCACTCAGTATATTCTAATACTTTAGCTTTAAAAATAGTCGGTCAAGGAAACTTAGTTCGATTAGTTTGCAAGTTTTGAAATTGAATTACATATCTAAATTTATTTACTATGTTTAATTCAACTATCCAATCATCTTAACTTCCTTGCATTAGCTGTAAGGTAGTTTCCCGCTAGGATTAATTGTTTTTGTTTTTTCCTATGAATATTCCTTCTGTGCGCCTTCAAACCTAAAGGTAACTACAGTTTTTCTTATTTTTATTAATTTTATTTTAGGAGAGAATGTAATATTGACATGCCCAGATGGTTGTTAAAATAATGGGAACACTGAACTACAGTTTGCCTGCACAACAGCTGATTGTCGTGGAATAAGGCGTATAAGTCGCGAATGGTTTCAAGGGAATATTGAATCTAGTGTTGGCCACAAGACTAAGTACATTTTTAAGTACGAGACGAAACGAAGGAACAAGACAATTCTAGTCTCCAGAACGAGACTTTCTTGTCTCGTATGTACACTAGTTCAACTAGTCTTAGATCTTAAACACTGTTTCATTGTATGAACACAATAAGTAGCTTTTATCAATGTTGAAAGATATACGCAAGTCATTACACAATATATTCCATGATAAACGTGGTTTAAATATTTTTACACTCAGGCGCGTATTTATATATTGAACGCCTCTGTGCCATAAATAATTTGCCGCCCCCGCACGAAATCTCTCCCTCCCCGAAAATTACCAATATTAGAGTTGAGTTCATAGTTTTTGGGGTCGCTGAGATGAATAGTGAGAGTTTTAATCCAATTAAACTTCAAGATCATACTCCATTTCCCAGGGAGAAGCGAGATTTTAAAAGTAATCGAAAACTACAGATATTAGTGTTGAATTCATAGTTTTCGAGGTCGCGGAGTTTAACTGTCAGTTTTCATGATGTGCATCATCACTTGGGATGCGGGTGGGAGACGATGACTTTTTTAAAAATAATCAGATAAGCTAGTACGATAACTTATATATGTATATTTCTTACGTACTTTTAAGTATCATTTTTTATTTACGGGCAAAATGAGCTATTTAAAAGGCACAAGCTATCAAGAAGAAAAATTACATAAAAAAATAATTTAAATACTTTGTATTATATTGAGATTTTGCTTGTCGATGCCATGACTATTCATCTGTTTAATGTCGTTGCTATGGTAACTGAGAAAAGGATAGATGTAACGAAGAACCATCTTGTGTATTCTGAATGTATAATATTTTAATGTTGCGAACGAGATATAAGTTGAAAGATAATAATATATATATTTGAAGTGTATAACTGTTGAGTTATTCCAGATAAACTTGTGCATTGCATAAACATTTAGAATCAGGGAATATGTAACGTAACTGACGACAGAAGTAACGTTACACTAGCTAATTAGTAACTACTGTAATTAGAGCGAATTAAACATGATACTATTTTCTCGTGTTTGCGCGGGACTCTGCAGGTTGCTAGTTTTAAATATAACTTTATTGTGAATCTTTAAAAAAAAAATCCAAAATTTTGCTTCCCCCTAAATTCTGCCGCCCTGTGCTCGATCACAGAATAGCACTTACCTAAATACGGGCCTGGTTACATCATTCTTCGTGGACCTCTCATGACGCGGAATGATTGATAACTTTTAGAAGAAAATCAGAAAAATAACAAGGCACAAAGTTTTACATAATTACAAAACGAGATTTAAAAAATTAGGGACGAGAAAACCTCTCCAAGAATCGAGACTATAGGCTATTTCTACAAAAATTTACGAGACAAGAAAATCTTATATTTCGTCTCGTAAGCAACAGTAACCGGGACCATTATTTAAACAGTACAGAGTTTGTCAGCTAGGATGCAAAATATCTGCTCCACAAGTAACAAGTGTTCAATAATGTTAATTTCAGGAGATGGAGCGGTCAAGAAAGGTGTTGGTCATCCTGATGTTTGTCAAACTACGCCGTAATAGCTAAATTGACACCTTATCTTAGAAAATTTTCGTTGGTTTGAAACCTCTTGAATATACGATGCACCTGGTCACCTAAACTGGCCATATAATCACCGGCAATAATTAGTTTGGTAAACAGTCACTCAACGGAACACTAGAAAATTGCGTCTCACCGTATCAAACATGTTTCACCATAGGAATTACAGTTCGAAGCATAAACTACTTTGGGCGTTCGGCAACTGAATACGGCATGTTGGAAACAAGGTGGAAAAGAAACTCAGACCATATTAAGAGTTTCCAATCAGCGGTCCACTTTGCATTTTCTTGAACATTTCCTTCCTTGTAAAGTGACTTCTTGGCAGTGATCAATGACTTGGAAATTACAATTCGACCTAAAGTGTTCATGTTACGCAACTGTGATTGTTGTAATAGGCTATTCCAAGTGATGATTGAGCTCCACAGTCCTCTTGCCGCATTCGATATACAGCCATTGATGACAATCGTAAGTGATTGACGATATCTGTTAATGAACCTTGTCTTCCATTCCCTACACAGCTACACACAAGGAATAAAAGTTCTGTGCACCAGACCCCGGGGTATGGATTCGATGTATTTTCTTACGCAGAATCCAAATTTCGAAACCTCAAGACAATCGACTGTGTCAATTTTTCATGGGCGAAGAACTTGAGCGATTTTGCATACGGACAATACACGTAAGACAGCCATACGAAAAAAAAAAAATGTGTAGTGGACACCACGGTATGGATTCGACGTATCTTGGTACACAGAATCCAAATTTCGAAACTACAAGATGAACCGTGTCAATTTTGTTTTATTTGCGAAAAACGTATGCACTGTCTTCGTACCAAAATTCGCACCAAAATTCGTTAGTTTTCGCCCATAAAAGAAAATTGACACGGTTGATCGTCTTGGAGTTTCGAAATTTGGATTCTGTGTACCAAGACATCGAATCCCCATACCCTAGGGTATGCTGCACATAACTTTTCTTTCGTATGGCTGTTACGTGTGTCCACGATTGACAACTTAAAAAATTGGAACGGGACAATCGGTGTTGGAGCCCCCTTCCAATCTTTCCACCGGAAACGACTACACGTACGGCGAGTCGTTGCTAACAATGTAAATAATCCGTTGCATACCACGAACCTGAATGAGTGCGGCACGTTTTCCCCATCCACTGTTCATCACTACGTATAAGTAATATATGCAAGAAGTTCAAACGAAAAGAACTGCAATTTATTGAATACTAGCATGAATTACCCGCTTCGCTGGGTTAAATTAAAAATAGATAGTAATATGTTTCGTTAGTCACTTTTTACTATTACTAACGCGCTTCTTGATATTTGTCATTTTCGATGATTTTTATATATCCCCTCTCCTCCCCATGTTGCGAGCCACGGCATCAGAAGTGTCATTGTTCATCTCAGCGGCCCCGAAAAGTATGAATTCGACAATATTGGTCATTTTGATATCTCCCTACCCTCCCACAGTTTTTGAGGGGCTAAATTTGAATTTAAATGGCATCATAAGTGTCACTGTTCATCTCAGTGACCTTAAAAACTATAGATTCAACACTAATATCGGTCATTTTTGATCATTTGTAAATGTCTTTCTTCTTTAAGTTACATCGTCAAAGTGATATGACAAAAATCATCTCATGTTCGAACTTCATATAGGTTGAAAATTTGATCGAGATCCGTCCGGTGGTTCAAGAGTAATTAAGTCTGTCCCCTCCCCTAACAGTAAGATCTAATGTCAAAATGAAATGATAAAAACAAATCCCAACTTTGAACTTCATATATGTTGAAAATTTGATCAATTGGGTGGTTCAAAAGTAATTAATTCATGAACATAGTCACTTTTATTTTTAAATTTATTGATTTTTGTATATCTCCCCCTTCACCCCCTCCCATATGTTGTTTCGTCAAAGTGAAATAAGTCATCCCAGTTCTGAACCTCATCTACACTGAAAATTTGATAAAGATCGGTCGTGTGGTTCGAGTTGAGTTTTATTTTTTCTATGTCCCCCTCCCCTAAGTTGTACTGTCAAAGTAAATAGCTAAAAACTCCCATTCCAGAACCACATATACGTTGAAAATTTGATCGAGATTGGTCAGGCGGTTAAAGAGATTAAGTCACAAACATAGTCACTTTCAATTTTATAATATAGATAAACAAAGTTTAGAAGAAACGATATATAATTTTTTTTCTATCACAAATGATTGGATAACATTGTTAAGGAATTACCGGCAAAAAGTATTGCTAAAACAGTCTTATTCTTTGGCTAATCATCATACAACAAATTCAAATCAAAGAACTGCAATTTAACATAAACGACGTTTGAAAAGAAAACTATATAAAATGTTCGACTTTTATCACAGACAAATGAGTTCCTTTAAAGAATGACTGAAACAGACTATCAACTAAACAAGTCTTTTCTTTGGCTATTCCCTTTGGCAAACTTAAATTAAAAATGCAAAAAGATTTCGTGTTCTTTCTGTAGAATTTAGCATTTCTTAAAATTGTACTTTTCGGTATTCTTAGTAGCCTTGATCAATATCTTGTTGCTCTTATAAGTTGAGATAGTCAGCACAAGACATGCCCAAGTTTCAAGTAATGAGTAGCTCAGCTTTAAGTCGACAGATCAGCGGTTCCGAACATTTGTCCGGAACATGAATCAAATTAAAACAAAAATATCGTCGACAAGATCACAAAAGGGCGTAACTTTAAAAATAACGCATTTTTGAGAAGTCCATTGAAGCATGGGCAACAGTGGTATCTTGTTGCTCTCAAATCGGTATGGCTCAGTTCCCATTAGTGTAGAAATAAGTAAAAAAAAGCATATCTCATTAAGAGATCAACTTTCAGATTACAAAGAGGCGTAAGTTAAATTACGCCTATTTGTGATCGTGATTCCCCCCCCCCCCCCAAGACAGTGTAAGTTGATTTACGCCTATCGGATTTTTAATTTTTATTTTTACATCAATAAAGAGTTCTAAGTTTGCCGGTACCAGGACAAAGAAAGGCTTCCATATACTACTTTATACTACTATAGGCTACCAACTATACTTTCTCTGTATGTGTGCACCTTGGTTCAAACGACGAAGCATGTAATTGTTCCAAACTGTGAGCTAAGTGGTTCGCAGTGCTGTTTCAGAATTGCCCTGGTTAATACAATATTGGTAGTTCATTTTTTTCCGATCGTTGAAGTGTTAAGATGGATGTTTTAGTGCAATGGAATGACGGATCAAAAATGTACTTCATTCGTCAGAACTACGTTGTTATATAATATACACTCTCGCTCTCGCTCCAGTTTCACAACTGGATCAGTAATGAAAATGTGGTATGAAAGCAAATGGTATTATGGACAAGTGTTGAACACTGCTACTGCCACAAATTCGTTGCAAGAGTCGTGTGAATTATAGTAGAATCCCAAGATGGTACAAGTTCGTGGTCATCTGCAGATGACCTTCCATGGATTCCAGGTAAAGCTCTCCAGTGTAGTGGTGCTGTGCCTTGTCTCCACATATGCAAAAAAAAAAAAAAAAAAAAAAAAAAAAGATAGCCCAATGGAATATTCAAAACTCTGTACGTTATCGACAGTTGTTACCACATCTGAGTCTGTTAGCTGCTACTTCAAGGAGTTATCGTGACCTTAGAAATACAACAAAACTCTACAGAGAAGAAATCGGAAGCAATAAAGATAGCTGATGTGAAACTGGTGATTATGATGAACATCCATCTTACATGGGAACTTGTAGTGCCAAAATGTGCGATGAAGATGCTGTAGGCACCTGCGAGCAGTGTAAGACATGTTTGCCGTCTACATCTGCAGAGAAGCTGTGCCCTTCACTTCAATCACTTATGAAGCTCACAAAACAAATCGAAGGAGAATAAGGAAAATTACCGAAGAAGAGCACAGAATCATCAGGGTCATCTTCTGAAGTATCAGCTGTTAACATTTACAACGAGTACTTCGTTGAAGGTTCACCCCGAGAAAACAGGAAGAACAAGAGAAAGTAAATAAAGAATTATTTTCTAAGCAATTCCGATTAACTGAGAAACCATACACAGTTAATACAATGAATTTAGTGCAATGCATAGTTGATACTCGATGTATTGGAACATTTTGCCAGAGATAGGAAAAGATGTTCTGCTTTCAATGATGATGAAACTAAGGAAATAAATCATTTTAGAGTCTGGGGAATCTCCAACTTCAAAGGGAATCCATCGATACTCTTTTCTAATCCCAAGCAGAAAACAGCAAAACATGAAACATAACGGCAAATGGAAAAGTATTCGCTTTTATTTTCTCGTTTTTTGAGCCATGGGCGAAATAAAAATTCAATTGTTGCTGGGATGTTAATGTATGCATTGCAAAACTTCACCAATGTGGGGCAAATTACTCTTCACTTTTTGAGGCGTTCCATGGACAGAATGAGGGAGGTTCAGCACAAAGCGCTATTTCAACGGCTATTAAAAAATCGGACGATTTCTTTGTACCTTCACAGCTTGTCCCTATCTTCTGACTGTCTAGACGTAAACAGCCACACAGTGCTAAATCTCTAGAATATATTTTTCATGGACTTCAAGCGCTTGTCCAAAGACATGTGAATCCTAGGAAGTAGGAAGGACGGCGAACAATAGTGCAGGAATTTTGCAAAATAATAATAGTAATAATAATAATAATAATAATAATAATAATAATAATAATAATAATAATAACACTAGTCAACAAGGTTTTTGCCACATGAAAGAAGAATGCTGACCTTTGAGGAACTTTGGCCGCTGAATTCGAATCTGCAATCCGTTTTTCTCTATCACGCACAGTTTTCCAGTGACAGAGGGATTTTCGGGAAATTTCCCCCAAAATTTCCCTTTTTCTTCATTTTGTACCTCTAGCTCGGGTACCCTTAGGCATATAAACATACAAATTATATTCTAGGTTAGCTTGATTTATACTTAGTAAACCCTGTAAGTTTCATCTGAGTCGCATCATTCTTCATTAAGAGATAAATATATTTCTATAAATATATGCTATGTGTACTGTCCATTTTACCATATACAATAGGTGCAGAAAAATCACATGTAACTTCCACGGGAATTACAATATAAGCAAGGTTTATACTTCATTGGATTTGTAATGAAACATACTTTACAATGATGTACACACCATGTCCGCCATTTTTATAAGAGGGAAATTCTAGAGGGATTTTTCGGGAAATTCCCTAAAAAAGTAGATTTTTTGTCTCATGTCACTGTTCATATAGTGATACAGAAACGGGAATTGCGCCAGATTAATCTTATTGAAAAACTGATCTTTTAACTCCAAAAGCATACAACAAAATTCTTAGTTTCCACGCCTTTTAAACGTCATTCAAGATAGTAAACAAAAAATTAATATTAACCTACAAAAACAAATATCAATAACTCTCAATGGATCAAATGCACAACTGCTTTACAAAGTATGAAAATAAAACATTTGTACTTACAATTAATTCTTCCTTTTGTAGTGCCAGTCACTTTCTCTAACTAAAAACCAGCAGTAGTCGCCCATCCTTTGAGGATCCCATTTACCTTGATAAAAATACTCCATTTTTTGAATGTCCTGATGGAATCGTTCCCCTTGTTCGTCACTTACAGCTCCTAAATTCTCGGGGAAAAATTCCAAGTGGGAATGAAGGAAGTGAATTTTCAGGGACCTAACCTTTGATAGCAATCCAAAAGCTCTTGAACCAATTGACGGTAATTTTCTGCTTTATGATTTCCCAAAAATCCATACACCACTTTACTGAAAGCTCTCCAGGCGGATAGTTCATTATTTAACTTTGTCTCAAAGATGTTGTCCTTTAATAGTTTCCGAATTTGGGGCCCGACTAATATCCCCTCTTTTACTTTCGCGTCACTAAGTTTTGGAAACTGACTTCTAAGGTACGCAAAACCTTCTCCATTCTTGTCCATGGCCTTAACAAAGTTTTTCATTAAGCCTAATTTTATATGTAAAGGCGGCAGCAGAATTTTTTTCTGAATTAACTAAGGGAGAATACTTAACATTGTGTTTCCCTGGCATATATGTATCTCTTGGGGACCATTCTTTTTGAATGTAGTGTGATTCAGTTGCCCTACTGTCCCACAAGCAAAGAAAACAACAGTATTTTGTAAATCCTCCCTGAAGCCCCAGTAATATAGCAATGACCTTGAAATCACCACAAATTTGTCAACAGTACTTGTTATAATGTATCACAGCTAACAACAGACAAACTTTCATAAGTTTCCTTCATCTCTACGGAATATGCCATTGGAATTGATGGTTTAGTGTTCCCATTATGTAGCAAAACAGCCTTAAGGCTTGTTTTAGAGGAGTCGATAAACAACCTCCATTCTTCAGGGATGTGTTGGAAACCTAGTGCATCCATTAAACCATCTATATTTGTACATACACAGAGGGAATTTTGCATTATATAGTTCCCTGAAAATTGAAATTCTGATGGTAGGAGCCAGTAAATTCAATTCTTGAAGTCTCGATCCGAGCAACTCAGCTTGTTGCTTACTCAGATTTAGATCCCTCACTAAGTCATTCAGTCTGGACTGGTTAACAAGAAGAGGTGTGTTTTTGGTTGGGCTATAGTTTGGATCAAAGGAAGTTGATGGTTCGGGCAACTCATTTACTTGCTCTTCTGCTGGAGAAGATTCTTCTGACTGTGCGTATGGATCATGGATTGGGAGTTCAGGTCCATGTGGTATGGGTTTTAGAGCGGATGGAACATTTGGGTACTCAATATTAGATTTTGTTCGTTTAGAATGACCCCAAATTTTTGTTAGACAGAAATAACAGTCTTCAGCATGACTGGTTGGTTCTCGCCAGACCATTGGCACCGCAAAAGGCATAGCTCGAGTTTTATCGCCACTTTTCCACTTAATAAGAGTAGAATAGCATGTTACACAGCACACATGGGGAGCCCACACTTTGTCTTGATCACCCACATGACACCTAAAATAGCTATAATAAGCTTGTTTTAACGTTTCTGTTAATGCACGGCGCTGACTTTTCACAGTATATTTTCCACACACGTAACAGAAAGTGTTCGATGAGTTTATACACGCACGCCGCGATCTCTTCATAGCGGAGAAAGAAAACAAACACGCACACGCACTTACGACCACTTGTCACAGGTAAATCAAAATTAAAACTAAACCTACAATATGCATGCAGTTATACAACACTTCCTTATCTATTTGCCATGGACCTGACAATTTATCAGTAGAGTCCGATTTTGCGCAGCTTTATTGCATCAGCTAAACACGTGTTGTTGTACAGCTGTATCAATGCAATCACACGTCAGGTGGTAGAACACACTACCTCTTACTCCATGTCGTATACTCTCATTTTTCGTATTTGTGCCTGTATGGGTAAATGAAATTGTTTTTTTTTTCTTTCGGTGCAAAAAACGCAACATCACGTCTTAAAATAAGTAGTACAAACAAAATAAGTAGTACAAACAACATACATGCAGCTATATGTATTTCTCTAGAAATAATAATGCGATTGTTCTGAAACTTGCGAGGTTTCTTAAGTATAAATCAAAGTTTTTTATGGTGTCAGTTTTGTATTTATATTTGAAGGGCCAGTGGTACGAAAATTTGGAAAAAGGGTATATTTTGAGGGAATTTCTCACCCCTCCCTTTGTCACGCAAAAAAAAAAACTGTGGGTGATGGAGAAAAACGGATTGCACTTTCGAATTCAGCGACCAAAGTTCCTTTAGGATCAGATGTTTTCTTTCATATGGCAAAAACCTTCTTTACTAGTGAGCTATTGATTTATTGAATTGATATAAATCTATATTCTGGTGCAATTCCCGCTTCTGTATCACTATATGAACAGTGACATGAGACAAAAAATCTACTTTTTTTTTTTAGGGAATTTTCCGAAAAATCCCTCTAGAATTGCCCTCTTATAAAAATGGCGGGCATGGTGTATACATCATTGTAAAGTATGTTTCATTACAAATCCAATGAAGTATAAACCTTGCTCATATTGTAATTCCCGTGGAAGTTACATGTGATTTTTCTCCACCTAATGTATATGGTAAAATAGACAGTACACATATCATATATTTATAGAAATATATTTATTTCTCAATGAAGAATGATGCGACTCAGATGAAACTTACAGGGCTTACTAAGTATAAATCAAGCTAACCTAGAATATAATTTGTATGTTTATATGCCTAAGGGTACCCGAGCTAGAGGTACAAAAATGAAGAAAAAGGGAAATTTTGGGGGAAATTTCCCGAAAATCCCTCTGTCACGGGAAAACTGTGCGTGATAGAGAAAAACTGATTGCAGATTCGAATTCAGCGGCCAAAGTTCCTTTAAGATCAGGTGTTTTCTCTCATGTGGCAGAAAAAAAGTTAAAATTTGTTGACTAGTGTAATAATTCATACGAGCAAGGAACTTTGCACAGTTGTAGTACTTGACCACCTTATCAATATACCAAAAGTCCCCTGAGATTGACCTTGAGCTTCGGACGCCATATTGGAAAATGACCGCCGATTAAGTTTTTCGCCGATAACCACAATGAGCAGAGATAGCATAAACTAGAAAGAGTGATGATATCTAGAGAATGGAAAAACACATTTCGGTATATAATAAATCTATCTTTATTCGTTCAGGTTTTAAGTTATGGGAACTTTATATTGTGCAGATAGTATGGTTATTCTGGCAGAATTCGATCACAATAGTTTGCATACTTAGGGCCGTGCCGTAGAAAATCAGCGCCCGGGGCGAGAGTATACGACGGCGCCCCCATACATATATTCCAAACAATTTTTCGTATGTTTTTTTTTTCAGAATTTTTCGCCCCTCTTACGTCGGCGCCCGAAACCGTCGCCCCGCTCGCCTGCCCCCCGGGCACGGCCCTGTACTTACTCAAATTGTGCATTGAAATTATTTCAGTACTCTTAAACTGAAACGGAAGAATAAATTCCCTTTGGCTTCAATGAATGCAGGAATAAAAATCTAAGACAATAATGTAGTTATTAATAGCCATAGAATTATTTATGTCGTAAAGGGAACTGGGCAATTGAAAGATTACTTCCGATATGACTTATTCCCAAAACCACCTTCATTATTTGATAAAATCTCAATGAGAAAGATTATCAAGTAATCTGTAGTTTCAGCTTTTAAATGTGAAGAAAGATATTTCAAAGTACCAACGAATACTGTTCATGTTTTAGATGGAGGCCACGTTCTGCATTCGATTGTATAGCCAAAACTAGTGACATATAGTGATATTCTTGGCTGATACAGGTCATTACTGTGAAAATCCTATTACACAGTATCCTATTACTGTGAAAATTGCATCGTTGTTTTTGATATCCTGAACAGCCAACGACTAAAGGAATCGAGGAACAGAGAACAGTACGTACTGTACAAGGTCGGCAACAATTGACTTTCAAGAAAACTCACTTACGTCCTGCACTCAAGCTGAATTTTTAGGTAATTGCAATAATAGTTACCTTAAACAATGCCTTGGTAGCTCGTTGTTTGAAGTAAAATGTGAAGGTTTGCCAAGAAGTTAGTGCTGATATTTCAATAGTAAATGCAGCCTTGGAAAATATAAAATGCCAAGTGCCTGTTTTTATCGGTCAGAATACTGGTCTTTTAATTCTATTAACAGCATTAACAAAGGAAAAGTGATTTGTGGTTTCTAAGACCTGCCTCTGGTACTAAGAAACAGAAAACTATATTTAATATTTATCAGCAACCGTTATTTGGGGAAGAAGTATGTGATGTACTGTTATCTTTACATGCACCAACAAATTGTGATACAATCTCGGCTATATATTGAAAGGGAGGCCACAGTGGCTCAGCGTTCACGTCTGGTGCATGGGATCCGCGCTTGCGCCAAGTGAACTTTGTGGTGGACAAACACCATGTGCGTGGGTTTTCTCGGGGTTACACAGTTTCCTTCACTTTCTTCATTCCACCATTTCATTCATTTCTCATCATTTCTGTCCTCTTTAGCTGGTATAACCGTGGGACTTAAAACTTTAAGATTTCATTTCATTTTCATTTTTATATTGAAAGGGTAAACTTCATGGGTCTTCTTCAGAAAGATAAAGATTTGAGGGAATCAGTTTGTATTCAATGATCCATTGTCTACCAAAGAAACAATAGCCGAGGCTGGTGAAAGATTTCTGCTTCAACTCTATGGTGCAAAGAAAAGCTAGAATCTTGATGAGCACCATTATTATAAGTACAATTTTCTCATCGGTAAGTAAACACTAAGTTCCATATTTGAATTCGCAGTGCCACTCCTAAGTGCAGCCACAAAGCAACACTTTTTCCGGGTATATCAAGTGCATGAATGGAAGGGGAATTCATTACAGCCTACATATTGGGGATGGACACAATCTAGCAACAAATTGATGCCGGTTTGCTCTGATCTGGAACAGGGTGCGAAATCATCTCATTCAAAGTGAGGGGGAAGTTCTTTTAAACATAGGACAAAATCGTAACCTATCAGAAAGAAAAGAAGCTAACCTAAGCTTACCAGCTTGTCGCAAAACACACTCATTTCCAGTTATGCTATTCCGTATTGAATAAAACTTAAACAATACAAGAAAAGTGTACTCTGAACTAAAACGTTGTGCTTTATTTTATTGACCTTCAATATGTTCTAGAAGCTTGCATTAATAAACCATCAAAAATAGAAATGAGGCTTTTGTTCTAACTGGTGGCCTACCAGGCTATATTATTATCTAGTGTTACATCTAAAAATGATTGGCCATTTAAGTATTTAATTTTATTTTTGTTGAGATATAAATCCGAGTCTATTGGCTCATGTCCTTTATTAATATAACCACAATTTAAAAGAATACTGTTTAGGTTAGAGCTCGGTAGGTTACAAGTTAGAACAATACCGAAATGAGAAACTATATAAAAAAAATAAGAATTACAGCCATCCGTTAAATCTGACAAACACGAGACTATCGGTAACCTGTAGTACTCTTTATAGAAATAAATTATGTTCATACTCATCTTCATTCTTCTGTATAGTGCTATATTTATTGTCTGCCATATGGTGCCCCTCCTTAACCCAAGACTGTGAAACACTTAATGCATTCCACAAATTCAAGGGTGGTCCACACAATTTAAACTGTCATTAAGGCTTCTAATGTATCTATTGTTAATCGATTTCTTTCATAGCTTTTCAAGTCATGTGCAACACTGAAACCACGCTCACACTCTGCAGTCGACAGTGCAACTGATTTTATTCTCCGTAACGGCAGTTTAAATAGGGGTGGATCATCAATAGATTTGTGACCAGATTTCAAATGTCTCCATTACCGCTATAGACGGATCTATACCCAATAATTCAGCAGCGTTATAGACATTAGAATTGCAGTACAATGGGTTAAGTTTCTTGAATTTAAAGTTTCATCAAATACTTTAAAACAGGAAAATTAGTTCATCTGCTGGAAATCTTCTTCGTAGTTAATCTAAATCTCTGTAAGATTTGACATTTTACTCGCTCGAATTGAAATGATGTCGAGTTACTTACTGTCAACACAATAACACAGATACTTCTCTTTGCAATTCGTGAGATAAACGTAACCATTTTCTTTCATTTCAGTAAGAGTTGTGCCCGCAGTACGTAGCTGAGTTTTTATTTCTCGATATAATTCAGATTTTTTTTTTTTTTTTTTTTTTTTTTTTTTTTTGCATTGTTGTACTGACCGTAGTTAATATATGTGCAATGTCTAAAAGCAACCTTAACATAAGTATGGTTTGTCTTGAAGTTGGCTTACGATACAAACGTTCAAAGTTTAACACCGTTTGTTCACTCCACTCTTTTCTCACTTCGACAGAAGACAAATAATCAATTATGGATGATAGTCTCTATATACGGCTAAGAGCACATCCTTTTCACTGGAAATCCAACGGATTCGAAACAGTTTCTTTACTTTCAAAATAACTTACCTTCTTTGCCAATGACTTTGGCAATGTTTTCGAGGCGAGCAAATGCAGAAGGCTTTCTGAAGACTTTATAAAGTTCGTTAAGCAGATTTTCGAAGTGTACTATGTTCACGACTCCAAAAACATTTTCTGTTACTAAATCAAGCCTATGAGCCATGCAATGAATACTGACTAAGTGGGGAACAAAATTTCTTCTAATACGAGCAGCACCTCCATCGTGCTTAGCTACAAGAACCGATGCTCCATCTGATTCAAGACCCACAAGCTTCTCTTTAATAATATCTGAATCAATGCCCTAATTTGCGAAAGCTTCAATGATCTTTATTTCTATTCCTTCTGCGTCTGCTTTCTCAATGCGTACTAGTTTACCTAGGTATAAAAACAGCTTCGAGCAATATTCCTCTCATCCACGTAGCCTACGTAATATACAAAATCAAATGCTTTTCAGAAAATTGATCTGTAAACTCATCAACAGATATAGAGAAGCAATCAGTAAACTTCAAAAAATGTTACGGTACCAATTTCTTGTGTAGCTGGTCTGCAATGAAACGTGTTGTCAAAGCAGCACTTTTGTCTGTATGGAGATGAGTTCCCATATCTAAACCATTTGCACGTTGTAATTTAATGTTCTGGGTGATTTCTGAAACTCCAACCTCGCTTTGCACTAGTATACACAGTGCGAAATACTTTTATACCGTTACATCCAATTGCTGTTCTTGCTTTCTCAGACACGTTTTCCTTGCTGTTTCTGCGTTTTTTCCAGTGCCTTTTTCTGACAAGTAACTCCTGCATCTAAGCACAACCGATGAACTGAACTTAGTTCATGTCTGTATACGGCATCCAAATTTTCATTATTCCGAGAAACACCTTTCGATGACCACGGCAAGTCATTATTGGCAATTTTAATGTTATTGTTTTTACACATGAAAGAAGCATGCAGTTTTCAAACATTACACATCATCACTTCCTGTCCTGCTTTCATTTCGAAAACAAGCCATGATCTATCTTGATTCCACGAATTCTGAAATCTTTTCCATTCCATGGGTGGTTGACTTTCTTCTAACAATGTTACATTTTGGTTCATTTTACTTGACATTGTTTTATCACTTCCATCACACAAACTCTCTCATAAATGTATTTTAGAAGCTTAACCCACATTTGCACTAAAACACTTCTTTTCAGCTTCACCCGTTTCACCACTACTGCATTCGTCACTCCTTTTGTTGGTGAATAGCGACCCATTATTAGTAACATGCGAATTGTCACTTTTTAGTTTGCGAACTTTATTGTCTGACTCAGAATTAACGTTAAAGTAGTTTGTAATTACGTTATTCGTAGCACTCTTCCTACGTTTCATTTTTGTTACATTCAAGAAGTCAATAACACCGCGCTCAAGTATGATCATTTTAGTAGTAGAAGGACAAAAAAAGAATAATTACTTCAGATCCCATTTCTATTTTGTTTTCAGAGTTGCCAGATCAAAGCACAGTTTAATTATTCACTGCATTTTTATTTTTGCTTAACGCTAACTGTACTTCGATTATTTTCATTATACTTTTCCTCCTGAAATATTTCCAAATATATTGATAAGTGTATTGAACATGTATTAATGGGAAACATGTGCCTTTGAAAGTATTTTGTAGGGAAACTAACGTTACATTTTCAAGAAATATGTATGACTTCTGTCAAATATCTGCATATTATCTTCCCCCTCAGTAACTCTGCAGTGAGGGGGATTATTTTTCAAAAAACAGTAAGTGAGGGGGAATTCCCCCTCATCCCCCCCAGGATTTCGCACCCTGATCTGGAACCTGTTACTGAGTTATTGCATATAATATCTTGTGGGTGTAAAGATAATCGTAAGAAGAATAGTTTGTCTCAACGTTGGACTGTCTTATTCGCCAATGAGCGGTTATTGCCAGGGTGTTTCGTGTCATAACTACCCATATGTTCCTACTTCGCAACAAAATGAGGATAAATTATATGTAGTTAATATTTAAATTACATAGATAAAAGAACAAACTTCAGAACATATTTTTAATAATAATTTTCAATATAAGTTCTTGTATTCTAATGTATTTTAGCATCCTTAGGTATAGACATGGGCGTCGCCAGAAACTTACGCAGGGGTGGGTCAAGAACAAACGCTAATACACACACACACACATACACACATACATACATATATATATATATATATATATATATATATATATATATATATATATATATATATATATATATATATATTAAACAAAATCACAATATTATAATTAGGAAGTCATGCAAGTACATATAATATGTTGACTTTAGAACTACTTTCCGAAGAAGACAGAATCGTATGTTCCCTCCTTAAGGGTCTTCACTACAGCGAAATTAAACTACTGCTAATTTTAGAGTTTTTCTGTAATATCTTTAAAACAAATAAAAATATTCGAAAAGCAGAAACGTAGTGAACTAGATAATATGATTTTGCATGTGATACCGCTATCACAACTCATTTATCTGCTTTCCATTTGCAACTGTAGATAAATTTAGCATTTTTTCCGGGTTCTGTAAATAGCGGCATACCAAAAGCGGATAGGTGAATTGTGGTAAAGGTATCACATGCAAAATCGTATTGTCTAGTTCACTACGTTTCTGGTTTTCGAATATTTATTTGTTTTGAAGATATTACAGAAAAACTCTAAAATCAGCGGTAGTTTAATTTCGCTGTAGTGAAGACCCTTAATACTTCATAATAATTCCTGTTTTCAATATCTCAAACGTTGAATCAAGGGAGAGAGAGAGAGAGAGAGAGAGAGAGAGAGAGAGAGAGAGAGAGAGAGAGAGAGAGAAGAAAGAAAAAGAGAAAGACAGAGAGAAAGAAAGAAAGAAAAAGAGAAAGAAAGAAAGCATGTTCGTGACTGTTGCTACCGTACGTGCCTTTGGTGTGGGAGATTAGAGTTAGATTCCCGGTAGAAGTTGAGCTCATGAAGTTTGCATTCCATATAAAGCTTTAGGTCCACATCTCACCCTCGGGGCTGTAGAAAATACTGTATTACTGTTTTACTTACCAAACAGGAAAAGAGCAGATTTTATAACATCGTAATCATCTTCGTGTTTGTAAATAACTAAGCCACCAGGTAGAAATAATTCCTTGTTTTGTTTCATAAAGTTCACACAAAATGCATAAAATTTTTCTTCCGTAACCACTTTACAAAACGCAGAACAATCAAATTATATTTATTTAAAAGAAAGCGAACACACAATATAAAGGAAAGTGCACATATATATATATATATATATATATATATATATATATATATATATATATATATATATATATATATATATATATATATATATATATATTAGGGTGGTCCTTAATTACATGGCGAAAATTTTTTTCCAATTTCTTTGCTCCCAACCCCTAAATTGGTTCCATGTCGGACCCAATTTATCCATGAAAAAAATGGGCTCAATCGAAGAATATTTAACCGACTCCCAAGCGACCTAAAGTTTGAATGCATATTCAATATGTTAATATATAGGAAAAGTCTGGAATAAACCCTTCTTACTTTAAAGCGGCTGAAGGGAAAGGGATCAAATCTTGAATACAGGGATTGGAAGTAATCCACATCTGACCCTGAGAAATAGCATGATGGCGGCCATTTTGAAGTTTGCAATTTTGTATTCGGACCCAAAATTTTAAACGGAAATGATGTTTTGTGACATCGTTTTTAGGTAACCTTTTATTATAAAAAACATATCTTCCTATATTTTCAACTTATCTCTGGTCATTAATTCTTTTTAGCTTTGAAATAATAGTTTATTATCTTTCAATACTGTTTTTTTTTTCTTTTATAGGTTACTGAAATATTAATAAACTATTACATACATGTAAGAAGGAAATAATTATATATGTTGTTATATAATTACATCCCGTCGAAATACACACCAGCCTATATTGAAATTATTTATATGAAAAGAAATTACATAAATGATATAATGAATGTTTAAAATGTTAATAAAAGAAAGCTGAAGGCTGTGGATAACTAGCCAAATTCTACTGCATCATTAAGCCAATTTTTGTAGCATCTGGATACCCTTTTCTGTGTTCACTGACTATCTGCAACATGTATTGTTTCTCTTTTTCGTCCTTTGTTAAAATGTTCCCGTATTCTTGTATCAGTTTCACACCTCTCTTTGCAACATCATTCACCACCACAATGTTTTTCAATATATTCAACCCACGTTGAAAGTTCACATCTTCTTTCCAAGTAGATGGGCTTGTGCATTTCTTTCTTTACTTTATGGTTTAATTCAAATAAGGGAAACTATTCAACAATCTTATAAATCTGCAGCCCGTACAGAGATATAAACTCACAGAATATTAAGTTTTATTACTTCGGATATTTTATTTTCCATAGTTGATAATTATTACATGTTCAGAGATAACTGGAAAATAAAGGCAGACGTCTGTTTGTCGTCAAAAGCTACCTCAAAATGATATATCATACGAGGTCATTTCTATTTAAAATTTTGTGCTCGAATCCAAGATGGTGGACGTAAAGATATGCCTCATCTCGGTCACTACTCAGTATCAGGTATGGATCTGCTTCTGCAACCTCTATCCAAGATGATTCCTTTCCCTCAGCCATTTTTAAGTTACAAGAGTTTATTACAAACTTTTGCCATATACTATACATTGTAAATACATTCAGATATTTAGGTCGCTTGGGGGTCGGTTAAATATTCTTCGATTGAACACATTTTTTTTCACAGATTAATTTGGTCCGATATGGAACCAATTTAGGGGTTGGGATCAAAGAAATTCGGGAATCAAAAATTAAGGACCATCCTAATATATATATATATATATATATATATATATATATATATATATATATATATATATATATATATATTCATCCTCACGGCATTGTCAAGGCTCTATATTTGTATTTTACATTTATTATTGCAACCGGGTGTTACTGACTTCCGTATACGGTAGCCCGATCACCACCCTTGTTCTTCGCGCGCACAGTCATTCGAAGAACTGAAAACGTACTCTGTACACAAACAGTTTATGGTTGTGAACTCGGAAAGCCTGGTACTTCTGCTTGTCAAGGTCAAAAAGTGGGAGAAAAAAGGATGTGTAGAATGTAAAGAGGGTGCAACAGTGACTGATGCTTGTAAGGGAACATATTCATTTGTAGTTCGTGCACATTCCGCCTGTAGCGCTACTGTGGCACGACGTATATTGTAACTGTATAACTCTTGTACACCGCTAGTAGGTCTATTCGCGTTAGTAACGACCGAAACTATGTTGTCAGCTCTGACTGCGATAAGGCACTGCTGTGCTGCTTTTCTTTCTCTTTTTTCCCCCTTTTCCATTTGTGAGACGCCAAACATGTTGTTTTTGCTTGTTGCACGCGCTGAACGTGTTTCGGCGAGCGAAGTATTTAAGAAGTTGACTACATATTCTTGTTTGCGATAGTTTTAAATTGGTTAACTGTTGAAAAATATACGAAAATAAAGCTGTACTTGTTAAGGTATATTAGTCGAGGACGTAGCTACTGACAGTGTTGATTACAGATTTTCTCGAGGAAGAATTTAATTACAGTAGAGGTGAAAAGGAGACGTCCATTTAGACAGCCCCCCCCCCTTATCAGACTCAATCGGAAATGGTCTCAATCGTTTGTACAAAAATGTGCAGGTGAAATTTTCGTTTGTACACAATTAAGGGCGCCGTCAGAACGAAAACAAAGTGGGGGCTGTCTAAATGGTAGCCCCCAAACAACATGTCCTATTCAAGCACAAATTGTCGCAATCATTTGTACATCGTTTCTACAGAAATGTGAAGGCGAAATTTTCGTTTGTACACAATTAGGGGCGCCGTCAGAACGAAAACAAAGTGGGGGCTGTCTAAATGGTAGCCCCCAAACAACATGTCCTATTCAAGCACAAATTGTCGCAATCATTTGTACATCGTTTCTACAGAAATGTGAAGGCTAAATTTTCGTTTGTACACAATTAGGGGCGCCGCCAGAACAAAAACAAAGTCGGGGATGCCTAAGTGGTAGCCCCTCCCACCATGTCCAGTTGAATCACAAATTGTCGCAATCGTGTGTACTTCGTTTGTACAGAAATGTGCAGGCGAAATTTTCGTTTGTACACAATTAGGGGCGCCGCCAGAACAGAAAAAAATGGGGGCTGTCTAAGTGGTAGCCCCCCACCATGCCCAATTGAATCACAAATTGTCGCAATTGTTTGTACTTCGTTTGTACAGAAATGTGGAGGCGAAATGTATGTTCGCACGCAATTAGGGGCGCCGCCAGAACGAAAAAAAATTGGGGGCTGTCTAAGTGGTAGCCCCCGACCATGTCCTATTCAATCACAAATTGTCGCAATCGTTTGTACTTCGTTTGTACAGAAATGTGCACGCGAAATTTTCGTTTGTACATAATTAAGGGCGCCGCCAGAACAGAAAAAATGGGGGCTGTCTAAGTTGTATCCCCCCCCCACCATGTCCAATTCAATCACAAGTTGTCGCATTCGTTTGTGCATCGTTTGTACAGAAATGTGCAGGCGAAATGTTTGTTTGAACAAACTTAGGGGCGCAGCCAGAACGAAAACAAAGTGGGGAGCTGTCTGAGTGGTAGCTCCCCCCACGATGTCCAATTGAATCACAAAGTATCGCAATCGTTTGTACATTGTTTGTATAGAAATGTGCAGGCCAAATTTTCGTTTGTACACTATTAGGGGCGACGCCAGAACGAAAACAATGTGAGGGCTGTCTCAATGATAGCCCCCCCCCATTTCCAATTCAATCACAAATTGTCACAATCGTTTCTATATCGTTTGTACAGAAATGTGCAGGCTAAATTATTGTTTGTACATAATTAAGGGCGCTACCAGAACGAAAACAAGTGGGGGCTGTTTAAGTGATAGCCCCCCACCATGTCCAATTCAATCACAAATTGTCGCAATCGTTTCTACATCGTTTGTACAGAAATGTGCATGCAAAATTTTCGTTTGTACATAATTAGGGGCGACCTCAGAACGAAAACAAAGGGGGGGCTGTCTAAATGGTAGCCCTCCCACCATGTGCAATTGAATCACAAATTGTCGCAATCGTTTGAATATAGTTATAAAGAAATGTGCAGGCGAGATTTTCGTTTGTACACAATTAGGAGCGCCGCCTGAACGAAAACAAAGTGGGGGGCTGTCTAAATGTTAGCCCTCCCACCATGTTCAATTCAACCACAAACTGTCGCACTTGTTTGTACGCCTTTGTACATAAATGTGCAGCTGAAATTTTCGTTTGCACATAAATGTGGCCCCGCCAAAACGGTAACAAACTATGGGCTCTCTAATTGATAGGCCTCCCACCATGTCGAATTCAACCACAAACTGTCGCACTTGTTTGTTACGGTTTTGTACAGAAATTTGCAGGCGAAATTTTCGTTTGTACACAATTGCGGGCGCGCCAAAACGATAACAAAGTATAGGCTACCTAATTGTTAGCACCCGCTACGTCCGATTCAAAAGAAAATCATCTCAATTGTTTGCACATCGTTTGAGCAGTAATGCGCAGGCGAAATTTTTTTTCTAAGCTATCAGATGCGTGGACAGAACGAAAAAAAAGAGGAGTTGTCTAAGTGCTAGCCCCACCATGTTCAATTGAACCACAAATTGTTGCGATTGTTTATACATCGTTTGTGCAGAAATGTGCAGGTAAAATTTTCGTTTGTATTAAATAATATACGGATGTGAGTATTTTTAATATCTGCGATCAACATTAACCGGTTTGAATAACGGTTGATGAGTTTGAAAATGGTTCCTATTGCACTAGTTGAAAAAAAATTCTTTTTCTCTGGCACACGGAAGAAAATGCCTGATTCTAATAGAACTTTTCACGTAGAATTCGAATCTGCAATCAGTTTTTCTCCATCACCCTCAGTTTTCCCGTGACAGAGGTGTTTTCGGAAAATTTCCCCTCAAATTTCTGTTCTTTTTCTTTTTTCTTTTTTTTAAACCATTTTCATACTTGTAGCTTGGGTACCTTAGGTATATAAACGCACGCCTGATTTATACTTAGTAAGCCCTCTAAGTTTCATAAGAATAGCATTATTCTATCTAGAGAAATAAACATATTTATATAAAAAATATGCTATGTGTACTGTTCATTTAACAATATTCATTAGTGCAGATAAAATCACATATAACTTCCACGAAAATTACAATATAAGCACGGTTTATATCTTATTGGATTTGAAATAAAGCATATTTTCAATGATGTATACACCGTGTCACCATTTTATATCTACTTAATAAATAATACAAAAGAAGTGAGTGGTATCTTCTTAATAAATGGACACTTACTTACCTCAACTAATATGTTTTAGTTGTCGACTTTCTTCTGTGTTTGGTTTCTGGAACATCTCTTTTAAGTGTCCAACAGTAATCAGCTAGCATTTTTGAACTACACTGTCACTGGTACCTCTTCTCCATGGAGGAAATGTCCTGATGAAAATGTTCCCCATACTCATCACTAACAGCACCAAGCTTTTCAGGAAAGAAATGCAGGTGGGATTCTAGAAAGTGAAATTTAAGGGACATGTTGCAACCCATTTCATTGAATGATTGCCGGAAATCACTCACAATTTCACGGTAATTTGGGGCTTTCTTGTTTCCTAAAAAATTCTCTGTTAAACATTTAAATGGACACCAAGCTGCTTTCTCAACCAGAGTTAAGAGATCCTCAAATTTTTGGTCACGAATCAAACATCTTATTTGGGGGTCTACAAAAATCCCTAGCGTCACTAACCCGAGGAATTTTTTCCTTGAGGTAACAAGATCCTGCATTACTTTTGTCCATTGTCCTAACAAAGTTTTTGAAGAGCCCCAACTTTATGTGAAGAGGAGGTAGAATTATCTAATCAGGGCTCACCAGTGAGGAATAAACAGAATTCTTCTCTCCAGGAGTTAATACATGCGTTGGCCATTCCTTCTTGATGTAATGTTCCGCTTTGTTCCTGCTGTCCCATTCGCAGAGGAAACAACAATATTTAGTATAACCAAGCTGCAAACCCATTAACAAAGAAATGACTTGTAAATCACAGCAAACGGTCCACTTGTATTTCTCATACTGAATTTTTTCTAACACTATTTCGATGTTTTCATAGGTTTCCTTCATATTAGTTGCATAAGCCAAAGGCACTGAAGGAAATTTGTTGCTATTGTGCAAAAGGACAGCCTTAAAACTAGTTTTCAAAGAGTCAATAAGCAATCTCCACTCTGTACTTATATGTGCATGTCCAAGTCTATCCATCACAGCACAGACATTATTTCAATACACTAAATCATTTTCTTGAGAATAGTAGTTTTGAAACTCTGTATGAAGGTTTCGAAAAATACACACTTTAGTGTCATGATGGAGCAGATTCCAGCCTTAAGTTTAGAATCAAGAAGTTCTGTCTGTGTATTGGAGAGTTTTAAATCCCGTATGAGGTCATTTAGTTCACCCGGAGTTATCAGATGGGAATCCAATGTAGATGTGCTTCCTACATAAGTAGGATCATCATCTTCATTTGGAACTTCAATAGTTGCCTCAAGTACGTAATCCTCATTTACCGTAAGATGAGGAGGAGGTACCGGTACAGGTAATTCTGCACTGTGTGGAACTGGCCTAATTGCTGATGCAAATTAGGGTAATGTACTGTGTGGTTAGATTTACTGCTTATTTCTTTTATCTGTGTCATACAAAAGTAGCAGTCTGAAGAATGATCTTTTGGTTCCCTCCAGATCATCGGTACTGCGAAGTTCATGTTTCGTCCACCATTTGCCCACCCAGTCAGACGTTTCACGCAAGTACAACAAATGTAGTGAGGAACCCAGTTCTTATCCTGGTCTCCTACACAGGAACCAAAATATAACTGATAACACTTCCTCACAAGTGGAGTAAAACATCGACGTTGTGATTTAAATATCAGCTCCCCACATACATAACAGAAATTGTCCGGTTTATTTACACACTTCATCGACATCTTGTATCCTGTAAGGTATCACACACATACATACACACGTATACGCGTATTTGCGTACTTGTTAGCTCCGAGTTGGGAGACCGACTTGTTGGAACCAAATGTGCATAAAAAACTAGAAGAGATACAAAAACGAGAGTGAGATCAAAATGCATTAATTTTATTTATATTTGCGGTGGGAAAATACTTATGTCGCTATTTCTGGCAGTTTCTTGGGAAACACGTGTGGTGCCGTACTATATTTATTGGATCCTGGTGCCAACATCACCTGCAAGATATAATTGGTACCGGTACCAATAACATATCTGGATGATCTAATGTCACACACATACACACTATTAACATTCTTCTACAGAATTGCAGGCGCTGTTGGGACCTCTACAATGTTGCAATATTTCAGTTATCTACAGTGTAAAATAATAGCACAAAGTAGATAAGTACACGCAGTTTCGGGGAAATAAGTCTACAAGAATTTAAAAGTATGTGGAAAGAAACTACATATTATTATATTTAAATTACCAGATATTCGTCAAGTAAACTTCCTACACTACTCCTTAAATCTGGCAACCACGTTAAACCGGGAGACACTCTGTATGTTTGGTCTCCACTTCGCTTTATCGGAGTAGAAGTGCGTATTTAAAACAAGTTCTACCAGGAAAGAAACAACTCGTTCGTAAACGGGCGAGAGGCAGTTTGAAGTTTGCTATGATTACAACTGCTCGCTGCATTTGTTAATAAACGCTCAGAAGAATATATCCACCTTTTCGATTAACTCTCCCGCCATTCAAACAGTTCCTTTCCCTTCTGCGTGACGATGACGTAGAAACATTCTCACGACAGTGAGACTCGTTTTATATCACATTCGTCGATAGAAAGGAAAAACATAAGATCTGAATTGTTTCGAAAGAAAAATGTTAATACAGAAACATAAATAGGATATGCTGAGAATTTTAACGCCTAGCTACTTTTTGCATTTTCTTGCTAAGTACTTAGACGTTCAATATGGGACATTTGGAATTGCTTTTCGAATAGATGAACTGGACTTTTGATCGGGCTCTTGTACTGATCATATGAATTTAAATGTATTCCACATTTGACACTTTAAAGAACAACTTAATTACATTGAAACATAGGCACTCAGTACAAAAATTGCACATTAGAAAATGACTGTGACAACTTTGTTTCCACAGTTTGTATGTAAATTCTAGAATTAGAAAATATTCTTGTAATAATCCTGGTCACTGTGTAAGATAATTCTTGTGGCCATCATTATTACATTACTGAATACGTCTCTAACAAGGAAACTTACAGAAGTGTAACTCACCGATTTGAATGAAACTTTGCAGATTTGTACAACATCGAAAAAGAATCGACACGTATTTTTTTTTTTTTAATTTCGGCAATGGTACGGATTTAAATTCCCTCGTTAACCCTTTGAACGTTAGGGAAGGTTTTGAAGCATAGACAGAAAACAATCATTTAATATAGAAAACATACTCCCAGGGAGGTTTTAGGACAGCTGATTCAGAATTTGATGTCAAAATTAGAAAATTCAAAATGGCGATTCAATATGTTGATTACAATTACAAAAGTATTCTGGTTTGAAATGGTTTGCAGTTAGCCAAGAACAATCATAATTGGCATGAGTTATTGCGAGAAGGTTGCAAACCGATTTGAAACCCCTTTCTGTACTTATTTTAGAGGCATGTTTGATTAAAGTGAGTTTCTGCACCTCTCACTATTCGGGTGCTTATTTAAGGTGAGTCCCCTCGCTTCTCACTATTAAAGGTGCTTATTGAAAGCGAGTCCCCTCGCTTCTTACTAGTCGGGGTGAGTATTTAAGTGATTTATATTCCTATTTGAGTCCCGAGTTAAACCTCAAAAGTGTATCTCAAAATAGAAACCATTCCTGCAGGAACAACTGGATTTAGTATCTTGATGTATTTTCATTATGAGTCCCTGGAAAGCTTCTTGGGACATTTTTCTGACATTGTCCTTCTCTATAACATAAATTTACATATCCGTAATAATATAATTAAGATCCAATCATTGATTCATAAATAGCTTTTCTTCTCCCATATTTGTAAATATTAGGTATCTAGGATACGAAAGCGGTTATTTGTAACAAAAACCTCACACATTTGACAATCCCGTAACATTTTATTTCAAAGATTGTGCATCATTTTGTAATTTGTGCGCAGTTATTGCTGTAATAAGGTGTGCGTTGTGTGAATTATGTTTATGCATCACACATCTTTTTACGGAATATAATAGCTGTAAAACGTTTTTCCAATAAATTCATAATTATAACAAGTGAGGACATATGAAACTCGGACATATTGACAAGCGAGGAGACTCACTATAAACAAGCACCCCGAATAGTGAGAGGTATAGAGATGCACTTTAATCAAGTATCTCGTTAAAATAAGTAGAGAAAGGTGTTTCAAATCGTTCTGCAATCTCCTCGCAGTAACCCCTACCAACTATAATTGTTTTTGGCTAACTGCATACCATTTCAAACCAGAAGACTTTTGTAATTGTAATCACCATATTGGATCCACCATTTTGCATTTTCTAATTTTGACGTCAGATTCTGAATCAGCTGTCCTAAAACCCCCTGGCAGTATGTTTTTTTCTACATTAAATAATTGTTTTCTGCCCACGCTTCAAGATCACCTCTAACGTTCAAAGTTTGTTTCTACTCTTAAACCTCCACCAATGCCGAAATAAAAAAAATAATAAAAAAAAATACGTATCGATTATTTTTCGAAATTTTACAAGTCTACAAAGTTTCATTCAAATCGGTGAGTTTCACTTTCGTAAGTCTCCTTGTGAGATAAACATCTTATCCATAAATGTTTAATCTGTGTCTGAAATTAACTTTTTAGATTAACATTTATCTAAAACATGTATTTTCTATAACGTTTGGTAACATAGTGCTTTTCTCAATATTCACTATCGCTCCTGTGCCCTGGAAAAAAATAAGTTGTTTAACGTAATCTTTTGTCGTGCTGAACGTACATGGACATCTCATGTGCTTCTGCAGCTTGATTGATTGGTTGGTTGGTTCGGATTTTAACATGCCTTTTGAGCACTGAATCATTTGACACAAACTTCCGCCTTATCGTTACGTCCTAACCCCTTCAGTTCCCACCCGGAATGTTGTTGATTTCAGCTGAGCGTCTCTTTCACCAGCGAGGCTATATGAGACGTGGACCTACTGATTAACGCGGCAATTGAACCACTTGAGCTCCCGCCGGGAATCAAAATTGTCAACTTGTGAGGTGGAAGTGGTCGGATCAAAATCACAATCTAAATCGTTTTTTGAATTTGTATCCGAGATCTGGAATTGAATCTAAATTGGAGATATAGTTCTTGTGATTCAGCGTGTTAGTAAACAAGTAGTTACCCACCTCTTTCCGGCATTTGAATCATATCAATATTAGTAAATTGAAAGTATTGGTAAGATACCGAAATAGAACATTTATATTTCTTCACAGGTAATTTCAGTGAAATTAGGGTTGCCACCCTTTCGGAGTTTGCCGAGCATGTCCGACATTTTGTGATTTTTCAATGTCAAGACATCATTTCAATTATTTTTGAATAGTCTGACTTTTAATCATATTTCTATTTGTTCAATATTTTGGTTGAAACATTAGTATGTTTCTCAATTGCGTTAGAAAACTGTCCTTCATTGGTTTTTAATGAACTCTTTATTAAAATTGATTCTCGAAAATGTGTCGAAGTCCAAACTTCAAATTTGATCTCATCTAACTCGGGAACTAAAAGCCTGCAAATCATATTTATTTCATATGAATACAACGTTGTCAAGATTTACAACCATGCCAAATTTAATTCAGATCAATGAGTTTGATTGAATTTGTACTGAATAAGTCCCTTTGATCTTTCAGAAAATAATCAATGAAAGACGAAGCTATAAATGACGAAAGTTATGTAAGTAGTTATATAAGCATAGGCGTATCGCATATAGCCTAGTCCTAATAACTCATTATGTGTCCGTTATCTTATATGAGTTCTTAGTCTAGAATGAAAATTTAACTCTTGCTGAAGAGTAGTGATGGGCATTTTTCAGAAATAGCAATAGCATTGAAATTTCCAGTGAACTTTATCAACTTTATTTTGCGATTTTAGCAGTACGGTAATGCAGAGAGTAAAGAGTGTTTTCTCTAATCAATGCTTAGTGTAAAAAAAAGGTCGTTAATAGAGTCAGTTACGGGATCGATCATTGTCCTAAAATGTACGTTGTTTTATGCACATGAATTATGAAGAATTTTACAAATACTTGTTGCAACAACATAATGCATTACTTCGGTCAAAAAATGCTGGCTGGGGCAACTACAATTCTGATTTAAGAACCAATGCAGATTCAACATCATCCACACAATTATAAGGCAAAACGTTTTCAAATTTACATGTAAAAAAAAGTCCAGCTTTTTAATAAAAAGTCAGCTATTTCCTGAAAGAATGTCCACTGTTTGACAATTTCGTTGTAATAATCTTACAAAATCGTAGAATAAAAAATGAAATGAGAACAAATATTGACCAGTTAGTAAGTGTATTTATATCCTATAGTCCAATCAAAACATCAAATGCAGACTTCCCACTACCGCATCAATTAAAAAAAAAATCTTAATAACAAATCACTGTATGAGGGCAGATAATAAATAATTAACATGAATTTCGGTAACTTTCGGGATGAACCTGATAACGAAAGCACATGCATCAACACCAGGGCCGGATTAAGGGAGGGACTTAGGGAGGCTATAGCCAGGCGTGCAGCCACAGGGGGCCATCGGGGCCAGGCCCCCCAAATGATCTCTTGGCCCCCCTAATGACTAGTTTCTTAAAACATCATAGTGAGATTACCTCGCTTCAATCATTTAAAAATAACAAGGTTTACATATGATTAATAATTTACGGTAAAATAGTACGGAAAAATAGTATATAGTATTTTACCATACCGAGCGGAAAACAGTATGGTATCTCTTTCTTATAGCGATCGGAAAATAGTATGGTATACTTTTTTGTGACAGCAGATTACACAATTTACAGTGATTTGTATTTGACAGTTTGAAGACAAACGTTTTAACAAGGTACTAGACATACTACCATTAAACAATGGTACTAAACTAAATTGTAAGTACATTACGTTATTTATATGCTGTAATTATTTTTTTTTTAATTATCAGATGGAAAATTTGGTGGTTTTTATTCAGTTTTTTAGTTTAGATTTCATTCGCTTTTTTAAAATGCTACTTCGTGTAAAACAGCTGTAATATTTTTTTTAGTCACAAATAATAAATAAATATTTTTTTAGAAAATCTTAAAGAAATTAAGTGCAATTTCAAAGAAAACCAGTCTTATGTATAAAGGTAACCAAGGAAGTTCTGTCGCTTTTTGTGGAGGTCTGTGTTCAATTCGCTCTCACACCGTGAGTTAAACGAGAATGAAGATAATGCGAAGATCAGTTGCTGGGGGTGGTACATCCAACGTACTAGAGCCTTTCTATCTCAACTATGCCCTTTCTTGCGCTACTGTCGATGTGTGTTTTCCTATACCTTCCCTCGAAAGAGGAGGGACAAGTTGCTGCGACCAAGATCTTTCAATTATTGGATGCAGAATCGTTGCCAGAATGAATTATTTCATGCACTTCGCTGTGCGCTATCTTGTTAGCCATTCTAAGTAGCCTACGATCTTCACTCGTCAAGACCAAACGACTGAATGACAAATCGGCAACACAGCTTAGGTCATTCGCTTCTTCTCCCTACGCAAAGGGAGGGTTTCTTCAGTCAGAGGGTGGGGTCGAAGTACAGTTCACATAGTTTCCGAGGGCACAGGTGGAATAGACAGTCTCTATCTGCTTCTGGCAGTTCAGTTACACCGTGAACTTGCGTAACGACAGAGTGAACATGTAACCACCACAGAGCGCCATGTGCTGTACGAGTTCAAACTGGGATGAAAGATATGCCACGGTGCAGTAGAGTAGATAAGCCAGGCGCTTGATGAGCGTGTCGTGACTACGCGGACAGTGCAGTGGTGGTTTAATAAGTTTCAGGACGGTGACGAAACACTCGAAGATAAACCACGTGCCGGAAAACCAACACATGCATTTAATGAAGATCTTCAGGCAGCAATTAGGCGAACAGAGGCCAGACATGTGAGGAACTGGGGCTACAATTCAGTGTGAGTGGAGAAACCGTTCGGCAGCATCTTCATCAACTGGGGAAACACTAGAAGTTGGATCAATTGGTCCCACATAACTTGACTCCGGAGCAGAAGGCAACGTGAGCAGACACCTGTGTTTCTTCGCTGTCTCGTCTGAGAAAGGAGCCATTTCTGGACAGGATGTTGACTGTGATGAGAAGTGGGTCCTGTACGAAGTTCCACGGCGCCGTCATAATTGGTTAGCATCCCATGAACCGGTTCCAAAACAGCCGAAACCAGCACTGCACCAGAAGTTCCTCCTGTGTGTTTGAAAAACTGCTCGTGGCATCGTGCATCGGGAACTGCTTCCAGCTGGTCAGATAATCAATGTATCTGTGTACTGTCAACAGTTGAGCCGTGTTCAAGAAAAACTCAAAACTCTGGAGCCAGCACTTCTGAGTCCCAAAGGGGTCCTCCTGTTACAGGACAACGCTCAGCCCCACGTGGCTAGAATAACCCGGGATACCATTCTACGCCTTGGATGGGAAACACTATTGCATCCGTCATACTCCCCGGACATTACACCGTCCGATTATCATCTGTTCCATTCCTTGGACAGTCATCTTAAAGGACGCCAATTCAAAACCCTAATAGAGGTGCAAAATGCACTTGATATCTTCTTCGGAAAATGCAAGTTCTACCGCGATGGAATCCATGGGCTTTCAGAACGTTTGCAGAAGTTGTCGATGGTGATGGAGACTATTTTTGATCTTTCAGGTACGTCTTAGGTGACATATGAATGTTCGGAGGTAGTGGGTGAGAAAGCGATAGAACTTTCTTGGTTACCTTTATAGATAGGTTCTGTGTATCGAAATAGTTATGCACAAAGGTATAATGTTTGGTTCGGGGCAGTAGTTCTTGGTTAAATATAATAAAAACTACCTGGAATATAATATATAAAAATCAATAAATAATCTAAAAAAGAGTGGTTTTAGTTTTCCGGAAGGATATTAGAATTTTCCAGTTTTTTCAGGCTTCAAAAACACTAGCTCCAACACTTTTTTTTTGTTTTGTATATTGTAGCTGGCCCCCCTTCTAAAACTACAGGCCCCTCCTACAGAAACCTGCTGGCTACACCCGTGGATATAGCCCCGGGCGTCTAGGTGAATAGGGTCCTCCAATCTGATCAAAATCTCGGGTGATATCAATAAAAATAAGTAACTACTCCTGAGAAGTCCTGCTCGAGAATCGGAGTAACTACAGCTAGAGTAATCTCCTCCCTCAATTTCGTATCAATAGAGCAAGCCACTACTCAGGTCTAGACTGCTCCAGATTTATGAACGTTCGCTCGCGTTTCCTCTGCGCGTGGCAGAGAGTCGTATCAATAAAAGAAGTGATTACTCATTTCTCCCATCCGTCGCGCGGTCATTTCGTTGTTTTTAACCTATGGCGTAGTATCCTAAACGCCATGGAACGGGCAAATAGCAACGATAGCTTCAAAGTTCATTTGTGGATGTTATAAAAGAGTTTCCAGTAGTACTTTAAAAGTCACAGTTACCAGAAAGTAAACGAAGGAAAGCCGAAGCTTTGAAGGCAATTACAGTGAAATGCAACGAAATATCAAATACATCGACGACTGAGACACAAATCAAAAAGAGAATATTTAATATTTGAGCGAGAATAAAACAAAAATAAAAAAGAAGAAAAAACGGGAAACAAGAAAGTAACACCGAAACCATGGGAACGAACCTATTGGAGCTGATGGATGTTGGTTCGAATCCAGCAATATCAAGATTAACACGACAAGTGCATGTCACGTGTTGCCAAAGGTCTTTGTAGATTGTTTGGCTTTAAGAACGAAATCAGACACTTGGCCCCTTTGTTTTCTTTTAAAAAAAGTTAAGCCAGTCACGTCATAAAGCACGTCCATCTGATTGCGTTTTCTACACCATACGTGTCCCCTTTCGCCTTGACATAAACAAAATACATTCTCATGTATATACCCTTCCTATCAACGTTGAGTTGAGTTGATTTTGAGTTTAACGTCCTTTTCAGTAGCGAGGCTATATGAGACGGGACCCACTGATTAACGTGGAATCCGAACCACATGAGCTCCTGCTGAGAATCGAACGCGGGTCTCCCATGCCAAAGGTATGTACGCTAACCGCTTAGCCACGAGTGAGCTCTTCCTATTAGTGTATTCGTCTCCAAAATACTAGGTTTCTCAGATTTCGCAATAATCGCATTCATTACACTTGTAGTAGTCATAGACACAGTACCTTGAGCCACACCAGAATCCCCTGACATTCCGATCTGGAATGCCGGATCACTCATGTAATGCAAGAAAACCCGCATCTTTTCCTTATTACGTAGTGCACCACCCCGAATTTCGGTTGATTCTCCTTAAAAAAAAAAAAAAAAAATGTTGTGCTAATCACTTTACATTTTCTTTCATGAACCTATAATGTTTTTTTGTAATTTCCATTTGCAACATTACTATGCAGTTTACAAGTTTTTCTACGTAGCAAAACAATCATATACTCTGTCATATTTCGCACGGAGTCACCTATTGAGCTTGCTCCACAAATTTGGAGAAGTTACTAGCATCACAGAGGAATCTTGGATTTTTATTGATATCAAACGCGGAGTAGTTACTTGGCTTGAGATTAAAGGTATGGTTACTTCAAAAGGGCGGGGCTTGTCCGAGGTCAGCTGAGACGAATAGTGCTCAGTTCTCTTTTTATTGATACCAAGGCGAGTAACTACTACAAAACTGGGAATAATGAGTAACTTCTCCGTTTTATTGATATCACCCCTCAACTTGCTTTCTAAAAAGAATCATGGATATATAATAATCATCATAAAATAAAATATGACCGAAAATATTAAACATATTCCATTAACTTTCCTACTGTACTTTAAGAGAAATTTATTAGGTGAAGTCAGCAGGGGCCACATATTTTTTTCCTAGCCCCGGTCCTCCAGATAGGTTAATCCAGTCCTGACTAACACCTTCCGTACTTAGAAAAATGGAAATATTTCAATTCTTTTCCCTGTTAATCTATCTTAAACCAGACTCTTAATAAATTATCTTGAAATACGGAAACTGAAGTGACATCCTATTAAAACAAAGATTCTTCTTCTCTTGTAAACTTAAAAATTCCTTTCACATAGCACGAGTGCGGAAAAATCCGAACAGTGGAGAGAGTTGAATTGATTTGGCTATGTATTATTATGGCTGTGTGGAACCTAGGTACATCATTGCGGTCCAGAGTCCAATCAACATAGCATGCAGTGGCGGCTTCATGATGTCCACCCCTCAAGAAATTCAAGATAATGCAATCAGATGGCAAGATTATGGCAATTATTTTTTTCTGGGAGGGGATATAGTGAGGGCATACTTTTCATTGATTATCTTCAGGGTCCAACGACAATTACAAGTTACTACTATTCCCAACTGATTCCAAAAGTAAGGCAGGCAATCAAGGGGAAACGCAGCTACACATGAAAGTGCTGCTGCTGCAGTACAATGCTTCTACTCACAAAAGTCACCTTTCCTCCACCGCTATTGCCGATGTCAGGTATGAAATACGTGAGCACCCTCCCCACTCTCCAGATCTTGCCCCAAGTGACTTTCACGTGTTTCCCAAGATTAAGTAGCACCCGCGAAGAACAAAGTTTGCCAACAATGATCATGTTATGCAGGCTGTCGAAGAATGGCTTCCAGTATAGCCGTTAAGGATTTTTTTAAAACTGATATTCATGCTCTAGAACATTGTTGGGAGAAGTGCATTATAGTGAAAGGGGACTATGTGGGAAAATGGAAGATCTTCTATATCAGGAATTATCGAACACTCCTCGTTATATCATTCATCACTGCCTACATTGCCTAATTCACCTATATATACCGATTTCCCTTCCTAAGGAACGTGAGGGGGGCGGTTTACAACTCCTATGCATGAAATTTTGCCTCTGTCATCTCCCGCATTGTATGGAGAATATCTCACGAGGATACAATGTCTTTAGATTTATTTAGTATGAGTTTTTGCGAAACCAAATCATCATCACGTCTTCAAAGTTTGGTAATATTGTTGGTGAACTTTTGGTGTTTGACGTTTTGTCAAGCGCGCGTTCGCAAGACGGCTCCACGAATCGTATACCGAAATCTTTCGATGTATCGGAGGTAAAGCAAAACATTTATGTGATTGGTGTAGAGCCCAGGTCGTTTGGTCACTGCAGTTAAAGAAAGAAAACAATCTATAACCCAAGACAGCAAAGAATAGGAGTGCAGACATGCCAACACCTTACAAAAATAAACAAAAGTTTTAAGTGCATAACTAATGTCTGACACTGATATTAATTATGCAGCAACTTGGCACAGTGGTGACGGAACCGGTTTTGTCTGATCCATCTGTAGACTAGAACAGTGATGGGCAAACTACGGCCCACGGGCCAGATGCCACCGGCTGAAACATTCTATCATGTCCGCAATATGAAAAATGAAATGAAATATTTAAGTTTTACATCCCATGCTTATGCCGGTTAGGCTAAAGGAGACGGTGATGATGAGAGATGAGTGAAATGGTGGAATGAAGAAAGTGGGAGGAAACGGAAGAACCCCGAGAAAACCCACGAGCACTGTGTTTGTCCACCACAAGGTTCGCAGTATGAGTCCTGATCTACAGAATTTAACTTCACTTCTGAAAATCCGTGAATCCCACTTTAATCAATATTGTGAGAAACTTGTAGAAATGCTGTACAAATTTCATTTAGCACTTCCACTTTATAGTCTTTCAATCATGGGCTTAGTATTACAAGTTTTTTTTTTTTTTAAAAAAAAAGAAAATGTATAGGCCACTTAATTGTTCTTTTTCTTTGAATATTAGCCCGCCAAAGTGTTTTTATTTTTTCTTTTGGCCCCTTCCTAAATAAGTTTTCCCATCACTGGAATAACACCCAAGCCCTGTGCAAAACAGTTTCAAGCTTCACCCCTCCTCCAGGGGTCTGGTGGATCGTTACTACCACCTGTTTGCTTGATAATATTATTAGCACTGTGGGTTTAATTAATAATATGCATGCTTGCGATAGAAGAACACAAATTTATCGAATTAAAAAGTTGGTGATTTAAAAAAAGTTGGATCATTATATAACAGTTAAGAAGCAGTTCTTATCAAAAACAGAAAACCATTATGGCAGCCAAGTTTTGCTTCTCATCGTTCTCTCTAACTAGACCTGATACAAAGAATGTATTGATTTTATTATATTTAAGTCCCAGGCGATTTTGTTGATAATTTATAAATATTTCTTTATAACCCTATATTGTGGTAAAAATCATTTCCCTGGGAAAAATCTACCAGGGGTAGCATATTCGTGTATTTTCGGCTACTTTTCGTTTTAGAAAACAACTCAAGTGATTTCATAAATAAGTATTTCATTAATAATCTAATAACATGAAATAACTCATTGTTCCTTAAAAAAAAAAAAAAAAAGTAGTTTACTCAAGGTTTTTCACGACAATTTTCTCAAACGACTCAGACTATTTTGTTCAAGTTTCGAAAATAAATGTTTCATTAATTAGCTAAAATATATGGCTAAACTCGCAGGATCGAAAATGATCCACAATATGTAGTTTACTCTTGGGGTGAGATTTCTAACGATTTTCTCAAAAATGGCTCAGGTGCTTTTGTTAATATTGCAAAAACAATTATTTTGTTAATTGCTCTAATATACAGTATAACATATCTAATGAAAATATCTGAAGGGGTGGTACATTTTTTGGGAGGAAGGGTGAAGTTTATTCAATTGAGTTTTTCAAGACAAATTATTTTATTCCTATTTCCCAAATACAAGTTTCAATAGGAAGTGTGGAATAACAGTTTAGGAAATTGGAGCAACAAAGTGTAGTGCGGTGGCCCGTACCTTTTATAAAAATCAAGGCTATAACTTCTTCCTACTCCTTGTATTGTTTATCAAAGCAGAATTCTGTCCTTATTAGTTACACAAGACGATAATTTTATCATTTTCATTACTGTTTCTGTTGTTCTCTTAAGCTTTAGTTCATAAGCATTAACCATTATTTTTATAATCATGCATCAAATTAAGCAATCATGTTGTAATTTCCAGCTGCGGTCGTGAGATTTATAATCAATAAAATCCTACTGGTGGTTTTGATTGTATCTAAATCAGTGACATAGTCAAGATATATATTTAGGAATTTCGACTTTATACTGAAAATAAAAAGAGTTATCGAACCTACATTACAGTGTGAGTTATAATCTTCGCCTTACTAACGTATTTCCAAATTCCTGACCTGTTTGGTGGTGACGTCGCCGGGAATCTATCTTGAAGCAGCTTTGACAATGAGTATTATATACGATATATACGGTATACTCGCATATCCTTCAAATTAAATAGAAAAACACTGTCAACGTTTAACACTGGACGCCTTACAGTGTGGAGCGGAAACGGCTGGAGCGATTGGAATAAATCCGAGATTTTAGATTGAAAACCTTCTATTTCCAACAACCTTCCTTTTTCTGTTGTTGCATCTTTATCATAACAAAGTTCCGGTATTTTGATGCACCCAGTATACTAAACGAGTGATCTGCAACCGCCGTACCGCGGCACCAGAGTGCCATGGCAAGGTGGAAAATGTGATACAAAATTTTAGACATCGTAAGAAATTATTTTTTGAGTTATTATTATTGTTATTAGAGTCTATTATTATTCCAGTTACTATGCTTCATACGCTTGTATAGTATTTCGTTCTCTGTCGTATTTTATTCTCTATATACTAATTTCGTCGGTTGTTGGAACAAAAAAAGAAGACGTTTATGACTGCTACGCAGTGACGATACTAGAAGGGACCAGGGGAACGGGCGCCTTCCGATCACATCGTCCGCCTTCCGTCCTCGTGACAACCCCCGCTTCCCAGGCAAGCTGTATTATCACATAGCAATTTTTGGGTACACAAAATATAACTGGGTTTCCAAAAATGTATCTGCCTATTCACACACACACCCCTTCCCCCAAGAAAGTAAAGCTGGTGTCGTCACTGCTCCCACGGTGCGTGTTTCGCAAAAAGTACAGATAGCTAATTATAAGATATCCGAACTTACCGTTAAGACCAATAGATCACACACAACAGCTGAAACGTTGTTAATGCTACTTGTAAATAGATGGTGAAAATAGTCCTAGGCTTAGCTAATAGTGAAATTCCAAACTTTCTCTCTCAACCGACAATCAGTCTCCGTGTTCGTTTTCAGCTAGGTAAGGGCACGAAAGATACAATTTTGTTATTTAACAATCAGTGAAATGCAGTTCGTAGAAGGAGGGACTATAACAGAGGCCAGTTGTTGCATTAATGTCATTCTCCGTTATGTTCGTTTATTGCGTGGAGCTATCGGTCCGAAGTTTCGTTTTATGAATGTCAATGCTTGTCCGCAACGTACAGCTGCCGTGGCCGCCCTCCTTGAAAAAGAGGATATTCATTAAATCTGATGGCCAGCGTATTCCCTGGAGTTCAACCCATAGAGCATGCTTGGGATGCTCTAGGGAGACGTGTTGCCGAGCGTATACCTCTACCAAGTACTCTTCCAGACTTTCGAAAAACTCTTACGGAAAAGTGACAGACCCTGCAACAAGAACTGCTTGCCAAAATACGATTTTTATTAAATGGTCTGTATTTGAAAAAAAAAAAAAAAAAAAAAAGGAGTGACAATTACCGTCTATGCCCTCCCAAAATGTCGTTCCTGGTGGTGAGGATTTTTGTCTTCTAAATCCGCGATTTTTTTTACGAAGCTTAAATTTTAATAAAGTCACTTAAAAATTTGGCATTCTTAATAGATACCATTTATTATTATTTTCGTTTAAGAATATAGAACAGAGTAGAACGATAAATACTTATAGAATACTGATGGAGAGATATAGAATATAGAGAGATATAGTGATATAGAATACTGATACGAAGCTAAATCTACTGATACCTCAGTTGATTAAGTTATGATTAAAAAAAAAGGCAACTGAAACTTTATCCAAACTGAAATGATCAACAAAACTTTTAAATACATTTTTCTTACGTATTCTTGTGTTTGAAAATAATTGAATTCAATGCTTCATAATGGCCTAACATTTTATGATAAAGGGAAACATTCCTGTAAAAACTAAAATGAGGAAACGTGTGAGCGCGTCGTGACACGGGTACTGCTGAAGCTCTAGGCTACTCAATCGAGAAATAAGAAAATGTACAAAGTAAAAGAATAGCTCCTCATAAAAGACAAAACGTTACTGGATGAGCACAGAATAACTCCATATAAGCATAAGCGTCTCTTGAATGTTATAATTGATGGGTACAATAAAAGCATTATAATGCTTGTAGACTTAACTAAAGTTAGCATTATAATACTTGTAGACTTAACTAAAGTTATGTTGAAATGGTAAGGCAATTAGATGGATATTTGAATTAAAAGCTAGTGAGTTTCAATTTTTAGTCTTCCAAACTATGTCATACAGTAGAAACCCGATTAACCGTCACCCTCGGGACCGGGACCATGACGGTTAAGCGAATAGACGGATAACAGAAATATCGTTATAAACCTCTACAGTAAGTAGATTTAAAAGGTTCTGGAAGAAATATATAACCTTATACAAGTGAATAATACATGTCCATGCTTTTTTCATAAGGGTTTCAGTACTGTACCAAGTTTTATGTGGAAACTAGCATGACCAGAAGTGACGCATGACTATTTCAGTCCATTTCGCTTACACTTTATTCCGTGCTCTGTACGGCGCACGGTGTCAATTACGGCACATTTAAAGTACAGTGCTGTCCGGAGCAGTGACAGATAACAGAGAGTGACGGTTTAAAGGGTGACGGTTAATCGAGTTTCTACTGTACATAAATATCGGAAGTTTTACAAAATGGCTATACCCGTCCTTCCATTTGTCGACGGGGATTAGAGCAAAACTGGTGAGATATATTGAGAAGTGGTTTTCGAAAATCGATTCAGCGTCTCAAGAACAGGCACCATCTTATCCTCCGTTAATCCACTATTGAAGTCCTAAGTGGTAAAAGTCAACCTTATGCAGTCTGAACATTGATCGCCTTAAAATTAACACAGTAATAACAGTAATAATCAAAAATCTTTTCAAGACTTGTCGCAATACTATGATTATTCTCAATGCCAGATGAGCTACCTGGAAACATCTCGTATCATTGGCTATCACTCATGTAACTTCTCACTTGAAAAGAGCTGCAGAACATGTTGTTTTCGGGAATCAATTCAATTTTGAAAGATTTTAGAATCTTCATCCATATGGTAGTAAAACCGAAAGCATTATAAATTTAATGTTACTTCCGGTTGAAGTATTGATATTCATAGAAAAAACGGTAAGACATATCGAAAACCAGTTTTTTAATCGATTCAGCGTCCCAAGATAGGGTTCTTTTTACTCCGTTAATATGCTGCTCAAACAGAAATGGTAGAAATTAAGCATAACGAAAGCTGTACTAGATATTGACAAATAGTTTCCAGAAATCGATTCAGTTTCTCAAGAAAAGAATCTGTATTTCTTTACTATAATTCGAAATTGTATTATCTTACTACTGTTTCCGGTTTCAATATTAATCTACACAGAGGGATGGAGAGATAGAGAGCGAAAGTAAGATATAGAAAATGCGGTTTCTGGAATCTATTATGCTGCTGAAGAATAGATTCAATCGGCTCTGATAAGTCTCTATTCAAACTGGAAGTGGTAGAAGACAACCGTATCCGGTTTCAAGATTAATTGCCATAGAATAAAAGCTTCAATATATAGCGACAAGTTTCTTTGGAATGGATTGAGCGTGTTAAGGAAATATATCTGTCCGTCTGTCTGCTAAAACCAGAAATTATTACTATACCTTTTTTCACATGAAAACCTACTTGAGCGGTAGCCAATGATACGCGATATTTCTAGGTACTGCGGCAGATATTGACAAAAATCACAGTAGTACGAAATTCTGTGTGTCTATATACTGTCTGTCATCTGCCCCACAATGATGACAACGTCGCTTCACTGCTATTAAAGGAGCAGGAAACCTTCTCAAAGGTATTTAACTTGACATTTGAAAAGAGCTATAGTCAGCGTTTCAATATCAATCTCCGTACAGGAAGAAAACCGTAAGGTATATCAAGAATCGGTTTTCTGGAATTGATTCGCCATTCCAAGAATAGCTTCCATTTTCTCCGTTAACGCTTTTCTAAAACCGAAGTAGTGGAAATAAATATTTTACGGTTTCAACACTGATTACCATAGAAAGAACACAGTAACAGATAGCGCCAAGCGGTTTTCTAGAATTAATTGAGCATCTCAAGAAAATATACCATCTTCACTCTCTCTCTCTATTAAAGCGGAAATGGTAAAGAAATTACTACTGCTGCTAGTGTCAGTATTGATCTGCATTGAGATAAAACTGAAAGTTATGTATGAGAATCGGTTTTCTGTGATCGATTCAAGGTCCCAAGGATCCATTGAGTCTTTGACCAATTTAATTAAGAAGTGGTCAAAGTAGACAATTTCTGGTTTTAACGTTAATCTCTATACAGTAAAAATGGAAATAGATAGCAAAAATCTGTTTTTTGTATTCGATTCATCGTCCCAAGAATATTTTTTTCACTCTTACCTCGGCACTAAAGGCGAAACCAGTAAAACCGAATACTACTTCCGGTTTCATTGTTGATCTCCATAAAGCAAATACGATAATACATAGAACTTTTTTGTTGTGTATTCAGCGTCCGAAGAATATGTAACCTCTAATCTTATTCCTCTATTGTAATCGAAAGCTATATATCTCCTGCAACCAGTTTTAATATTGAATGTTCATAGTTTCAAAGTGTACCGTGTTCACATTGCGACACGAAATACAGTTGTTGTCTCTACTACAGTATTATATAATTCATTATAGCTGTTTGCCATCTCAAGTAGACCACTTGAAGCGAATTTTCATCGTTGCGATTCTCAGCAATTTTATCGTCCTGATATGCGAATTGTCAGCTTTAATACCATCATAAATTGTAGTATTTATCCCTTTTCCTCTCCCATGTACTACCGACTATCCCACAATACAATTTGTTCAGCAGTGATGGCCTAACCTATTTTTGTCTCCAGTTACGTTCATTTCTTCTATATTATTCCCTATGGGCTCCTGTGAGTAGGATCCCTGGTTTGATTACGCCAAATAAACTTCGTGGTGGACAAACACCGTGTGCGTGGGTTTTCTGGGGGTTCCTCTGTTTTTCCCCATTTTCTTCATTACACCATTTCATAACCATTACTGTCTCCTTTAGCCTAGCCGGCATAACTGTGGCACGTAAAAGTGAAAGATTTCGTTTCATTCCCAATGGGCTCTTTGGTTTTATGTTTTGCATAGCTACGGTCGCATTTTTTCCAACACAAAAATTTTGGATAATTTTAGTTTCCTTCTTTAGTTCCCTTGTAGCTAAATCACTGTCGTTACAGTCTTCGATGCAGAAAACCTGGATTCGAAAAACATTACTCATATTACTGAATAAACTAAATTAATCAACGCTACTATTGAGTATACGCGCTACCTACAAATAGCTTTAGAGCACCACCATACAAAGACAATCAGACGGCAAGGCCATTCGACAAGAAATACTGTCACTCATGGCGCAAACATAGGTCGAATGCTTTCATGTCGCAGGTATGCTTATTGTTTGCATGAGCTTGTATAAGGCTACCGAGTAGTCCCTTCTTAAATTGTCATAAATAAAGAGTCCAGGGGAAAAGGAGATGTCCATTTTTACAATTTTTTCAGGAAACGATTTTTAAAGTTCAAAACATTTTATTTCGGAAACTAGTCGTGGAAAATGCTTCAGATTTGGTTTACAAGTTATTTATTATATTGAAAACTAGCTTACAAAATCTTATGTTCAATGTATATTATTGTAAGTAAAAGAATACATAAAAACTGACATGAGGTTGGTATATACTGGGAAAAACGGGTCTATTGCAGGCAAAATAACGGAAAAAAGAGGCAATTGTTTATCAAATTATAAATAATATTATTAAAAATATGACATCTTTGTTCTCCTTTACTCTGCTAATTACTTCTCTTTTGAGTTTCGTATAGAAGGCGTAAGCGTATAGGCTGCATAAGACATTCAAAGCATACAGATCCTACCACTTTTCTTCCTAGATAGGCAACTTCCCTTTAAGAAAGAGGAAACGATCTTGTAAATCCCACCAATAATTGATGTTGGTCATAGCATCCTATTCAAGCTGTTCTCAACCGATTTAACCCAGTTCCTTAATGTACAACGAAAATCTTGGAAATGTACTTTTATCCTCTAATCAATATCAAGTATGGGAGAGTGAAACAAGTATATGCGGTCCTTTGCGCATTATTGCAGTGTTATTGAGTTGTTGAGTTGAATTTCAGTTTAGCGTCCCTTTCAGCAGCGAGGCTATATGAGACGTGGACCTACTGATTAACGTGGAATCCGATCCACATGAGCTCCCACCGGGAATCGAACCCGGGTCTCTCGTGCAGTGTTATAGTACTATATTTCAACATTAATACAATTTATGGTAAAAGCGTCCAGCTCTCCGACGCGAGTCATTTATGGATTAAAGAATTCTTCCTCCAATAAATCTGGTTGTGGTGGGCCATTTGTTAATAGTAGGTGAATCACAGAAGAAAACCAAAGTCCATTATAAGTCTCCCTAGGTATCACAAAACATGGGTGACTTTTCTCTACTCGAAGCTCATCATTGGCCTAGAGTGGAATGAGCATTTTCCGAAGTACAGTGATTGTAAGAATGATATCCAATCTCGAATTATGAAACTGTAAATTCACTTACTTTATATGGTGTACGTTTCACTCTGCTGCCTTTGATTACATTATTCCAATCCTCTGGTATTTGATCTCTTGATTTTATGTTAACCAGTCTCATGTTCTTATCACGTTCAAGGTAGGAATGACACGAACTGGGAATGTCACTTGAAAGAAAATGAACCCCTGCCTTTCATGTGCAATGCAATGAAGGCATCTGAATAAAGTATAATCCTTATTTTGACTACTGCAAGAGTAACAGAAATGCTCAAGAGTAACAGAAATGCTCAAGATGAATGTTGGGAGATGATTTGTCTTACTATTTTTTTAAAGAAATAGATTGTTGAAGCTACATTTAGCTGTATGATCAGTCAACACTGGAACATAAATACAGTTGAACGTTATCGACAAAAGAGACAGAAAAATAAGAGTAAAATGAATTCCTCTTTCTTCCACTGCAAGTGATGACGATATCTCCTTCCATTTTAAAAGGATTTTTAAACTGCTATAGCAGGCTAACAGTAACCCTTTCCCCTTTTCGATATATTGAATGAAACTCACAGCGTGCTCAACAAGATGGCATGAAAATCGAAATTTCGCCCAAAAGTGGACATCCCGCATTTCCCCGTGGACTTCTCAAACGTTAATTAGACGGTTGCTATCTTTTCTTTAGTCGAGTTCTTTCTATAAAATAACATTTTTCTTCGTTTCTAAATTTCTCAGCTGTGAACAGTTTCAAAAAATCATGACCTTCGTTGATAGTCGGATTTGGAATACTTGGTTTACAATTTTGGTACAAGTTCTCTACGAAATTACTCGTTCTCCAGTTATTTTTTCCTGTAATGTTAATGTCTTTGCTCTGTCTGCAGGATGCTAGGAGGGTTGAGCTTTTGCATTACCTACCCATACATCAGGTGCGGAAAAACTTATTTGTATTCAATGGGTTTTCTCGGTGTTCTTCTGTTCCATAACGGAGACAATTGGACCATAAAATACCTGATTCCCAAAAATGACAACATAATCAAGGGCACTGGCACAACCGGTATGCGTCAGCACAGAATCTACTGAAAACAGGATATTTGAGACAACAATGACACAGAACCGTCGACATGTTTCACTGTTGTCATTGTGCCAAGCGTCATGGTCCATTATGAAGGCCATCCATGTCAGGTCATATTCATGTCATGTAACTTGGCAGACTGATTGTCGACGCCGGTTGAGGAAGGTGCTATTTGTTTCTCCATTATTTGCTCCGCACTCAGACGATGATTCAAAGTGACAATACGCCGTAAGGCTTGGCGAGATCTGTCAACGGCGGTATTGTTCCATCCACTGTTTCACTTCGCGGATGAGGATTTGCCATCAGTTTTGTAGGTTGTAATCACTTTAGACACTGTCCTTTGCGGCACACCTAACAGGCCTGTAAGTTTTGTCGCGCTTGCAGAACGTGACGGAGAAACAATTTTCCTTCCTTGAAAACTAAATAGAACTCTCATTTTACACTAACACTGCTCAGCTCACTGTCCATTCACGTTCTACTACCTTTCACGTAGTATGGAGTTGCCCGTAACACGCCACTACCATCGTCTCAGATCTGTGGTGGCCGCGTAATCTTTGGTGACCCAGATATATGACATGTTTCCAACTCCAGGTGTGACTGTTAAATAGTTAAGCATTTGTAGATCTGGAAGAACAAATATTGGTACGTTGGGTATATGGGCATTGAGTGGAAGCGTATTTAGTGAATTCGTTGATAGTCCATAGAAAATACAATTTTAATTTCGGATACTCTTAGAAAGACTTACTGGACTTCCGCTTTCATATTCCCTAGTGGTTACATGGTTAGTATGCGCGCCTTAAGTGCGTGAAACCTGGGTTCGATTTCTGGTGGGACCTCATGTGGTTAGGATCCCGCGTTAAGCTGCATTTCATGTTTCCTATAGTCTCGGTGCTGTATAGGTTGCTAAGCCCTGAATCAACCAACAACTCTTGCGTAAGGATCTGAAGAAACGGATGAATGTGATGCAGATATGTAAAGAAAGAAAGCTGAAGACAAAAACTGCCAAAGATGGACTAAGGTTGGGTGTTCGAAATCAAAAAGTTTCAAGTGCGCTAAGTGAAAGATTTTTTTGTGTATTGAGAAAACAGAAACTGTCCTGATGATTTGCATGTAAAGTAAAACAGATATGAAATACAGAAGAAAGAAGGGACATAATAATAATAACTATTACAATTTCAACACCAGACTCGGCTCCGGAGGGAAGTCATGTCCGTAAAGCTTAAAAGTTTTGTCGCATCAGACTGAGAGAAGAAATGTTACTTACTGTTCCTATTTTTGTAATCAACAGTCAGAACACGAGAAAGTAATACATCTGTTTGTTTTACGCAATATCATTTTATTTTTTACTGTCGTAATTTACCTTACAAGCCGCCTTTGGTAGACACCTTTAACATATTGTGCTCGTATTTTGATAGTTGAACAACTCTAATATACATAGTGCACTAGATAACAAATATACTGAAATTCACAGGTTTTTATTTTTTCGATTAGGCAGGTTCGGGTTATTTAAATAAATATACCTAGGTACTGTCTTACAAAACGTCATTTCTATGTTTTATAACACTCCAATTTTAAAATATACAAATTTGCTTTTCCTACGATACAAATACACAAATATATAAATTTTTATGATTGCAGATAATTACCTGGGATTGAAGAGGTTAAATGGAAAATATCGACATATTGTGAAACATGGACATATTAAAGCATTAAAAGTATCGAAGAATCGTAATATCGTAATACTGAAAAATACCGAAATATTGAAAAATATTGAAATATTAAAAACACCGATCTTAAAAGTTTTCGATACTTAAAAATATCTACCAATCGATATATCGTAATATCGCACAGCTGTACGTGGGACCTGTCACCAAGGATTTTTTTAACCACTGTTCCTCTTCGAGGATTTGGTTTCCCCGTAAATTTTGTAGAATTTCATCACTTTGACCGTCACCTAAATGTTGTTACTCGCGACACTCTCAGCATACTTACCACTTTCACCACGCTAACACCATATATCCGAGCTTTAATATTTTGGCCTCTTTGGAAATTAGTTAATTTATTTTACTTTATGACCGCTTGCTCGATACAGGCACACTACTATTCTACTGAGACTCACAGAATACGTAGTTAGCCCTATCAACCCCACCAACAATCAAGGGCTGCGGTCGCTGCCTATCCTTTGCCAACCCAGACCTCTTACGTGTTTCCTATTTCATATGTTTGAATTAATTTAATAAATCTGTATGCGACATATCTGTAAACTACGGTTGTGCTTTTTTATTTGTTAAAGGTTAAAATAAATATTTAGTTTATTATTATTTTTAAACTAATGAGTTCTGTTTGACAAAAGAAGGAAATAAAATAGTGTGAAAGTTGGAACATATAGTATGTAGGTATGTATGAATCTGTACTCTGCCAATGTGCTTGTAAGTCTTCAATCTTAGATAATTCTAGTGTACCTCTTAGGATACATTTGTTTTTGCTCTTGTTCAAATAAATTAACTTTCGCTTCAGACACTGGTCCCAGACCTTCTTACATGGAGCAACAGAAAATCGAACTACGTGTGTAGATAGAAACAATAATTGTGTCCCGATAAGATCACGCTCTGTGTATATGTTTTACGCTAGCCTTCCTGTGTATATCTTCCATTCATTTATCACAATCTTTGTTTCTGTTCCCACCGTTTCTGGAAGTACGAGTTGTAAATATATGCATATAACTGTTACGTTTCTCCAATTGTGATCAATGCCTCCCCCTGATTTCAACCCACCTTCTGCTCTTTAACTATGTCATGTTACAGGCAGGCTACTGTGAGTAGACGCGACTGCGCAAACGAAAATTTCAAGGTTGCGTCGGTACCAACAAGCACTGTGTAAATTTGCTTGTGTGTTTATTCCCCCGCACGACTCACCTCCTCTTTCCACTCCCCTTACGTTTCTCCATCCCGTAAGCAGGGCAGTGCCAATAAATGCGGTATGCGTCATATTTACACACCGTTTCTTAGTTAAAGTGTGAGACCACCAGGAGGCAGCTAATTCGGTAGAGCATACACACGGTATACACAGATTCTCACATTTTTCTATAATTATTGGGACCTTCCCGAAATTCGGCCAGGAGGCCCAGGACGTCGCCACGAAGCTCCTGTAGGCTTAAAAATTGTTGGCACCGGAAAATGTCCCAACAATTTTTCCGGTCCCAACTGGTAAGGTGTTAAACCATATGCAAGTGCCAACAAGGATAGGAATGCGGGAACACACACACACACACACACACACACACACACACACACGTATACGCGTATTTTCGTACTTGTTAGCTCCGAGTTGGGAGACCGACTTGTTGGAACCAAATGTGCACAAAAAACTAGAAGAGATACAAAAACGAGAGTGAGATCAAAATGCATTAATTTTATTCATATTTGCGGTGGGAAAATACTTATGTCGCTATTTCTGGCAGTTTCTTGGGAAACACGTGTGGTGCCGTACTATATTTATTGGATCCTGGTGCCAACATCACCTGCAAGATATAATTGGTACCGGTACCAATAACATATCTGGATGATCTAATGTCACACACATACACACTATTAACATTCTTCTACAGAATTGCAGGCGCTGTTGGGACCTCTACAATGTTGCAATATTTCAGTTATCTACAGTGTAAAATAATAGCACAAAGTAGATAAGTACACGCAGTTTCGGAGAAATAAGTCTACAAGAATTTAAAAGTATGTGGAAAGAAACTACATATTATTATATTTAAATTACCAGATATTCGTCAAGTAAACTTCCTACACTACTCCTTAAACCTGGCAACCACGTTAAACCGGGAGACACTCTGTATGTTTGGTCTCCACTTCGCTTTATCGGAGTAGAAGTGGGTATTTGAAACAAGTTCTACCAGGAAAGAAACAACTCGTTCGTAAACGGGCGAGAGTCAGTTTCAGATTTGCTATGATTACAACTGCTCGCTGCATTTGTTAATAAACGCTCAGAAGAATATATCCACCTTTTCGATTAACTCTCCCGCCATTCAAACAGTTCCTTTCCCTTCTGCGTGACGATGACGTAGAAACATTCTCACGACAGTGAGACTCGTTTTATATCACATTCGTCGATAGAAAGGAAAAACATAAGATCTGAATTGTTTCGAAAGAAAAATGTTAATACAGAAACATAAATAGGATATGCTGAGAATTTTAACGCGTAGCTACTTTTTGCATTTTCTTGCTAAGTACTTAGACGTTCAATATGGGACATTTGGAATTGCTTTTCGAATAGATGAACTGGTTTTTTGATCGGGCTCTTGTACTGATCATATGAATTTAAATGTATTCCACATTTGACACTTTAAAGAACAACTTAATTACATTGAAACATGAGCACTCAGTACAAAAATTGCACATTAGAAAATGACTATGACAACTTTGTTTCCACAGTTTGTATGTAAATTCTAGAATTAGAAAATATTCTTGTAATAATCCTGGTCACTGTGTAAGATAATTCTTGTGGCCATCATTATTACATTACTGAATACGTCTCTAACAAGGAAACTTACAGAAGTGTAACTCACCGATTTGAATGAAACTTTGCAGATTTGTACAACATCGAAAAAGAATCGAGACGTATTTTTTTTTTAATTTCGGCAATGGTACTGTTTTAAATTCCCTCGTTAACCCTTTGAACGTTAGGGAAGGTTTTGAAGCATAGACAGTAAACAATCATTTAATATAGAAAACATACTCCCAGGGAGGTTTTAGGACAGCTGATTCAGAATTTGATGTCAAAATTAGAAAATTCAAAATGGCGATTCAATATGTTGATTACAATTACAAAAGTATTCTGGTTTGAAATGGTTTGCAGTTAGCCAGAACAATCATAATTGGCATGAGTTATTGCGAGAAGGTTGCAAACCGATTTGAAACCCCTTTCTGTACTTGTTTTAGATGCATGTTTGATTAAAGTGAGTTTCTGCACCTCTCACTATTCGGGTGCTTATTTAAAGTGAGTCCCCTCGCTTCTCACTATTAAAGGTGCTTACTGAAAGCGAGTCCCCTCGCTTCTTACTAGTCGGGGTGAGTATTTAAGTGATTTATATTCCTATTTGAGTCCCGAGTTAAATCTCAAAAGTGTATCTCAAAATAGAAACCATTCCTGCAGGAACAACTGGATTTAGTATCTTGATGTATTTTCATTATGAGTCCCTGGAAAAACTTCTTGGGACATTTTTCTGACATTGTCCTTCTCTATAACATATATTTACATATCCGTAATAATATAATTAAGATCCAATCATTGATTCATAAATAGCTTTTTTTCTCCCACATTTGTAAATATTAGGTATCTAGGATACGAAAGCGGTTATTTGTAACAAAAACCTCCTACATTTGACAATCCCGTAACATTTTATTTCAAAGATTGTGCATCATTTTGTAATTTGTGCGCCGTTATTGCTGTAATAAGGTGTGCGTTGTGTGAACTATGTTTATGCATCACACATCTTTTTACGGAATATCATAACTGTAAAACGTTTTTTCAATAAATTCATAATTATAACAACTGAGGACATATGAAACTCGGACATATTGACAAGCGAGGAGACTCACTATAAACAAGCACCCCGAATAGTGAGAGGTATAGAGATGCACTTTAATCAAGTATCTCGTTAAAATAAGTAGAGAAAGGTGTTTCAAATCGTTCTGCAATCTCCTCGCAGTAACCCCTACCAACTATAATTGTTCTTGGCTAACTGCATACCATTTCAAACCAGAAGACTTTTGTAATTGTAATCACCATATTGGATCCAACATTTTGCATTTTCTAATTTTGACGTCAGATTCTGAATCAGCTGTCCTAAAACTCCCTGGCAATATGTTTTTTTCTACATTAAATAATTGTTTTCTGCCCACGCTTCAAGATCACCTCTAACGTTCAAAGTTTGTTTCTACTCTTAAACCTCCACCAATGCCGAAATAAAAAAAAAAAATAAATAAATAAACGTATCGATTATTTTTCGAAATTTTACAAGTCTACAAAGTTTCATTCAAATCGGTGAGTTTCACTTTCGTAAGTCTCCTTGTGAGATAAACATCTTATCCATAAATGTTTAATCTGTCTCTGAAATTAACTTTTTAGATTAACATTTATCTAAAACATGTATTTTATATAACGTTTGATAACATAGTGCTTTTCTCAATATTCACTATCGCTCCTGTGCCCTGGAAAAAAATAAGTTGTTTAACGTAATCTTTTGTCGTGCTGAACTTACATGGACATCTCATGTGCTTCTGCAGCTTGATTGATTGGTTGGTTGGTTCGGATTTTAACATGCCTTTTGAGCACTGAATCATTTGACACAAACTTCCGCCTTATCGTTACGTCCTAACCCCTTCAGTTCCCACCCGGAATGTTGTTGATTTCAGCTGAGCGTCTCTTTCACCAGCGAGGCTATATGAGACGTGGACCTACTGATTAACGCGGCAATTGAACCACTTGAGCTCCCGCCGGGAATCAAAATTGTCAACTTGTGAGGTGGAAGTGGTCGGATCAAAATCACAATCTAAATCGTTTTTTGAATTTGTATCCGAGATCTGGAATTGAATCTAAATTGGAGATATAGTTCTTGTGATTCAGCGTGTTAGTAAACAAGTAGTTACCCACCTCTTTCCGGCATTTGAATCATATCAATATTAGTAAATGGAAAGTATTGGTAAGATACCGAAATAGAACATTTATATTTCTTCACAGGTAATTTCAGTGAAATTAGGGTTGCCACCCTTTCGGAGTTTGCCGAGCATGTCCGACATTTTGTGATTTTTCAATGTCAAGACATCACTTCAATTATTTTTTGAATAGTCTGACATTTAATCATATTTCTATTTGTTCAATATTTTGGTTGAAACATTAGTATGTTTCTCAATTGCGTTAGAAAACTGTCCTTCATTGGTTTTTAATGAACTCTTTATTAAAATTGATTCTCGAAAATGTGTCGAAGTCCAAACTTCAAATTTGATCTCATCTAACTCGGGAACTAAAATCCTGCAAATCATATTTATTTCATATGAATACAACGTTGTCAAGATTTACAACCATGCCAAATTTAATTCAGATCAATGAGTTTGATTGAATTTGTACTGAATAAGTCCCTTTGATCTTTCAGAAAATAATCAATGAAAGACGAAGCTATAAATGACGAAAGTTATGTAAGTAGTTATATAAGCATAGGCGTATCGCATATAGCCTAGTCCTAATAACTCATTATGTGTCCGTTATCTTATATGAGTTCTTAGTCTAGAATGAAAATTTAACTATTGCTGAAGAGTAGTGATGGGCATTTTTCAGAAATAGCAATAGCATTGAAATTTCCAGTGAACTTTATCAACTTTATTTTGCGATTTTATCAGTACGGTAATGCAGAGAGTAAAGAGTGTTTTCTCTAATCAATGCTTAGTGTAAAGAAAAAAGGTCGTTAATAGAGTCAGTTACGGGATCGATCATTGTCCTAAAATGTACGTAGTTTTATGCACATGAATTATGAAGAATTTTACAAATACTTGTTGCAACAACATAATGCATTACATCGGTCAAAAAATTCTGGCTGGGGCAACTACAATTCTGATTTAAGAACCAATGCAGATTCAACATCATCCACACAATTATAAGGCAAAACGTTTTCAAATTTACATGTAAAAAAAATCCAGCTTTTTAATAAAAAGTCAGCTATTTCCTGAAAGAATGTCCACTGTTCGACAATTTCGTTGTAATAATCTTACAAAATCGTACAATAAAAAATGAAATGAGAACAAATATTGACCAGTTGGTAAGTGTATTTATATCCTATAGTCCAATCAAAACATCAAATGCAGACTTCCCACTACCGCATCAGTTAAAAAAAAATCATAATAACAAATCACTGTATGAGGGCAGATAATAAATAATTAACATGAATTTCGGTAACTTTCGGGATGAACCTGATAACGAAAGCACATGCATCAACACCAGGGCCGGATTAAGGGAGGGACTTAGGGAGGCTATAGCCAGGCGTGTAGCCACGGGGGGCCATCGGGGCCAGGCCCCCCAAATGATCTCTTGGCCCCCCTAATGACTAGCTTCTTAAAACATCATAGTGAGATTACCTCGCTTCAATCATTTAAAAATAACAAGGTTTACATATGATTAATAATTTACGGTAAAATAGTACGGAAAAATAGTATATAGTATTTTACCATACCGATCGGAAAACAGTATGGTATCTCTTTCTTATTGCGATCGGAAAATAGTATGGTATACTTTTTTGTGACAGCAGATTACACAATTTACGGTGATTTGTATTTGACAGTTTGAAGACAAACGTTTTAACAAGGTACTAGACATACTACCATTAAACAATGGTACTAAACTAAATTGTAAGTACATTACGTTATTTATATGCTGTAATTATTTTTTTTTTTAAATTATCAGATGGAAAATTTGGTGAAAATAATTTGGTGGTTTTTATTCAGTTTTTTAGTTTAGATTTCATTCGCTTTTTTAAAATGCTACTTCGTGTAAAACAGCTGTAATATTTTTTTTTAGTCACGAATAATAAATAGATAATTTTATTTTTTAGAAAATCTTAAAGAAATTAAGTGCAATTTCAAAGAAAACCAGTCTTATGTATAAAGGTAACCAAGGAAGTTCTGTCGCTTTTTGTGGAGGTCTGTGTTCAATTGGCTCTCACACCGTGAGTTAAACGAGAATGAAGATAATGCGAAGATCAGTTGCTGGGAGTGGTACATCCAACGTACTAGAGCCTTTCTATCTCAACTATGCCGTTTCTTGCGCCACTGTCGATGTGTGTTTTCCCTCGAAAGAGGAGGGACAAGTTGCTGCGACCAAGATCTTTCAATTATTGGATGCAGAATCGTTGCCAGAATGAATTATTTCATGCACTTCGCTGTGCGCTATCTTGTTAGCCATTCTAAGTAGCCTACGATCTTCACTCGTCAAGACCAAACGACTGAATGACAAATCGGCAACACAGCTTAGGTCATTCGCTTCTTCTCCCTACGGAAAGGGAGGGTTTCATCAGTCAGAGGGTGGGGTCGAAGTACAGTTCACATAGTTTCCGAGGGCACAGGTGGAATAGACAGTCTCTATCTGCTTCTGGCACTTCAGTTACACCGTGAACTTGCGTAACGACAGAGTGAACATGTAACCACCACAGAGCGCCATGTGCTGTACGAGTTCAAACTGGGATGAAAGATATGCCACGGTGCAGTAGAGTAGATATGCCAGGCGTTTGATGAGCGTGTCGTGACTACGCGGACAGTGCAGTGGTGGTTTAATAAGTTTCAGGACGGTGACGAAACACTCGAAGATACACCACGTGCCGGAAAACCAACACATGCATTTAATGAAGATCATCAGGCAGCAATTAGGCGAACAGAGGCCAGACATGTGAGGAACTGGGGCTACAATTCAGTGTGAGTGGAGAAACCGTTCGGCAGCATCTTCATCAACTGGGGAAACACTAGAAGTTGGATCAATTGGTCCCACATAACTTGACTCCGGAACAGAAGGCAACGTGAGCAGACACCTGTGTTTCTTCGCTGTCTCGTCTGAGAAAGGAGCCATTTCTGGACTTGACTGTGATGAGAAGTGGGTCCTGTACGAAGTTCCACGGCGCCGTCATAATTGGTTAGCATCCCATGAACCGGTTCCAAACAGCCGAAACCAGCACTGCACCAGAAGTTCCTCCTGTGTGTTTGAAAAACTGCTCGTGGCATCGTGCATCGGGAACTGCTTCCAGCTGGTCAGATAATCAATGTATCTGTGTACTGTCAACAGTTGAGCCGTGTTCAAGAAAAACTCAAAACTCTGGAGCCAGCACTTCTGAGTCCCAAAGGGGTCCTCCTGTTACAGGACAACGCTCAGCCTCACATGGCTAGAATAACCCGGGATACCATTCTACGCCTTGGATGGGAAACACTATTGCATCCGTCATACTCCCCGGACATTACACCGTCCGATTATCATCTGTTCCATTCCTTGGACAGTCATCTTAAAGGACGCCAATTCAAAACCCTAATAGAGGTGCAAAATGCACTTGATATCTTCTTCGGAAAATGCAAGTTCTACCGCGATGGAATCCATGGGCTTTCAGAACGTCTGCAGAAGTTGTCGATGGTGATGGAGACTATTTTTGATCTTTCAGGTACGTCTTAGGTGACATATGAATGTTCGGAGGTAGTGGGTGAGAAAGCGATAGAACTTTCTTGGTTACCTTTATAGATAGGTTCTGTGTATTGAAATAGTTATGCACAAAGGTATAATGTTTGGTTCGGGGCAGTAGTTCTTGGTTAAATATAATAAAAACTACCTGGAATATAATATATAAAAAAAACAATAAATAAATAATCTAAAAAAGAGTGGTTTTAGTTTCCCGGAAGGATATTAAAATTTTCCAGTTTTTCAGGCTTCAAAAAAACTAGCTGCAACACTTTTTTTCTTTTTTTTTTTTGGTTTTGTATATTGTAGCTGCCCCTCCTTCTAAAACTACAGGCCCCTCCTACAGAAACCTGCTGGCTACACCCCTGGCTATAGCCCCGGGCGTCTAGGTGAATAGGGTCCTCCAATCTGATCAAAATCTCGGGTGATATCAATAAAAATAAGTAACTACTCCTGAGAAGTCCTGCTCGAGAATCGGAGTAACTACAGCTAGAGTAATCTCCTCCCTCAATTTCGTATCAATAGAGCAAGCCACTACTCAGATCTAGACTGCTCCAGATTTATGAACGTTCGCTCGCGTTTCCTCTGCGCGTGGCAGAGAGTCGTATCAATAAAAGAAGTGATTACTCATTTCTCCCATCCGTCGCGCGGTCATTTCGTTGTTTTTAACCTATGGCGTAGTATCCTAAACGCCATGGAACGGGCAAATAGCAACGATAGCTTCAAAGTTCATTTGTGGATGTTATAAAAGAGTTTCCAGTAGTACTTTAAAAGTCACAGTTACCAGAAAGTAAACGAAGGAAAGCCGAAGCTTTGAAGGCAATTACAGTGAAATGCAACGAAATATCAAATACATCGACGACTGAGACACAAATCAAAAAGAGAATATTTAATATTTGAGCGAGAATAAAACAAAAATAAAAAAGAAGAAAAAACGGGAAACAAGAAAGTAACACCGAAACCATGGGAACGAACCTATTGGAGCTGATGGATGTTGGTTCGAATCCAGCAATATCAAGATTAACACGACAAGTGCATGTCACGTGTTGCCAAAGGTCTTTGTAGATTGTTTGACTTTAAGAACGAAATCAGACACTTGGCCCCTTTGTTTTCTTTTAAAAAAAGTTAAGCCAGTCACGTCATAAAGCACGTCCATCTGATTGCGTTTTTTACACCATACGTGTCCCCTTTCGCCTTGACATAAACAAAATACATTCTCATGTATATACCCTTCCTATCAACGTTGAGTTGAGTTGATTTTGAGTTTAACGTCCTTTTCAGTAGCGAGGCTATATGAGACGGGACCCACTGATTAACGTGGAATTCGAACCACATGAGCTCCTGCTGAGAATCGAACGCGGGTCTCCCATGCCAAAGGTATGTACGCTAACCGCTTAGCCACGAGTGAGCTTTTCCTATTAGTATATTCGTCTCCAAAATACTAGGTTTCTCAGATTTCGCAATAATCGCATTCATTACACTTGTAGTAGTCATAGACACAGTATCTTGAGCCACACCAGAATCCCCTGACATTCCGATCTGGAATGCCGGATCACTCATGTAATGCAAGAAAACCCGCATCTTTTCCTCATTACGTAGTGCACCACCCCGAATTTCGGTTGATTCTCCTTAAAAAAAAAAAAAAAAAATGTTGTGCTAATCACTTTACATTTTCTTTCATGAACCTATAATGTTTTTTTGTAATTTCCATTTGCAACATTACTATGCAGTTTACAAGTTTTTCTACGTAGCAAAACAATCATATACTCTGTCATATTTCGCACAGAGTCACCTATTGAGCTTGCTCCACAAATTTGGAGAAGTTACTAGCAACACAGAGGAATCTTGGATTTTTATTAATATCAAACGCGGAGTAGTTACTTGGCTTGAGATTAAAGGTGTGGTTACTTCAAAAGGGCGGGGCTTGTCCGAGGTCAGCTGAGACGAATAGTGCGAGTAACTACTACAAAACTGGGAATAATGAGTAACTTCTCCGTTTTATTGATATCACCCCTCAACTTGCTTTCTAAAAAGAATCATGGATATATAATAATCATCATAAAATAAAATATGACCGAAAATATTAAACATATTCCATTAACTTTCCTACTGTACTTTAAGAGAAATTTATTAGGTGAAGTCAGCAGAGGCCACATATTTTTTTTCCTAGCCCCGGTCCTCCAGATAAGTTAATCCAGACCTGACTAACACCTTACGTACTACGGAAAAGCATTAGAAAAATGAAAATATTTCAATTCTTTTCCCTGTTAATTTATCTTAAACCAGACTCTTAATAAATTATCTTGAAATATGGAAACTGAAGTGACGTTCTATTAAAACAAAGATTCTTCTTCTCTTGTAAACTTAAAAATTCCTTTCACATAGCACGAGTGCGGAAAAATCCGAACAATGGAGAGAGTTGAATTGGTTTGGCTATGTATTATTATGGCTGTGTGGAACCTAGGTACATCATTGCGGTCCAGAGTCCAATCAACATAGCATGCAGTGGCGGCTTCATGATGTCCACCCCTCAAGAAATTCAAGATAATGCAATCAGATGGCAAGATTATGGCAATTATTTTTTTTCTGGGAGGGGATATAGTAAGGGCATACTTTTCATTGATTATCTTCAGGGTCCAACGACAATTACAAGTTACTACTATTCCCAACTGATTCCAAAAGTAAGGCAGGCAATCAAGGGGAAACGCAGCTACACATGAAAGTGCTGCTGCTGCAGTACAATGCTTCTACTCACAAAAGTCACCTTTCCTCCACCGCTATTGCCGATGTCAGGTATGAAATACGTGAGCACCCTCCCCACTCTCCAGATCTTGCCCCAAGTGACTTTCACGTGTTTCCCAAGATTAAGTAGCACCCGCGAAGAACAAAGTTTGCCAACAATGAGCATGTTATGCAGGCTGTCGAAGTATGGCTTCCAGTATAGCCGTTAAGGATTTTTTTAAAACTGGTATTCATGCTCTAGAACATTGTTGGGAGAAGTGCATTATAGTGACAGGGGACTATGTGGGAAAATGGAAGATCTTCTATATCAGGAATTATCGAACACTCCTCGTTATATCATTCATCACTGCCTACATTGCCTAATTCACCTATATATACCGATTTCCCTTCCTATAGAACGTGAGGGGGGCGGCTTACAACTCCTATGCATGAAATTTTGCCTCTGTCGTCTCCCGCATTGTATGGAGAATATCTCACGAGGATACAATGTCTTTAGATTTATTTAGTATGTGTTTTTGCGAAACCAAATCATCATCACGTCTTCAAAGTTTGGTAATATTGTTGGTGAACTTTTGGTGTTTGACGTTTTGTCAAGCGTGCGTTCGCAAGACGGCTCCACGAATCGTATACCGAAATCTTTCGATGTATCAGAGGTAAAGCAAAACATTTATGTGATTGGTGTAGAGCCCAGGTCGTTTGGTCACTGCAGTTAAAGAAAGAAAATAATCTATAACCCAAGACAGCAAAGAATAGGAGTGCAGACATGCCAACACCTTACAAAAATAAACAAAAGTTTTCAGTGCATAACTAAGGTCTGACACTGATATTAATTATGCAGCAATTTGGCACAGTGGTGACGGAACCGGTTTTGTCTGATCCATCTGTAGACTAGAACAGTGATGGGCAAACTACGGCCCACGGGCCAGATGCCACCGGCTGAAACATTCTATCATGTCCGCAATATGAAAAATGAAAAGAAATATTTAAGTTTTACGTCCCATGCTTATGCCGGTTAGGCTAAAGGAGACGGTGATGATGAGAGATGAGTGAAATGGTGGAATGAAGAAAGTGGGAGGAAACGGAAGAACCCCGAGAAAACCCACGAGCACTGTGTTTGTCCACCACAAGGTTCGCAGTATGAGTCCTGATCTACAGAATTTAACTTCACTTCTGAAAATCCGTGAATCCCACTTTAATCAATATTGTGAGAAACTTGTAGAAATGTTGTACAAATTTCATTTAGCACTTCCACTTTATAGTCTTTCAATCATGGGCTTAGTATTACAAGTTTTTTTTTTTTTTTAAGAAAATGTATAGGCCACTTAATTGTTCTTTTTCTTTGAATATTAGCCCGCCAAAGTGTTTTTATTTTTTCTTTTGGCCCCTTCCTAAATAAGTTTTCCCATCACTGGAATAACACCCAAACCCTGTGCAAAACAGTTTCAAGCTTCACCCCTCCTCCAGGGGTCTGGAGGATCGTTACTACCACCTGTTTGCTTGATAATATTATTAGCACTGTGGGTTTAATTAATAATATGCATGCTTGCGATAGAAGAACACAAATTTATCGAATTAAAAAGTTGGTGATTTAAAAAAAGTTGGATCATTATATAACAGTTAAGAAGCAGTTCTTATCAAAAGCAGAAAACCATTATGGCAGCCAAGTTTTGCTTCTCATCGTTCTCTCTAACTAGACCTGATACAAAGAATGTATTGATTTTATTATATTTAAGTCAGATATACGAGGGGTGTTCAAATGGAAAGGTGAAAGATGACACTGTGGATATAATCGAAGTCTTTGTTCGAAAGTAATTACCAAACGCCTGAGCACAACTATCCCACTGTTTGTGCTATCCAGTGGGTGTGATAGCAGCCAGTCTTCCACTGTTTCTTTCAGCTCTCGTCCGAGTTCAAGCGCTTGGCTTTGAGATGTCTTTTTAGCGGACCAAACAGATGGAAGTCGCAGTGAGATATGTCCAAACTGTAGGGCGGAGCTGCTCCCACTTCAACTTATTCAGTACACTTCGTGTGACCTGCGAGACGTGTTGACAAGCGTAATGGTGGAGCAGAATCACTCCACTTTCTCACTGACTTGTTGGACACATAATCTTTCCCGTATACAGTCACCATCCGGCGATGAATATCGACCGATTAAACCCCTTTTCCCAGTCAGAAATCGGATAATACCTCGCTGCTCCTCACTCATCGAATGCTTCATTGTGAATGCTATTATTTCCTCACACACACTGCCGAGTCAATTCGACTTGGACGGAACACATAATTGCCTGATTCTCTCCTGCATCATGTGAAAGGCAGCCACACATGGGCACAACCAGGCCGGACACTACATTCTCTCCTTAGTTGCCGCAGTACTTAATTTCAAAGCGATATATTCCTATTTCAACATACGACGTTTGGTTTCTACGACGTTTCGTGCCTTTTCATTTGAAAATTCCTTGAATATATGACCTCGGAGTACGGGTCTTAACAATGAGACCGCGAATGCACTTTTGGTATACGTAGTCCCGCACACATTATCAATAAATCCACATAATTACCGCCATTGTATGTCCTACGTGACAGATTATGATTATGGTTCCAAATCAGTTATGCTAACTTCAAACGTTATAAAATTCCACTCGTGGTGTAGAAATTCCCATTTTGCTCTTGAATTTCCCATGTTATGCTAATTATAAATTTACGAAACTTGCAAAATAAGAAAAACAGAAGTACTGAATGTTATTTTCTGCGATATATAATTAATTATCCGCAAATATAGATTTTCTACGTTTATCAAATAGCTTTTAAAGTATGATTTTCCTTGAAAGAAGCAATTTAGTATGTTGACAGAAACATATATATATATATATATATATATATATATATATATATATATATATATATATATATATATATATATATATATATATATATATATATATATTGTTTCCAAAACTTATTATTTCTGCCTCTCCTTTGTGCCATCATCTTGTACTGGATGTAACAACAAAAATGAATATGAAAATAACAAGAAAAGGAAATAAGAAAAATAAAAAAAAAAACATCTTCATTTTGCAGTATATATTTTCAATGCCAGAGCACAATTTAAGTTTGTTGGAGGCCGATAGCAATTTTTTAAAGACATTTTCCTCTACCATGTGTTTGTAGCATAAAATTACAATTAGCCTGATTTTAGATTGAAGATTTATTAGACTATTTTCGGTCCATAAAATAATTGTTGGCGTCGATAAATTGTTACAATCCCACATAAACCTACGCTGCCAATTTCGATGAAAACTTTCTTTATCCCTTTTCTAAAAGCAAATGTTAAAAAATCCTACAATATGGATTTATCCCACAAGTTTGTATCATTGGTTCAAGCTTTAGTGGTGGTAGTTGCTTCAAATACAAACCCGAGCAATGTGTTTTGGATATTACATTAGTGTGCCTCTTGTGATATAGCCTAGGTGCTAGAAAGGGAGACTTAATTCCAACCAGTAGATCAATGAGCGTCGTCAGTCATTGGTCATTTTCACACATTAGAAAACCAAAAATAATTTGAGATTGGAACCATAGTGCTAATGAAATGTCATTATAAAAGTCCTCCAAATCTTCGTGGGTTGTAATGTTAGGACTTTTATCGTTATACAAACACCTAAATCAACTTCTTTTCTTAAAAAGTAATCTCTTCTACATGAAATCTTATGTCAACTTTCTATTTTTAATATGAAGTTTTCCTTTTAATGAGCATCCTCCCGGTTTCTCCGCAATTTACCTATTACACTTCTAGGTTCGGTGATTTTTCGATATATATCCGTCCGCCCGTTCGCTAAGTTTTCTTCAAATTAGAGTAGTTTCCTGAAGAGTAAAAATCGAAAAACACGATTTTCTCAAAAACGGCTCAGGCTATTTTATTCGTATTTCATAAATAAGTATTTCATGAATAACATGGGAATATGGCATAAGTCATTTGACGTGAAGAAATATAGTAGGGGCAGTTTGTGAATTGGGAGTGAGTTGTTTATCGACGATTTTCACAAAAATGTCCCAGGCGATTTTGTTGATAATTTATAAATATTTCTTTATAACCATATATTGTGGTAAAAATCATTTCCCTGGGAAAAATCTACCAGGCGTAGCATATTCGTGTATTTTCGTCTATTTTTCGTTTTAGAAAACAACTCAAGTGATTGCATAAATAAGTATTTCATTAGTAATCTAATAACATGAAATAACTCATTGTTCCTTAAAAAAAAAGTAGTTTACTCAAGGTTTTTCCCGACAATTTTCTCAAACGACTCAGACTATTTTGTTCAAGTTTCGAAAATAAATGTTTCATTAATTAGCTAAAATATATGGCTAAACTCGCAGGATCGAAAATGATCCACAATATGTAGTTTACTCTTGGGGTGAGATTTCTAACGATTTTCTCAAAAATGGCTCAGGTGCTTTTGTTAATATTGCAAAAACAATTATTTTGTTAATTGCTCTAATATACAGTATGACATATCTAATGAAAATATCTGAAGGGGTGGTACATTTTTTGGGAGGAAGGGTGAAGTTTATTCAATTGAGTTTTTCAAGACAAATTATTTTATTCCTATTTCCCAAATACAAGTTTCAATAGGAAGTGTGGCCTAACAGTTTAGGAAATTGGAGCGTCAAAGTGTAGTGCGGTGGCCCGTACCTTTTATAAAAATCAAGGCTATAACTTCTTCCTACTACTTGTACTTATGGTTTATCAAAGCAGAATTCTGTCCTTATTAGTTACACAAGACGATAATTTTATCATTTTCATTACCGTTTCTGTTGTTCTCTTAAGCTTTAGTTCATAAGCATTAACCATTATTTTTATAATCATGCATCAAATTAAGCAATCATGTTGTAATTTTCAGCTGCGGTCGTGAGATTTATAATCAATAAAATCCTACTGGTGGTTTTGATTGTATCTAAATCAGTGACATAGTCAAGATATATATTTAGGAATTTCGACTTTATACTGAAAAATAAAAAGAGTTATCGAACCTACATTACAGTGTGAGTTATAATATTCGCCTTACTAACGTATTTCCAGTCCTAACCTGTTTGGTGGTGACGTCGCCGGGAATCTATCTTGAAGCAGCTTTGACAATGAGTATTATATACGATATATACGGTATACTCGTATATCCTTCAAATTAAATAGAAAAACACTGTCAACGTTTAACACTGGACGCCTTACAGTGTGGAGCGGAAACGGCTGGAGCGATTGGAATAAATCCGAGATTTTAGATTGAAAACCTTCTATTTCCAACAACCTTCCTTTTTCTGTTGTTGCATCTTTATCATAACAAAGTTCCGGTATTTTGATGCACCCAGTATACTAAACGAGTGATCTGCAACCGCCGTACCGCGGCACCAGAGTGCCACGGCAAGGTGGAAAATGTGATACAAAATTTTAGACATCGTAAGAAATTATTTTTTGAGTTATTGTTATTGTTATTAGAGTCTATTATTATTCCAGTTACTATGCGTCATACGCTTGTATAGTATTTCATTCTCTGTCGTATTTTATTCTCTATATACTAATTTCGTCGGTTGTTGGAACAAAAAAAGAAGACGTTTATGACTGCTACGCAGTGACGACACTAGAAGGGACCAGGGGAACGGGCGCCTTCCAATCACATCGTCCGCCTTCCGTCCTCGTGACAACCCCCGCTTCCCAGGCAAGCTGTATTATCACACAGCAGTTTTTGGGTACACAAAATATAACTGGGTTTCCAAAAATGTATCTGCCTATTCACACACACCCCTTCCCTCAAGAAAGTAAAGCTGGTGTCGTCACTGCTCCCACGGTGCGTGTTTCGCAAAATGTACAGATAGCTAATTATAAGATATCCGAACTTACCGTTAAGACCAATAGATCACACACAACAGCTGAAACGTTGTTAATACTACTTGTAAATACTTAGCACTCTTACGGAAAACTCTTACGGAAAAGTGACAGACCCTGCAACAAGAACTGCTTGCCAAAATACGATTTTTATTAAATGGTCTGTATTTGTAAAAAAAAAAAAAAAAAAAAAAAAAAGAGTGACAATTACCGTCTATGCCCTCCCAAAATGTCGTTCTTGGTGGTGAGGATTTTTGTCTTCTAAATCCGCGATTTTTTACGAATCTTAAATTTTAATAAAGTCACTTAAAAATTTGGCATTCTTAATAGATACCATTTATTATTATTTTCGTTTAAGAATATAGAACAGAGTAGAACGATAAATACTTATAGAATACTGATGGAGAGATATAGAATATAGGGAGATATAGTGATATAGAATACTGATACGAAGCTAAATCTACTGATACCTCAGTTGATTAAGTTATGATAAAAAAAAAAAGGCAACTGAAACTTTATCCAAACTGAAATGATCAACAAAACTTTTAAATGCATTTTTCTTGCGTATTCTTGTGTTTGAAAATAATTCAATTCAATGCTTCATAATGGCCTAACATTTTATGATAAAGGGAAACATTCCTGTAAAAATTAAAATGAGGAAACGTGTGAGCGCGTCGTGACACGGGTACTGCTGAAGCTCTAGGCTACTCAATCGAGAAATATGAAAATGTACAAAGTAAAAGAATAGCTCCTCATAAAAGACAAAACGTTACTGGATGAGCACAGAATAACTCCATATAAGCATGAGCGTCTCTTGAATGTTATAATTGATGGGTACAATAAAAGCATTATAATGCTTGTAGACTTAACTAAAGTTAGCATTATAATACTTGTAGACTTAACTAAAGTTATGTTGAAATGGTAAGGCAATTAGATGGATATTTGAATTAAAAGCTAATGAGTTTCAATTTTTAGTCTTCCAAACTATGTCATACAGTAGAAACTCGATTAACCGTCACCCTCGGGACCGGGACCATGACGGTTAAGCGAATAGACGGATAACAGAAATATCGTTATAAACCTCTACAGTAAGTAGATTTAAAAGGTTCTGGAAGAAATAAATAACCTTTTACAAGTGAATAATACATGTCCACGCTTTTTTCCATAAGGGTTTCAGTACTGTACCAAGTTTTATGTGGAAACTAGCATGACCGGAAGTGACGCATGACTATTTCAGTCCATTTCGCTTACACTTTATTCCGTGCTCTGTACGGCGCACAGCGTCAATTACGGCACATTTAAAGTACAGTGCTGTCCGGAGCAGTGACGGATAACAGAGAGTGACGGTTAAGAGGGTGACGGTTAATCGAGTTTCTACTGTACATAAATATCGGAAGTTTTACAAAATGGCTATACCCGTCCTTCCATTTGTCGACGGGGATTAGAGCAAAACTGGTGAGATATATTGAGAAGTGGTTTTCGAAAATCGATTCAGCGTCTCAAGAATAGGCACCATCTTATCCTCCGTTAATCCACTATTGAAGTCCTAAGTGGTAAAAGTCAACCTTATGCAGTCTCAACATTGATCGCCTTAAAATTAACACAGTAATAACAGTAATAATCAAAAATCTTTTCAAGACTTTTCGCAATACTATGATTATTCTCAATGCCAGATGAGCTACCTGGAAACATCTCGTATCATTGGCTATCACTCATGTAACTTCTCACTTGAAAAGAGCTGCAGAACATGTTGTTTTCGGGAATCAATTCAATTTTGGAAGATTTTAGAATCTTCATCCATATGGTATTAAAACCGAAAGCATTATAAATTTAATGTTACTTCCGGTTGAAGTATTGATATCCATAGAAAAAACGGTAAGATATATCGAAAACCAGTTTTTTAATCGATTCAGCGTCCCAAGATAGGGTTCTTTTTACTCAGTTAATGTGCTGTTCAAACAGAAATGGTAGAAATTAAGCATAACAAAAGCTGTACTAGATATTGACAAATAGTTTCCAGAAATCGATTCAGTTTCTCAAGAAAAGAATCTGTATTTCTTTACTATAATTCGAAGTTGTATTATTTTACTACTGTTTCCGGTTTCAATATTAATCTACACAGAGGGATGGAGAGATAGAGAGCGAAAGTAAGATATAGAAAATGCGGTTTCTGGTATCTATTATGCTGCTGAAGAATAGATTCAATCGGCTCTGATAAGTCTCTATTCAAACTGGAAGTGGTAGAAGACAACCGTATCCGGTTTCAAGATTAATTGCCATAGAATAAAAGCTTCAATATATAACGATAAGTTTTTTTGGAATGTATTGAGCGTGTTAAGGAAATATATCTGTCGTCTGTCTGCTAAAACCAGAAATTATTACTATACCTTTTTTCACATGAAAACCTACTTGAGCGGTAGCCAATGATACGCGATATTTCTAGGTACTGCGGCAGATATTGACAAAAATCATAGTAGTACGAAATTCTGTGTGTCTATATACTGTCTGTCATCTGCCCCACAATGATGACAACGTCGCTTCACTGCTATTAAAGGAGCAGGAAACCTTCTCAAAGGTATTTAACTTGACATTTGAAAAGAGCTATAGTCAGCGTTTCAATATCAATCTCCGTACAGGAAGAAAACCGTAAGGTATATCAAGAATCGGTTTTCTGGAATTGATTCGCCATTCCAAGAATAGCTTCCATTTTCTCCGTTAACGCTTTTCTAAAACCGAAGTAGTGGAAATAAATATTTTACGGTTTCAACACTGATTACCATAGAAAGAACACAGTAACAGATAGCGCCAAGCGGTTTTCTAGAATTAATTGAGCATCTCAAGAAAATATACCATCTTTACTCTCTGTCTCTATTAAAGCGGAAATGGTAAAGAAATTACTACTGCTGCTAGTGTCACTATTGATCTGCATTGATATAAAACTGAAAGTTATGTATGAGAATCGGTTTTCTGTGATCGATTCAAGGTCCCAAGGATCCATTGAGTCTTTGACCAATTTAATTAAGAAGTGGTCAAAGTAGACAATTTCTGGTTTTAACGTTAATCTCTATACAGCAAAAATGGAAATAGATAGCAAAAATCTGTTTTTTGTATTCGATTCATCGTCCCAAGAATATTTTTTTCACTCTTACCTCGGCACTAAAGGCGAAACCAGTATAACCGAATACTACTTCCGGTTTCATTGTTGATCTCCATAAAGCAAATACGATAATACATAGAACTTTTTTGTTGTGTATTCAGCGTCCGAAGAACATGTAACCTCTAATCTTATTCCTCTATTGTAATCGAAAGCTATATATCTCCTGCAACCAGTTTTAATATTGAATGTTCATAGTTTCAAAGTGTACCGTGTTCACATTGCGACACAAAATACAGTTGTTGTCTCTACTACAGTATTATATAATTCATTATAGCTGTTTGCCATTTCAAGTAGACCACTTGAAGCGAATTTTCATCGTTGCGATTCTCAGCAATTTTATCGTCCTGATATGCGAATTGTCAGCTTTAATACCATCATAAATTGTAGTATTTATCCCTTTTCCTCTCCCATGTACTACCGACTCTCCCACAATACAATTTGTTCAGCAGTGATGGCCTAACCTATTTTTGTCTCCAGTTACGTTCATTTCTTCTATATTATTCCCTATGGGCTCCTGTGAGTAGGATCCCTGGTTTGATTACGCCAAATAAATTTCGTGGTGGACAAACACCGTGTGCGTGGGTTTTCTGGGGTTCCTCTGTTTTCCCCCATTTTCTTCATTACACCATTTCATAACCATTACTGTCTCCTTTAGCCTAGCCGGCATAACTGTGGCACGTAAAAGTGAAAGATTTCGTTTCATTCCCAATGGGCTCTTTGGTTTTATGTTTTGCATAGCTACGGTCGCATTTTTTCCAACACAAAAATTTTGGATAATTTTAGTTTCCTTCTTTAGTTCCCTTGTAGCTAAATCACTGTCGTTACAGTCTTCGATGCAGAAAACCTGGATTCGAAAAACATTACTCATATTACTGAATAAACTAAATTAACCAACGCTACTATTGCGTATATGCGCTACCTACAAATAGCTTTAGAGCACCACCATACAAAGACAATCAGATGGCAAGGCCATTCGACAAGAAATACTGTCACTCATGGCGCAAACATAGGTCGAATGCTTTCATGTCGCAGGTATGCTTATCGTTTGCATGAGCTTGTATAAGGCTACCGAGTAGTCCCTTCTTAAATTGTCATAAATAAAGAGTCCAGGGGAAAAGGAGATGTCCATTTTTACAATTTTTTCAGGAAACGATTTTTAAAGTTCAAAACATTTTATTTCGGAAACTAGTCGTGGAAAATGCTTCAGATTTGGTTTACAAGTTATTTATTATATTGGAAACTAGCTTACAAAATCTTATGTTCAATGTATATTATTGTAAGTAAAAGAATACAAGAAAACTTACATGAGGTTTTTATATACTGGGAAAAACGGGTCTATTGCAGGCAAAATAACGGAAAAAAGAGGCAATTGTTTATCAAATTATAAATAATATTATTAAAAATATGACATCTTTGTTCTCCTTTACTCCGCTAATTACTTCTCTTTTGAGTTTCGTATAGAAGGCGTAAGCGTATAGGCTGCATAAGACATTCAAAGCATACAGATCCTACCATTTTTCTTCCTAGATAGGCAACTTCCCTTTAAGAAAGAGGAAACGATCTTGTAAATCCCACCAATAATTGATGTTGGTCATAGCATCCTATTCAAACTGTTCTCAACCGATTTAACCCAGTTCCTTAATGTACAACGAAAATCTTGGAAATGTACTTTTATCCTGTAATCAATATCAAGTATGGGAGAGTGAAACAAGTATATGCGGTCCTTTGCGCATTATTGCAGTGTTATTGAGTTGTTGAGTTGAATTTCAGTTTAGCGTCCCTTTCAGCAGCGAGGCTATATGAGACGTGGACCTACTGATTAACGTGGAATCCGATCCACATGAGCTCCCACCGGGAATCGAACCCGGGTCTCTCGTGCAGTGTTATAGTACTATATTTCAACATTAATACAATTTATGGTAAAAGCGTCGAGCTTTCCGACGCTAGTCATTTATGGATTAAAGAATGCTCCCTCCAATAAATCTGGTTGTGGTGGGCCATTTGTTAATAGTACGTGAATCACAGAAGAAAACCAAAGTCCATTATAAGTCTCCCTAGGTATCACAAAACATGGGTGACTTTTCTCTACTCGAAGTTCATTATTGGCCTAGAGTGGAATGAGCATTTTCCCAAGTACAGTGATTGTAAGAATGATATCCAATCTCGAATTATGAAACTAAAAATTCACTTACTTTATATGGTGTACGTTTCACTCTGCTGCCTTTGATTACATTATTCCAATCCTCTGGTATTTGATCTCTTGATTTTATGTTAACCAGTCTCATGTTCTTATCACGTTCAAGGTAGGAATGACACGAACTGGGAATGTCACTTGAAAGAAAATGAACCCCTGCCTTTCATGTGCAATGCAATGAAGGCATCTGAATAAAGTATAATCCTTATTTTGACTACTGCAAGAGTAACAGAAATGCTCAAGAGTAACAGAAATGCTCAAGATGAATGTTGGGAGATGATTTGTCTTACTATTTTTTTAAAAAAAAAAACATTGTTGAAGCTACATTTAGCTGTATGATCAGTCAACACTGGAACATAAATACAGTTGAACGTTATCGACAAAAGAGACAGAAAAATAAGAGTAAAATGAATTCCCCTTTCTTCCACTGCAAGTGATGACGATATCTCCTTCCATTTTAAAAGGATTTTTAAACTGCTATAGCAGGCTAACAGTAACCCTTTCCCCTTTTCGATATATTGAATGAAACTCTCAGCGTGCTCAACAAGATGGCATGAAAATCGAAATTCCGCCCAAAAGTGGACATCCCGCATTTCCCCGTGGACTCCTCAAACGTTAATTAGACGGTTGCTATCTTTTCTTTAGTCGAGTTCTTTCTATAAAATAACATTTTTCTTCTTTTCTAAATTTCTCAGCTGTGAACAGTTTCAAAAAATCATGACCTTCGTTGATAGTCGGATTTGGAATACTTGGTTTACAATTTTGGTACAAGTTCTCAACGAAATTACTCGTTCTTCAGTTATTTTTTCCTGTAAAGATTTGTAACAGTGCGTTAATGTCTTTGCTCTGTCTGCAGGATGCTAGGAGGGTTGAACTTTTGCATTACCTACCCATACCTCAGGTGCGGAAAAACTTCTTTGTATTCAATGGGTTTTCTCGGTGTTCTTCTGTTCCATAACGGAGACAATTGGACCATAAAATACCTGATTCCCAAAAATGACAACATAATCACGGGCACTGGCACAATCGGTATGCGTCAGCACAGAATATACTGAAAACAGCATATTTGAGACAACAACGACACAGAACCGTCGACGTTTCACTGTTGACATTGTGCCAAAGCGTCATGGTCCATTATGAAGTCCATCCCTGTCAGGTCATATTCATGTCATGTAACTTGGCCGACTGATTGTCGACGCCGGTTGAGGAAGGTGCTATTTGTTCTCCATTATTTGCTCCGCACTCAGACGATGATTCAAAGTGACAATACGCCGTAAGGCTTGGCGAGATCTGTCAACGGCGGTATTGTTCCATCCACTGTTTCACTTCGCGGATGAGGATTTGCCATCAGTTTTGTAGGTTGTAATCACTTTGGACACTGTCCTTTGCGGCACACCTAACAGGCCTGTAAGTTTGGTTGCGCTTGCAGAACGTGACGGAGAAACAATTTTCCTTCCTTGAAAACTAAATAGAACTCTCATTTTACACTAACACTGCTCAGCTCACTGTCCATTCACGTTCTACTACCCCTCACGTAGTATGGAGTTGCCCGTAACACGCCACTACCATCGTCTCAGATCTGTGGTGGCCGCGTAATCTTTGGTGACCCAGATATATGACGTGATTCCAACTCCAGGTGTAACTGTTAAATAGTTAAGCATTTGTAGATCTGGAAGAACAAATATTGGTACGTTGAGTATATGGGCATTGAGTGGAAGCGTATTTAGTGACTTCGTTGATAGTCCATAGAAAATACAATTTTAATTTCGGATACTCTTAGAAAGACTCACTCGACTTCTGCTTTCATATTCCCTAGTGGTTACATGGTTAGTATGCGCGCCTTAAGTGCGTGAAACCTGGGTTCGATTTCTGGTGGGACCTCATGTGGTTAGGATCCCGCGTTAAGCTGCATTTCATGTTTCCTATAGTCTCGGTGCTGTATAGGATGCTACGCCCTGAATCAACCAACAACTCTTGCGTAAGGATCTGAAGAAACGGATGAATGTGATGAAAATATGTAAAGAAAGAAAGCTGAAGACAAAAACTGCCAAAGATGGACTAAGGTTGGGTGTTCGAAATCAAAAAGTTTCAAGTGCGCTAAGTGAAAGATTTTTTTGTGTATTGAGAAAACAGAAACTGTCCTGATGATTTGCATGTAAAGTAAAACAGATATGAAATACAGAAGAAAGAAGGGACATAATAAAAATAACTATTCCAATTTCAACACCAGACTCGGCTCCGGAGGGAAGTCATGTCCGTAAAGATTAAAAAGTTTTGTCGCATCAGACTGAGAGAAGAAATGTTACTTACTGTTCCTATTTTTGTAATCAACAGTCAGAACACGAGAAAGTAATACATCTGTTTGTTTTACGCAATATCATTTTATTTTTTACTGTCGTAATTTACCTTACAAGCCGCCTTTGGTAGACACCTTTAACATATTGTGCTCGTATTTTGATAGTTGAACAACTCTAATATACATAGTGCACTAGATAACAAATATACTGAAATTCACAGGTTTTTATTTTTTCGATTAGGCAGGTTCGGGTTATTTAAATAAATATACCTAGGTACTGTCTTCTTACAAAACGTCATTTCTATGTTTTATAACACTCCAATTTTAAAATATACAAATTTGCTTTTCCTACGATACAAATACACAAATATATAAATTTGTATGATTGCAGATAATTACCTGGGATTGAAGAGGTTAAATAGAAAATATCGTCATATTGTGAAACATGGATATATTAAAGCATTAAAAGTATCGAAGAATCGTAATATCGTAATACTGAAAAATACCGAAATATTGAAAAATATTGAAATATTAAAAACACCGATCTTAAAAGTTTTCGATACTTAAAAATATCTACTAATCGATATATCGTAATATCGCACAGCTGTACGTGGGACCTGTCACCAAGGATTTTTTTTAACCACTGTTCCTCTTCGAGGATGTGGTTTCCCCGTAAATTTTGTAGAATTTCATCACTTTGACCGTCACCTAAATGTTGTTACTCGCGACACTCTCAGCATACTTACCACTTTCACCACGCTAACACCATATATCCGAGCTTTAATAATTTGGCCTCTTTGGAAATGTTATTTTTTTTACTTTATGACCGCTTGCTCGATACAGGCACACTACTATTCTACTGAGACTCACAAAATACGTAGTTAGCCCTATCACCCCCACCAACAATCAAGGGCTGCGGTCGCTGCCTATCCTTTGCCAACCCAGACATCTTACGTGTTTCCTACTCCATATGTTTGAATTAATTTAATAAATCTGTATGCGACATATCTGTAAACTACGGTTGTGCTTTTTTATTTGTTAAAGGTTAAAATAAATATTTAGTTTATTATTATTTTTAAACTAATGAGTTCTGTTTGACAAAAGAAGGAAATAAAATAGTGTTAAAGTTGGAACATATAGTATGTAGGTATGTATGAATCTGTGCTCTGCCAATGTGCTTGTAAGTCTTCAATCTTAGACAATTCTAGTGTACCTCTTAGGATACATTTGTTTTTGCTCTTGTTCAAATAAATTAACTTTCGCTTCAGACATTGGTCCCAGACCTTCTTACATGGAGCAACAGAAAATCGAACTACGTGTGTAGATAGAAACAATAATTGTGTCCCGATAAGATCACGCTCTGTGTATATGTTTTACGCTAGCCTATCTTCCATTCATTTATCACAAACTTTGTTTCTGTTCCCACCGTTTCTGGAAGTACGAGTTGTAAATATATGCATATACGTTTCTCCAATTGTGATCAATGCCTCCCCCTGATTTCAACCCACCTTCTGCTCTTTAACTATGTCATGTGACAGGCAGGCTACTGTGAGTAGACGCGACTGCGCAAACGAAAATTTCAAGGTTGCGTTGGTACCAACAAGCACTGTGTAAATTTGCTTGTGTGTTTATTCCCCCGCACGACTCACCTCCTCTTTCCACTCCCCTTACGTTTCTCCATCCCGTAAGCAGGGCAGTGCCAATAAATGCGGTATGCGTCATATTTACACACCGTTTCTTAGTTAAAGTGTGAGACCACCAGGAGGCAGGTAATTCGGTAGAGCATACACACGGTATACACAGATTCTCACATTTTTCTATAATTATTGGGACCTTCCCGAAATTCGGCCAGGAGGCCCAGGACGTCGCCACGAAGCTCCTGTAGGCTTAAAAATTGTTGGCACCGGAAAATGTTCCAACAATTTTTCCGGTCCCAACTGGTAAGGTGTTAAACCATATGCAGGTGCCAACAAGGATAGGAATGCGGGAACACACACACACACACACACACACAGGAATCTACACTCCATCAAATTCCCACAAAATCCCTCTAGACATTCCCTCATACAAAAATGGTGACATGGTGTACACATCATTGAAAACGTTTTATTGGAAGTCCAATGAGGTATAAACCGTGATATATTGTAATTTTCGTGGAAATTATATGTGTTGAAGACCGACCCGACCCCACCCGTGACCCAAATTGACTGACCCGACCCGAGCTGACCCGATTGGACCGACCCAAAGTGACCCGAGTGAACCAACCCAAGGTGACTTAACCCGACAACCGACCCGAGTGACTTGACCTTACAATCTAACCAGTTTGAGAGAGCTAGAACTTTACAAAACTGCCACCAGAAAAAAAATGCTGACCAATTCTTATGCATAAACCATTGTTTCGGCTTTTTTTACTTGTAGTATAATTATCCTCCTCCTCCTCCTCAGTGTTCTCCCATTAATAAACAGGCCAGTTTCCGTGAATTAGGTAAGAAGCTTCCATTTTTGCGATTTCCCGCTAATATCTGCCTCGCAACCCAACATAATGTACCACCCTCCTTATTACAATATATCAATTCCAACCTTCTTACACACTCTCGCTCTCCTGATATCACTCCCTTTACTACATCCCTCAGAATGCAATCCCTTAGCAAGATCAAAACTTGTGATCCGTCCATTTTTCGCTTCCTTATATCGTCTAATATTGCTCTCGTCTCTTGCATTTTTTCAGCATTTCCTAATTCGTTTTCCTCTCTACCCTGCTAACCTTCTTTATTTTACTCCACATCCAAATTTCCAAGGTTAAAATTTAGGCAATCAAGTTCAAAAGTCAAAATAAAATTTGACTGAGTTCTGAAGACAAGTTCTGAAGGCTAAAAGAATAAAAGTTCTGAAGACATTATTTTCTAGTAAGGAATGTATATAGAACTTCTTTTAATATTTTTTGCTGTGTAACAAACAACAATTTCATCACGTTAACATTCCGATTTTTCTATTTAAAAACAGCGTTGCTGTCTGATAGAATCATAAGGAACTAATTGCACTGAAATATCATTCTCTAGGGAATTACCTTTTATTTTTTCTTGATTAATTTATCTAGAAGATATTTGCAACGTTATATAAAATTAGCAAGTATTTTATTGCGGAGAAAGTCAAATCACTACCCCAGCAATAATAATAATAATAATAATAATAATCTGAAGGTGACCAAGAAAGTTCTGTCTCTTTGTGGAGGTCTGTGTTCAATTGGCCCTCACACCTTGAGTTGAATGCGAATGGATATAAGGTGAAGGTCAGTTGTTGGACGAGACGAGACGAGACAGAATTTTCATGAAAGGGTACGAGATGAGACAGAGCTCTTTCAATAGAAACATATGCACTTTTCCAGACGAGACTACCTTCACGACACATTTTCGAAACGAGAATGCCCCAAACCAGGTCTCGTGAGCAACACTAGTAAGTATATCCAACATACTACTTGGTTGTGGCTGTTCAGATACACCGTGAACGTGCGTAAGGACTGAGTGAACATGGGGCCTTCACAAAGCGTCATAAGGGCTTGTTTGCTGTACGAGTTCAAATTGCTGCTCCGCGGAGCGGAAGATATGACAGGCCTTTGGTGAGGGTGTCGTGACTACGCGGAGAGTGCAGTGGTATGACGGTTTAAGGACGGTGACGAAACACTCGAAGACGCACCACGTGCCGGAAGACAAACAGATGTTCAAAATAAAGATCTTCGGGCAGCAATTGAGGCGAAGACAGACATGTGAGGAACTGGTACTACCTTTCAGTGTAAGTGGAGAAACCATTCGGCACCACCACCATCAACTTGGGAAGCACTGCAAGTTGGGTTGAAAGGTCCTACATGATTTGGCTTGGAGCCAGAAAGCAACGCGAGCAGACACCTGTGTTTCTTTGGTGTCTCGTCTGAGGAAGGAGCAAGTTCTGAACAGGGTGTTGACATGTGATGGGAAGTGGGTCCTGTACGAAGCTCCACGACGCCGTCATTGTTGGTTACACTCTTAAAAATTTCCTTGCTCAGAAATGAGAAAAATGCAAGTTCAAAACAAAATAAGTAATGTTTACTCATATTTGAGGAAAAATGTCTCATTATTTCCAAATGTGTTTTCATTTGTGAGCTCAAGGCAAATTTTCAGGTTCCCATTTATGAGATTTTCTCACTTCTTAAAAATGAGAATGGAATAGTGCGCGATTTGCATTATCATAGATGATTTAAAAATAACGGTAACAATCTTACCGAAATAATATTACTATGTTTTACTAGGGAGTAACATTGCTAGGGCTCAATTACTATTCAGAAGACGAGATAAAGGATTTCAGCTGTAGCAGAGTGCGAATGGATATGAATACGCAGTAGGTGATGCAGCTGAGGTGGCGTATGGATACGTGTCATGTGACAGCGGCGAGGAGCAGCATACATATCAACTTTCGAACGTAAGTTTGGGTGAATTGTAAACATACTACCATAGACTAAAAGTTACTGTAGTACATTCGTTAAGGCCCACCTCATGCAGGTTATATAGGCTATAGCACTCAGGTTGGCTCCCTTATGTATCAAAGCTCAGTACTCAATTCACATAATAACGAGTGCAGCTGCAATGCAAGGCCGGTCAGAGCCCCGTAGGGCACGTTGTTTTCTATAGGCCTATTGCAATAGAACGGGGAGGCATGTCAATGTTTTACACCCTTCGCCATTTGTTGTAATGTGCAAAATAGCTTATGTACGGAAACAAAGAATACATAAGTCATCTGTGTAGTTAGCATCGGCGCAAATCTGTCTTCAAAATTGGGGGGGACGGGTTAAGACCGTTCCCATTATATATATATATATATATATATATATATATATATATATATATATATATATATATATATATATATATATATATATATATATATATATATATATATATATATATAAGCGATGCTCAAACTATTTATGAAGTTGAAAAACAATGCTGTGAAGGATCAGGGGAGCAGAATTGTCTTCAGTGGCTTATTTAGAGGGTTCAAGCTCCTCCCGAAATAAATTTGTTAGTTTTTCGCATACCAGGCACAACAATAATCCTTCTTACCATTTCTAAGAATGTCATTCACTTTCCATTTTCTTATGCTCTGTTCAGAAATAATACTGTATTTGTCAAATTTCATTCCATGTAAGAACTGCGTCCTTTTGTTCTTTCTTTCGTCCTTTCTACTTTTCTGTTTCTTTTTCGTGATGTTACTTTCTTTCATTTCGCTTATCATACTTTATCGACCGTTGTCAGTTGTGATTCAAGTTTGCCGTCATCAGTAACACCAAAACTAAGAGGAGTTGATAAGCGAAACTGGTGTTTCACACCAACTTTCGCGGATATCAACATGACAGGACTTTGGTTATTATAACAAAGGAAAAATTATATCGGTTAGTTATTTTTAAAAGAAAGAAATGTTTGAATTAAAGAACATCAAAACAGTGGAATAATTAGCCCGGGAAATTAGGAAGACCAAGAAGATGCTTCCTTATTCTTGTATGAATAGAATAAAGGGTTAGATTCACTCCTAAACTTTTCTATCATATCATACAGGATTTATCGGTCTACAATTCTTGCCATTATAACTTTCTTGCCATTATTCATAAATTAAAATATATTTAATTCTCAAACTCAGGTGGCAATTGCCCACTTCCTTCCTTGTGTTGGACATAGCCCCTCGAAACAAAATCCTAAATACGCTATTGGTTGTCTTCAGCATTGGGTGGTGGGCAGATTTGAGGCTTATTCTAGAGAATGGAGATGAAACTCATATTACAGTAGATGAATCTGATTTCTGAGGTGAACCTGTTGTAGAGTATACAGTATTATATATTAGGCGATGTAGATGAAGTAGTAGTACATATCACTATTACAAATCACTGCCGTGAACACATTCTGAAATCTGAATACATGCATATTTACAATTTGTATGTTTTTAATTAGGCATCCACAAAGATCCACGTTAAAATTGTTTTATAATACTATAATAATATAAATAATGACTTACCCAAGACTATGAAGAAACAATATCAATTATGTAAAACGCAACAATACTCGTATTTGAGCAAAATGATGATGATCTCAATAAAATTACAGTTAACAGATATAACCTTAAGATTATAGAGAAAAAAATATTCCAGCAATTTAATCCTTTTATTTGCTTACGAAGCATCCTCTCTCAAAAGAAAAATTGGGACACGCTGAAATACGTAGGAACAAACCATGGTTCAAAATAGCAGAGAAGAGAAAACAGGAAAATTACGTTTGCTACAAAATCCGAATGAAATAACTACACAAAATTTCATAGACATCATGCTGGAAACTTCCAAAACTTTTAGAACAAAGAAACGGGAGTTTTTGAAAGCTAAAATTAAGGAACTTGAAGATAATAGTTAAAAAAAATTGGGACATGTATAAAGGGATCAACGACTTTAAGAAAGGCTATCAACCTCGTGCTTATATTAAAGAAAGCTGATGGAACAGTTCTCACTGATACAGATGGCATTTTAAATAGAAAGATTTCTTTGACGATTTGCTTAACACGCAGCCAAAGACTAATGTGCGTGGAGAAAGGGAGCTACACACCGCAGAACTGAATATTCCAGAACCCAACCGAATAGAAGTAGAAATCGCTATAAAGAAATTAAAGAAACACAAATATCCGGGTGTAAACAAAATTCCGGCTGAGTTAATTTTAGCTGGAGGCTAAAAAATGTGGAACAAGATACACAAACTGGTGGGGTGCTGACTGCCACGAGTGCTGACTGCCACAGCCAATTATTGGTGCTGATTGCCACGACTGGCGCTGATTGCCAATATCAAGGTGCTGACTGCCACGATGGCGTGCTGACTGCCACGAGCCTGAGAGAAAGTTGCTAGACGTAACATTACTGGACGCCAAGAAACATGAAAGAAACTAGATAATCCTTAGGATCGTGTTGTTCAGACGAACACCTAACAAAGGTAAACAGGCCTTTGTATGTACACTCATGTCCAAAATTATTGTCATATGATTATAAATATGTTGTTTTAGTAATATAATTTGATAACGAATTCGCCCGGTATTTCTTATAATGTTAGTATGTGTATAATCGGCAAAGACAAATATGTGGTAAATTTCATGTTAAAAGAGCAGTAAATAAGAACAATAAAACGAAAATAAAATTTTCTTGCCCATTTAGTTACATTTTATTTTACTCATTATGATTTTCGTATTTATAATTCTTTTCCTATGAAATTTATCACAAATATAAATTTCCTGATTATACACATAATATAAGTATTAAAAGTACTCTGCAAAATTATCAAATTATATTCTTACAAGAAGACAGTTACAGATATGCGACAATAATTTTGGACATGAATGTACTTTCAGTTTTGTCAGGGAGCGGTGCGTACAAAATTGGTACGATTTATGTATTCTCACTTGAACTCCCTATGTCAGCATGAACTGTGTACAGCTGTGCAAATTGTTTCGAGCAGCTCTTGAAAGTTCCATCAAAAAAGCACTGCTGACTGACCATCACAAGGGAAGTTCAGGAGAAAGCACTCGCCTGCAGAGAAACTAAGCATGCCATTTGAAGTCCCAATTCATGCTGATTATAACAAGCTAATAAAATTCCTGTACGGTTGAGAACGGTTCAACTTGGAAGTTTATATGAGAAAATGAGGATATACGCATTTATACAACAACATAATTAGTAACGAATATTGACATGCGAATTGAAAGCTATCGGAAGTAACAGAAAAAAAAAGTATTTCGCAATAACTAACGGGTTTGTTAGATACAATTAGTCATTACATTGTTTACAATAATCATAGGTTAGAGATGAAAATTGATCACTTGTTCTTCTGTTTTATGAAGAAATGACGCAGGCAAAATACTCCCTTGCACCATGAACATTTTATATATGCAATTGTGTTGCATCCGTCAAGAGAACAGTTCGCAGAACCAAAGCAAAAAGCAAATTCGACAAGTGATTCAAAAGTTATAGGCCTATAATTTGTTCATAACCTGCCTTGCAGAACGCAAGCTGAAACAATCCAATGTATCGCGGTGTTCGGAAGTGATTCGTATGGACACGAACTTTATTTGATTGTTTCGTTGGTACATTATAACATCCAGATGAAGAAGATTCATACTATGTACAAATCTCCTGCCATAATCTTTGATTGATCGGAATCAAAACACATCAAATGGTTACAGAAATCGTATGCAATTCTTAGGTATCTTCTCAACCATTAGGTCTTTGCCATCCGTCATGCAACTTGTAATGGACAATTTGTCTGTGAATGGACCCCAGTGATCAAGCAATAGCAAGTTCAAACCATCAGGCTTCGCCATGGGTGAGAATACTTAATGCATTGAAACGTGCATCCACTCATTTTCTCATATAAATTTCCAAGCTCAATATCTCGAACAATTCTCAACTTACAGGAGTTTTATTACCTGTAGTAATCAGCAAGAATTGGCATGTTTATTTCTCGGCAGGCGAGTGCTTCGCCCAAACTTTCCTTGTCAGCTGGCTTCAGACCATCATATCCATTAAATAATACAATAAAACAATTAATATAAACAATGAAACGTGCAAATTGTACATATAACAGAAAAGACAATCCTTTTATAAACATCCAAGTGTATGTCGTTCCACTTAGTGAGCAACTTTGTAACTTATAAGATGCCACATAGATTTGCTGTGATGATTACTAAATTAATCCCTACTAAATTAATTAATAATCATAAATTTAATATGAGGGATTAATTCCTCCCTTTCCAAATACAGTTTCTCCCAGGCTTGTGGCAGTCAACACGCCGTCGTGGCAGTCAGCACCTTCATATTTACAATCAGCGACAGTCGTGGCAGTCAGCACCAATAATTGGCTGTGGCAGTCAGCACCCGTGGCAATCAGCACCTATCCCACAAACTCATCCTTCTTATCTACAACAAGGAAAAATTGCCACAAGAGTGGAAAGAATGAATCATTGTTCCAATCCACAAGAAATGCGACAAAATGACTGTAATAATCAGTGGCGTATTTACGATTTTGTTTCGGGAGGGGCTTTGCCTGGAAATGTGAAAATTCTGCAAGATATTTCATTTACTTTACTATACTTAGTAAGATTTCGGGGGGGCTTAAGCCCGGAAGCCACCGCCCCCTAAATACGCCTCTGGTAATAATTATCGAGGCGATGGGGTCAATCTCTCTTCTGTCAATATCCTATAAAATCCTTTCAAATATTCTATTAGCAAGATTGACCCCATACGCAGATGAAATTATTGGAGATTATCAGTTCGGATTTAGACGAAATCGATCAACTATCGACCAAATATTTACCATTCACCAAATACTCGAAAAAAAGTGGGAATACAGTAGCCCGATACATCAACTATTTATTGAGTTTAGAAAGGCTTACGACTCGGTTAGGAGAGAAATATTGTACAACATTCTTACAGAATTTGGAATACCGAAGAAAGCTAATTAGATTAATTAAGACATGTTTAAATGAATCCCAAAATAAAATTCGTGTAGGAAAATTTTTGGTCACGAGCTTTCACATCGAGAATGGCTTGAAACAAGGAGATGTGTTGTCCCATTATTATTCAACTTTGTCCTGGAATACGCTATAAGGAAAATCAAAGATAGCAACCAGGGCCTAGAGTTGGACGGTGTTCGCCAGGTTATGCGTACGCTAATGATGTAATTTTAATAGGGGATGATATGAGAACAATAGAAAGAAATGCACAGAAAACTAAATACATGGAAGTGCGTCAGGACCGTAACACGGCCAATTTTGAATACGTTAAAATATTAAATAATACTTTTGATAAAGTAGATACAGTAGATGATAAAGTAGTGATAAAAAAATCTAGGATCAACATTAACAGACGATAATCATATTCACGAAGAAATTAAATATCGACTAAAACCAGGGAATTCGTGTTATTATTCAGTTCAAAATCTCTTGTCGTCGCGTATTCTGTCGAGGAATTTGAAGCTTAAAATATATAACATGATAATCATGCCTGTTGTTCTGTATGGTTTCGAAACATGGTAGCTTACTCTGAGGAACAACATAGACTGAACGTATTTGAGAACAAAATCCTCAGATGAATATTCGGATCCAAGAGGAACGGGAATGGGGAATGGCGAAAACTTCATAACGAGGAACTACATAAATTATACGGCTTATTAGACATTGCTAGGGCCATCAAGTCTAGGTGGGCAGGTCATATAGCCAGGATGGAAGAAAGTATGAACGCTTTCAAAGTGTTAGCGGTAAAACCAATTGGAAAACGGCCATTAGGAAGACGTAGGCGCAGATGGGAAGACAATTTGAAGATGGATCTCGCAAAAATAGGATTGCAAAGTAGAAACTGGATCCAGTTGGCTAAATATAAGTCAATGGAGAGCTTTTGTGAACATAGCATTGAACCTCCGGGTTCCATAGGCCATAGAGTTGGCTTACGAAGCATGAGTAGATGCCTAGGCTGATACTACAAATATATGAAATGCGCATTTACTGAAAAGATGGGTTCTACTGACATTGGGTAGTCTATATACTCTTCGTGTTCTACGGCCTAGGGGAGAGGATGAAATAAGATTTCACATCACGTTACGTCACACACAGTCACACACCTTCATTTTCATTAAAAATGGAAAAACCAAGAGAAACCAACTTCATCTCATATTTCTTTGTGGCAGTCGGACACAACGCATCACAGTTATCTGCAAAAAGGACTTTTCAAATCGGATTATTGGGAGAGCCTCCAGTTCCAATGTTGGGGGGGACATGTCTCTCCATTTCCCCGGAATTTGTCCCCGTACCTACTGCGGAGATAAATTTCCAGCATGAAGAGAGGGGCATTTATTGCAACTTGTGCCCAAGTAACGAACGTGGAATTAGTACATATTGATGAGACTACTAAACGTATCTACAGCACGAAGTTCAGTTTGAAATACTACAGAATACGATTCTTTTTAAAAGAAATGGAAAAGCCAAGAGAAATAAATTTCATCTCACATTCCTTTGTGCCAATCGGACACAAATCATCACACTTATCCCAAAAAGCACTTTTTAAGACAGATTATTGGGGGGACAGTCCCCCCCAGGTCCAAGATTGGGGGGGACATGTCCCCCTCGTCCCCCCTGGGATTTGCGCCAGTGGTAGTTAGGAACAGCGTTACAAAACAACGTGCGATTTATTATCACGGAATTGTAATACAAAAGTACTTTGTACTGATCACCGAGCATAGATTGGCGCCTCCTTTTTTTCATCACCAGTAATCGTTTTAACCCATATATGCCCTTATCTTTTTTGTTTTGAATTTTGATTTTTCTTGGAAAGTACATAATTTTTGGCCTATTCTGGGTGAATTTAGTGTCATTTATTTTTGCTGATCTCCCATTGGCTAATTATGATACTTTGTCAAAAACGACCTGAGGGGTAAATATATAAGCTTTAGTAATAGCAAAATATGTAAGTGGGTCGTTTTCGACCCGGCAGGCTTTTAATGACACGTTTGCAGGTTATTTGTGGCATAGTACTGTACGCATTTGCTCTTAATTTAATATAGAGATTGCGGTAGCTCAGTGGTAGAGCGCTCACCTCTGGTGCGATGAGGCCCTTGCTCTGATCAAAGGATTTCCAGCTCGCGGCAAGTGGGTTTTCTGATAGATAAACACAGTGTGCATGGGTTTTCTCGGGGTTCTTCCCAACCCCGTAGCCAGCCCCAAAAATTAGGGGGGGCGGTAGAAGTTAGGGGGGCTCGACCCAATCATATTATCATATTATAGTTCATTTGGAAGCCTACCGTGAAACTTTTAGGGGGCCAGCCAAATTTTAGGGGGGGGGCGGTCCCCTAGCCTTCCCGTGGATAAGGGGCCTGGTTCAACCCATTTCTTCCCACTTTCTTCATTCCACTATCTTTTTCATTCTCATCATCATCGTCTCCTTTAGCCTACCCAACACAACTGTGGGAAGTAAGATTCAAAGATTTCATTAGTTTTTAATCCAACGTCCCACGATTGTGTTCCAAAGCTAAGAGAGACAGTGATAGAGATGGATAATAATGGTGTAATGAAAATGTGGACGTACGTTTCTTGGCAGTTTTTGCATGGGTTTGTGACCTTGTTTCCAATCTGAATTGAATCATTAGCAGTGGAGTTTCAGCACATTTTTGAGGGGCAGAAACTGTCACATGCCCCTGCAGTAATGAAGAAGGTGGAAGGTAGGGGCTGAGTCCTGGAACTCCGGACCTTCCCCGAAATCGCTACTTTTATGTAAATTTTATCAAATTTTAGGGGCAATTTTATATATTTTAATACAATTTGTCCTCGTATTGAACTTGGAAACCCTCCGAAATAAATTCCTGTGTACATTTCTTGAAGAAGGAAACTGGAGAATCCTGGAAAAGCCCACAAACATGGTGTTTTCTCATTTTGGCAACTTTTTCTTTTATGGTAGAGAAGTAGGCATATTAGACTGCGATGACTCCGATGCATGGGGTCCCTAGTTTGATTCCACCTCCGTCAAGTGGGCAGTGTGAGTAAACATTTTATGTATGTTTTCTCGGGATTCCCTCACTTTCTTCATTACAGCATTTTCGCTCATTATCATCATAACGTGTCCCTGAGTTTCGTAGCATAAACGTGGGACGCTACACTCCAGCAAAAATTGTTGCCGTTATTCTGAAGTAGACAGATAATTCTTGATTCTGAATTATCAAGAAGTTGGTATAATGTCGGAGGAAACGGAAGAATCTTGAGTAAACCACGTCGATGAAAAAGAAAAGTCTTGAGAAAGTGGACAGTGATAAAAAGGAAAATGCTCAACTGTCTGATGCAGTAGGAATAAGTAACGCACCTAAAATACAAGCCATCGTGGTATTCGTGGAATTTTCTTGAGTTGAAGTGAAGATTTAAATGTGTTATGTTTTAAACAATATCTATAACTATAGGTGTTCATTTAATACAAATTTTGGGTGGACTAATAGTTTGGATTTTTTGCATATTTATATTTTGTTTATATCCTTTTACGTCTTCTCGTATTTGAGAACCGCGTTTCTGTGCACCGTTTCTCGCTTTTGAGGAAGATATTTCTCAAATCTTTTTGAGAAATGTGTTTCTTAAAATTGGGGTTATATGTCCCATTTCCTCAAATGTTACTTTCTCAATTTTAAGAAAAATAGATTTTTTCTCAAATTTGAGAAAGCATTTGCACCCTCAGAAATGAGACATAATTCCTCTCATTTGAGTCATTATTTCTCAAAATGATTTGAAAAAATCGAAATCTCACTTTTAAGAATGTATTACTCGTTGCACAAGTAAGAAACGGATGTTCTCAAATGCGAGGATTTTTTTCTCGAATTTAAGAAACCATTTTTAACAGTGTAGCATCCCATGAACCGGTTCAAAAACAGCCCAAGCCAGCACTACGCCAGAATAAGGTTCTCCTGTGCATTTTGTGGACTGCTCGAGGCATCGTCCATCGGGAACTGCTACCAGCTGGTCAGATCATCAATGCAACTGTGTACTGTCACTGTGTACTGTCTGGATCCAGCAGTTCTGAATCCCAAAGGGGTCCTCTTGTTACAAGGCAACGCTAAGCCCCACGTGGCTAAACGCCTTGGATGGAAAACACTATTGGATCCGCCATACTCCACGGACATTGTACCGTCCGATAATCAACTGTTCCATTCCTTGGACAATCACCTTAGAGAACGCCAATTCAAACAGCTAGTAGAGGTTCAATATGCACTTGATACCTTCTTCACTTCACGTCCCACCAAGTTCGACTGCGATGGAATCCATGGCCTTCCAGAACGTTTTCAGAAGGTCGTCGAGGCTGATGGAGACGATTTTTGATATTCCAGGTACGTCTTAGGTTACATACCAATGTTCGAAGGTGTTGGTGAAAAGGCGGCGGAACTTTCTTGGGCACTCTTAAAGTTATAATAATAATAATAATAATAATAATAATAATAATAATAATAATAATAATAATAATAATAATAATATTAATAATAATAATAATAATAATAATAATAATAATAATAATAATAATAATAATAATAATAATAATAATGTGTCCTGCCCAAAGGCAGATGTTTGACCCGAAGGTCCATGGGTATTGATTCCAGCTCGTACCAAGTAAGTTTTCTGGTGGACAAACCCCATGTGCATGGGTTTTCTCGGTGTTCTCCCATTTCCTCCCACTTTCTTCATTCAACCACTTCAATTATTTCTCATCATCACTGTCTCTCTTAGCGTTGGTGCATAACGTGGGACGTTAACTAGATATTTCCTTTCAATTTCACTTAATGTGACATTTAACTTGACATAGAAACGCAGAAAGGAAAAAAGTCAGTAGTAATATTAATTACAATTACAATACCAATTAGTTAATATAGGGTAAAATTAAAATTTTATTACTATTTCACCTTCAATTAGTCACATTTATCATTCATTCACCAACTTCGAATTGAATTCCACAACAAAGCTCTTTATAGTATTCCGTATAGAAAATAAGTGAAGAATGTGACGACCCGACCCGAGTGACCCGACACGAGCTAACCCGACTGACCCGACCCGACAACCCGACCCGTAACCCGACCCGTTTGAGAGCACTATCAGAGGGGTACTATTTACAGTACAATTTATTTTGTATGGTTTAGCATACTTTAAGGCTACTATACTTTTTGAAAACAGAAAAAACGGGACATCTTACAAATTAGTAGTAAATATTGCATTTTGTATTAATTTTATCTTTCGAATTTTACTACAGTATCGCACTAGTTATACAACTTAAAATAATGTATTAATATAGTCCATACTCAGTGGCGTATTTAGGGGGAGGGCTTCCGGGCTCAAACCCCCCACCGAAATCTTACTTACTATAGTAAAGTATATGAAATATCTTGCAGAATTTTCATATTTTAGGCAAAGCACCCCCGGAAGTTAGCAAAGCCCCTCCCGAAACAAAATCGTAAATACGCCACTGTCCATACTTAATCAACAGTGCTAAAAATTATTATAGAAGCTAGAAGCTGTTATACAATATAAACGCAATCAGTGAACATACAATATTTAGGCAAAAATTATATTTTCAATATTATTACGCATACCATCTTTACATGCTCTACATGTCTATAAAGAAAAATATCCAGATTTATGAAGTTGTTTCAAAATTTCAATAGGCTGATTTATTTTTGTTAACCTAAAATGCGAACTAAAAGAAAGCAATTTGCATAATTGTTTTTCTGAAGCAGAAAAAAATGTGTTTTCGGGGCTGGTCTGCAACGTCACAAGAATTTGTTGCCACCTCGGGGTATACATTCTTACTTTTAGTGATAAGAGTGCTACTTAGGAGGATTTAAACATTGCATGTTATATCCGGGGAAGCAGCGATTGCAATAATAATAAAGATTAGAATGAAATTGTTCCTATAGTATTGTCGGAATTGAAAGCAAAAGGAATAAGTCGATTTTATTATCTTTTCAGAAATTTTGATATGTAATTAATAATAATAATAAAGAAAAAAACAGGACAAGAAGGAAAATTTCTGCACACCGGGACAAATTTTAAGAAACCGAGGCGTATGGTAGCCTTACATACTTATTTGCATGCGGAGTGTCAGTACGGAGCCACTACGTAGCAGAGTTGAAACAAAACCTCGTAAATAGGTTGCCAACTCAGGAAAACAAAATTACCTTCACACCGTCAAAATTCTCTGTACAAATGAGAAACTGAAGACTGTATTGATCGTTATTGTATTTACCAGCAATTGCCACTTGTTTAAAATTATCGAAACAGATGAATAATACTGGATATTAATTTTTATGTAACAATAGTTGATTCATAAAATGAAATTTATTCTATAAACTTCACTTCAAACAAAGGAAATTGCTTTAAAAGGTCATTTTCTACTCTCAATAAATGAATAAAATTCTTTTACAATAAAATATAAGTGTTATCAAATTTGTTATGTTAAATAAATAAAAAAAACTGCCATACGTTAAAAAAATATCGATAATGTATAATACAACGGAAATTTGTGTTTGTAAAGGCACTGTTGAAAAATTTCGATGTTCAATGTTATATTCTGGATTGCAGATTCCAAAATACCGGTCAGAAGGGATCTAATAACAAGTTTGTACCGGTCACCGGCCTTAATCAAAATTACAGCAAATACCGGCCAGTTAGCAACTCTACTCGTAAATCAGAATGCTGAATGCACCAAAATACTTCACCATGCATTCTATAGTTTCTGCAAAATGAGTTTAATGAAGATGATCAAACAAAACAAAATACTGTGTTATAATTTTCCCTCTAACAGTCTACTTTGTGAATTTGTTATATCTTCCACTTATCAATTTCCTGTACGAGATGAGAATAACGGTTTCTGCGCAAGATAGAAAGAAAAAAATACATTTTTCTCATAAGGATTCACTTCACGTAAGAAATAATGAATAAGTTTAATAATAAGAGCCGAGGAGTGAAAAACTAACTCAGCAATAATGATTGTAAGTATAAATATAAATATAAAAAAACAAAAAAGACATTTAATTCCATCATCGTTAGGATAAGATCAATATAGTGAATCACACGATAGTGAGAACAAACCAAACCACACAATAGTGTGAACAAAATCCTGTTAGAAAAATACTCCATAAATGTGACACATTTTTTTAATGTTTCTACCATTTATACAAACCCTCACATTGTTTTCGTTCTGGCGGCGCCCCTAATAGAGTACAAACGAAACTTTCGCCTGCACATTTCCGTGCAAATGATGTACAAGCGATTGATATAATTTGTGATTGAATTGGATATGGCGGGGGCTACCATTAGACAGCCCCACTTTGTTTTCGTTCTGGCGGCGCCATTAATTGTGTACAAACGAAAATTATGCATGCCTATTTCTGTACAAACGATGTACAAACGATTACGAAAATTTGTGATTCAATTGGACATGTTGGTGGGAAGCTACCACTTAGAGAGCCCCCAGTTTGTTTTCGTTCTGGCGGCGCCCCTAATTGTGTACAAACGAAAATTTTGCCTGAACATTTCTGTAAAAACGACGTACAAACGATTGCGACAATTTTTGATTTTATTGGACATGGTCGGGGGCTACCACTTAGACAGCCCCATTTAGTTTTCGTTCTGGCGGCGCCCCTAATTGTGTACAAACAAACATTTCGCCTGCTCGTTTCTGTACAAACTAAGTACAAACGATTCCGACAATTTGTGATTCAATTGGACATGGTGGGGAGGTATTACTTAGAAAGCACCCTACTTTGTTTTCGTTCTGGCGGCGTCCCTAATTGTGTACAAACAAACATTTCGCCTGCACATTTACGTACAAACGACGTACAAACGAATGCGACAACTTGTGATTGAATTGGACATGGTGGGGGGCTACCACTTACACAGCCCCCATTTTTTTCTGTTCTGGCGGCGCCCTTAATTATGTACAAACGAAAATTTCGCGTGCACATTTCTGTACAAACGAAGTACAAACGATTTCGACAATTTGTGATTGAATAGGACATGGTCGGGGGCTACCACTTAGACAGCCCCCAATTTTTTTCGTTCTGGCGGCGCCCCTAATTGCGTGCGAACATACATTTCGCCTGCACATTTCTGTACAAATGAAGTACAAACAATTGCGACAATTTGTGATTCAATTGGACATGGTGAGGGGAGGCTACCACTTAGACAGCCCCCATTTTTTCTGTTCTGGCGGCGCCCCTAATTGTGTACAAACAAAAATTTCGCCTGCACGTTTCTGTACAAACGAAGTACAAACGAGTGCTATAACTTGTGATTGAATAGGACATGTTGGTGAGGGGCTACCAGCTAGACAGGCCCCAAATTGTTTTCGTTCTGGCGTCGCCCCTAATAGTGTACAAACGAAAATTTGGCCTGCACATTTCTATACAAACAATGTACAAACGATTGCGATACTTTGTGATTCAATTGGACATCGTGGGGGGAGCTACCACTCAGACAACTCCCCACTTTGTTTTCGTTCTGGCGGCGCCCCTAAGTTTGTTCAAACAAACATTTCGCCTGCACATTTCTGTACAAACGATGCACAAACGAATGCGACAACTTGTGATTGAATTGGACATGGTGGGGGGGGGGGCTACAACTTAGACAGCCCCCATTTTTTCTGTTCTGGCGGCGCCCTTAATTATGTACAAACGAAAATTTCGGGTGCACATTTCTGTACAAACGAAGTACAAACGATTAAGACAATTTGTGATTGAATAGGACATGGTCGGGGGCTACCACTTAGACAGCCCCCAATTTTTTTCGTTCTGGCGGCGCCCCTAATTGCGTGCGAACATACATTTTGCCTGCACATTTCTGTACAAACGAAGTACAAACAATTGCGGCAATTTGTGATTCAATTGGACATGGTGGGGGGCTATCACTTAGACAGCCCCCATTTTTTTCTGTTCTGGCGGCGCCCCTAATTGTGTACAAACGAAAATTTCGCCTGCACATTTCTGTACAAACGAAGTACAAACGATTGCGATAATTAGTGATTGAATAGAACATGTTGGTGGGGGGGTACCAGTTAAACAGCCCCAATTTGTTTTCGTTCTGGCGGCGCCCCTAATAGTGTACAAACAAAAATTTGGCCTGTACATTTCTGTACAAACAATGTACAAACGATTGCGGCAATTTGTGATTTAATTGGACATGGTAGGGGCTACCATTTAGGGGAACTCCCTCGAGAGGAATCAGTCTACTTATTTATTGCAAAAAGCAGAATTTAAAAATTCGCATTCGTCCAAAGTTATCGTGTGAAGTAACAGCCGTTTGTATGTACGTACTAATATTGATAAGTTCCACTACGCGATCCCAATTAATAGTTCATATACCCGCGCCACACACACACACACTAGCATTTGTACACACGAAAGTATACCTGGTAGTGTCCACACGCTTACGCCGGAAACTAGAAACAAACACACACACACACACACACACACACACACAGGGACAGAGAGAGAGAGAAAGAGAATATCTTCTTGTACCTTTATACTGATTTCACCATTACTCACAAAATCAGTTAAAAAAGAAAAAAGAAAAAAGTTGTAAATGAAACTTTCAAAGATTGGTACCACTGCTGCGTGTCACACATGAGATTGTTCCATAATGATTGATTCGTAATATGATGTATATGGGTTTCTTAATGGTAGTATAACAAAATGCCTTCAAATTGACCACTAAATAAAAAGTGAAATTTATTTCTCAAATTTTGTAAAATCGAAGTCGGTGGGCATTATGGGAACAGTCTACAATAACAATATATGCAAATAAATATTAATATACTTCACGTTTTCCAGTGGGTGCAAGAAAGCTTCGAATAGTATTTGTTGCCAGAAGCATTAGCTGATGTAATATATATATATATATATATATATATATATATATATATATATATATATATATATATATATATATATATATATATATATAATATAATATAAGCATTATTACGTGTCATATAGGTCTACTTCTTGAACAAGAATTGCATACACCTTGGTTCTTTCCCAACAACATCCAACACGTCTGATATGAATTGTTTTATTTTTATTTATAAGTTCCCGATGGAGACTCATCATACACAATCCTGTCAATCTTTCTTCAGAGATAGTTGACCTTAACCACGTTTTCACAAGTCTTAGGGTGCTAAAACTTCTCTCAACACTACATGTTGTAACGGGGAGGGTACCATTACTTGTATTCCTTACTTTATTGCCGGATAAAATGTGGCGTGATCCGTCAAATCAAAAACCGAGAGTTTCTCTAAACTGTCTGCTTCTAGATTTCTGTTTTTCCATAAATCGTACCAGCATTCAGCTTGAGGAAGGAAATTGTCAAATTCATAAATTTCATTTATTTCATCCATCATCTTCATGAATTGTAGTTTAGAGGTGTTTTTTATTTCACGGGGATTCAGTGTGAAGAGTGAAAAGCCTGGACTATGTTCTTCCGAAAATCTATTATTTAGCGACTAGAACAAAGAATCTATGTACGGTATAGATATGGTTCGCCGATAATATTCTTCCGCATTTGTGTATGGAGGATTAGCCAGTAGCGGTTCGTAGTCTAAACAAGCACCGGTTGCAATGTTCCAATATCAAAGGTATGTAAGTACGCGCAAGTGTTCCCCTCCCCCAACATTCTTGAGTCTTATCCAAAAAATATTCAGAAAATATGAAGAGGAAAGTCTTTTAAGCTCTATTTGTATATTATTGATTAAATTATTTCTCTAATATTGATTTAATATATAAGCTATTTCCCTTTTTTTCAAACAACCACTATCAATGTACGTTTATACACTATTTATATACAAAACCTCTACACTCATGTTATTGAAAACGAGATAAATCGAATATATAGTATGTGCTGTAAGCCATGAATGACGACGTTAATCCGAAAAGAAGAAAAAAAAGCAAGAAAATTGCATGCACGCAGTTAAACAAAATTATTTAAATATATAAACTATGAATTATTTTAGAATGGAAGGTCTTTCTTCTATCTTTTGGGCTTCAAATTTTTCTATGACTATTGAAATCTGAAATGCTGCTCGCCAAGTTTCTCTGAACAGAAAGCATCGCTACCGCAAATATTTTCCGCTTTATTTTCTTTAGGGTCCAGAAACACCTCTCTCCTCCGACAATATGCATTTTGTTAGCATTTTTTGTATAAATATACGGTACAAAAAGTCCATTTTCAGAAACCACGTATTTTCTCTGTAAAGAAGCATGAAATCTAAGATTTTTTTTTCGAAAATGAAAAAAAAAATAGATTAACATTCCAGCAAATTAGGCTAAAGAAGACAGATGAGTATTGGAAGTGAATAATTTGATATTAATTTATGCTCTCCGCCGGAAATTGAACACGGAATCATGTGCACGAAAGAGACAGAGCTAAGAATTAGACCAGTAGTAAGACATTTTCTTCTTCGAGACTCTCCCGCCAAGTGAACTTTGTGGTGGACAAACACCGTGTCCGTGGGTTTTCTCGGGGTTCTCCTGTTTCCTCCCACTTTCTTCATTCCATCATTTCATTCATTACTCATCACCGTCTCCTTTAGCCTAACCGGCATAAGCGTGGGACGTAAAACTCAGATTTATTTTCTTCGAGACTCGATCGACCCCCCCCCCCCAGAATAGGATTTTTTAAAAAATAAAACTTATCCCAAGAATTTTCACCTTTGTATTATAAATGTTAAATACAATCTATGGACTTCGAACGACCGCCCCCCAAACTTTCAGCCTGGATCCGTCCCTGCTACCACCAGACTTGTATCTGTTCTTTGCGAGTTTGTTTTGTGAATAACTTCTTTCTTTCAAGCGTCTGTATCTCCCTCACCCTATCAATTGAGTCAAGCGCTGCTAAGCGGAGGAATTCGTAACTATTACAGAAGCTGACCAGTTGCGAAAGAAAGTGCAACCGCAAGAGAGCAATACGGGAAGATAGGAGCGATGCAAAAATAAATCCACTTCCCCATGTTAAGAGATAGGAGCTCGCTGCCATATGCTCAACGTTACTGCTTCCAGTGTCAACGTTCGCTGCCACTGGAAATGTAAATCTCACTCTCTTTCCGTTTTTTAATTATTTTTTTTTCAGAAATGCATCAATACTGTTTTGCACTCAAGAGCAAAAGTTTATTTTTTTACTGATACACTACTTTAATACTTAAAAATATTTTTAGTGTTAAAAAAAATATCCGGTTGCACAACCATGCAACATATAGTACCAGCCGCCGCTGGGATTAGCACGATGAACTTGTCGAGATGCAAATCTGGGAACTGACAGCTGAATATTCAGTTCATCAGCAACACGAATACACTTTTCGAAGATCGAATGAAATGTAACTTCAGCTGTATCTCTGTTCTTTGAACATACAAATAAACTCCGAAATGTGATTTTGCCGCCATTAAGTTCAACTGAACTCCTTGCAAAATTTGTGCTACTGGCTCAAGGTACGAGGAATATTAACTGATAACTGAGAAAGAAACAATAAGGCTCCTGTTGTTCCTGCACAAAAAAACACGATAAGCATTGCTTCTAGTTTCAGAAACTGTAGAATTTGACAGTTCTTCTAACGCGCACACACTTTCTATGAAATGTTCAGAAATTTTTCTGATGCTGCTGTATTTGGAAGTCCAGCGGGTTTCAGAAAGAAGTGGGATATTTGGAATATTTTTTTTCTTAATGGGCTCTCGCGAAAGAAAATTGATTTCTTTGATAGTATCCATTGTGTTTCGTATGTAAGAAACGGAACATAGCTTATTAACGACAAGATTAAGCTTGTTATGCACAATGGTAAACAAAAAAAAAAAAAAAAAAAAAAACTCTTTTGGGAATTCTGATAATGCTTTGTACACCGTTACTACATCCAACCATCTAAACCCTGCCCTACAAGGAAATAGGGTCATTTGCCCAAGTGTCTATTTCCTCAAGTCTCTAAACTAGTCATTTCCTAAAGTGGTTATCTTTTTTCTTAATCTGATGATCATCAACCGAAACAGAAGGGACACCTGCTGCATTCTTAGCAAATACCAGAAAGGGGATGGATGGTTTCGCTGCAGGCTATTATGAAATATCTCCGATAGACAGGGTTGCAGTGTGTCACATAAAATTGTGTTGCTTTTAAAAATATGGTAAACTAAGCATAGTTGAAACTAGTTCAACTGAAAAAGAAGCATAAACTAAGATTTTACAATATAAAATGTCTGTTTTACAATAAATTAACTGAACTTTAAAAACATATCACAGCCTAAAAGTACTGACTAAATTATCTCAATGTGAAAGCGAAGCAAAAATAAGAAGTTATGTTGATTAAGTATCGAATTTCTATTGGCGCCGTTATTTTATTTTTTAGCCTAACGTCTTATGATTATGCACCGAGGCTAAAGGACACAAGCATGAGACGGATCACAATGCTGGAGTAAAGGAAGTTGGAGAAAACGGTAGGATCCGAGAAAACCAACGCACACGGTGCTCACAACAAAGCCTACTTTGCTCGGGCTGGAATTGAACCAGGAACCCCACGAACCAGAGGGTTGACGCCATTAGGACCAAGTTTTCAAATATATGCTGAATAAGTCAGTTTTATTATTATTATTATTATTATTATTATTATTATTATTATTATTATTATTATTATTATTATTATTATTGTTTCGAAAGAGATGTTCAATTTTAATTTAAAGTTACGTTCTTTGGTCAAATGTTTTGTTATTATCCTACGTACTAGGCATAACTCTTACTAGTAGTTCTATCAAAATTTCCTTCAATCTTAATTAAGAAGAAAAGACAATATTAAAATAGTATCTGGTACATAGTTTGTGCTGCACTTACTAATCGTAAGATTCCGAGTTCAAATCCCGAGTCCGTACATCCTGGTTAGGCCATCCAGGCAAGCGTGGATCCAAGGTGGGGGAGGGATCGGGCGACTTGCATTAAACTTTAATTACTACTTAAATAGAATGGATTTCAGATTACTTAAATTTTGGAAAAGTGACAATCTTAATGTGTGGATTAGGGTTAATTTATAGGTATTACGTTACATCGCTTCCAAATGTTCAGAAAATTTTTAACAGGCTACAGTATATACTTATCCAAATAAAGGGATATTTTAACCAAACCGTGAAGTAAATGTAGAGACGATTACTTCAAGCACCACACCATAACTGCATTGGACAGGAGATTTGGATGAGATCCCCGATTGTATTTTATACATTCCCAATGTTTTCCAGAGTGGGGTATTGTATTGCATAGTGTACCTCAAGAACTTTTGAAAGGGGGAGATAAGATAAAATTCCAAATATTTTATTATTTGTAAATAAAGAAGGAAAATCAAATTTACTTATTTTAGTTAAATAAACAAATAATGGGGAGAGAGAATATCGGGATTTGGTATTTAGAACCTGAATATCAGGGAGTGGAGAAAAATTATGAAGAGTAGGCGAGAAGAACGATGAAAATCAATTTGCAATTTAAAACAGTTAAAAAAAAAAGTATCTCAGAAATGTGAAAATATGATTTTTATCGTTCGTCCCACATACTCTTCATATTTATGTGGAGAGGGGGAGTATCAGGAAGAGAAGTGAACATGCGCTCTACAAAACACAATAGGAAGATATTATTATTATCACAGTTATTACATATCCTCTCCCATCGAATATTTCTGCCAAAGCCTATGTAGTATATAGACCTATAGTCAAATTTAACTTCTCTCAATTACGCTCAAAGGCTATAGGAGACATTGATGAATGAAAGAATGAAAGAAACATGCCATAATTAGAATTTATATATAAAAAATATGGTACATTTGAAAATAATAGGGTATTATGCGAAAATTTCTATAAACTTATTTAGCAAATAGTCCGAAGAGAAAACGTTATTTAAGCAAAATTCAGTTTTTTATAAACTATAAAAGTATCTATAGTACATAAAAGACACATAAATTAACCAATCTCTGGTAAGGTGCACTGCTGGGACATAAGCGATACAGTTGAGTTGGATCAGACCCACTGCTGCTTCAAATGGAAAATGTTGAAACGACGAGTTTTAAGCAGAGCGTTTCTATTTTAGTAATTTAGGTTTCATGTAATAAACTCTGCTTCTTTCAGAACAGGAAAGTTACCTATTACTCTGAAAAATTAAAAAGAAAGAAGGAACTTCGAAAGATTCATAAAAGTAACGTATAATTCGAGGGTAGTTCAACACTAATATAACGCCAACATGTCTGAATAAAACGCCGACATGTAGCCTACAATCTCGAAGATTACTAACATAATAGTTGGATTAAGTACATGAGAGTATTACACTTGCAATACACAAGCTTCAGAAAAAGAAAAAAGTTTGGTGCTGGTGTGTCCAAACACGTAATTGAGTATATTCTTCATTTACTCCTCCGATCTACAATCAATTGCTGGAATATCTTGCTCTAGTGAAGTTTTCTCCTGATGGTACACCTTCAATACGTGTCGTCTGCTCGAACTTGCTCTTATAGGCAAAAACTGAGAAATGGGTGACTGGTGTGAAATAAATCTTCTGTATAAGAAATATAGATACAAAGCCAGTGCGTTTTCATCATACGATGCACAAAAGTGTAATTGGAAATGTTATTTCGGATTCGAAGTACATTTGTTGAATATACTCACCACTTATTGCAATTAACTATTTCCCAAGTAATTTCTAACAAGTCTTGTTCTCTTTCTGGAACAGAGACAAAGTCGTGTCACTTCCTGAAAATTAATGTGAAAACAGTATTACATCACCCATACTTCCTCCTGTAATTTCATGTATTTATACATTTTGACTGGTTGATGAAATCTGCCTTTTTTATGAAAGAGTTTTAAAAAATCAGAAAACTACTCTTGAAAGAAACAGACACAAGCCTACTCTATCATTTGTAACTTCATATCTACCTAACCTACAAAAATGTATTGTATATCAAACGAAATGAAATTTTACTTCGAAAATATTTTGTTATAACTTTCAAGACCGTAGAATTGAACGTAAAGTAAGAAATCAAGGAAAGCATCATTCTTCTATAGACAAAGACGGCCAAATTAGGTATGGCAGCCATATTTGCTGAAGCTTAAAGCGCACTTCCAGGATATGCCTATACTTGATGGAAAGAAGCTGCCCTGCAAGTTTAGTTAAGTTACTTTTTTTTTTTTTTTTAGTTCAGACTCCTACATACTGGACTAAAAAGTTTGCACTTAATTAAACTTCTCAAATATATATCAACCCACAGACCAAACTGCTCAAACTATAAACTTGAAATTTGGACAATATGTAAGATTTATGACATAGGGTACTACTAAAAAAGAATTTTTGGAAATTCGACGGGGAAGGGGGAGAAATAGGAATGGAAATTAACTTAATAAGATGGCCATATCTCCGAATTCCTTAAAGTGACAGATTTGAAATTTCTCATTTAAAATAATGTGATACTTTTTTTTTCAGCGTTTTCTGATATTTTACTAAAAGGGTAAGAAAAGAAATGGAAAGTGGAAAAGAAGTGGGGGTTTGCAATTATTATATATCGATATTTCGAATCTCTGAAGGTTAGAAACATCTGATATTTTAATAAAAAGAGGAAGAAAAATGGTGGAGAAAAGGTAGGGAATGCAATTATTATGATAAGATGTCACTATACGTATTTTTTACATCTGGCCTAGAAGAAAAGAAAAAGGTGAGGATCACAATTACAATAAGATGTTCATATTTTTGGATCCCTGAAGATTAGAGGCATGAAACTTGGTATTTGAACTGAAATTCGGTACTCTATAGGTTCATGGGATGTAAACCCGTGGGCCGGCCGAACGCAGGTTTGGGGGCAAAGTCGCCTGGTACTTGAAATTATCAGTGTATTTCGGCATTCAGGATGGTTAGAGAAATGAAAGTTAGTATTTGAACTGAAATTTGGTGTGCTTTTACGTTTATGAGCTGCGAGAGAGTAGGCTGAACATATGCAAGAGTCTGAGGGCGAAACACCTAGCTAGTCGAAGTATTACTATTATTAGGATCACGTAGTGGTACTTATAAGATTACAATGTTAGTACATACGTCCGTTACTCCACACGATAACTTTTGAACGAATGCAAATTTTTAAATTCTGTTTTTTGCCATAGATAGATAGAGTGATTATATCGAGGGAGTTCGTTGATGGAGGTGATTTGCCTACCGGAAGTAGTAGAAATGAGCCATTTCCGGTTTCCACATTTATCAGAGGAAAAACGGAAATAGACAGAGATAAACGGTTTTCGGAAATCAATTACAAATTTCAAGGACAACTTTCATCTTCATCCTTAACACCCTAGTGAAATCGCAAGTTGTAGAAATAAGACACATCTTCTTTTATCGTTGATCACTATATAGCAAAAACAGTAATATATAGCGAAAACCTGTTTTCGTAATCGATTAAACGTTTCAAGGACAACATTCATCTTCATCCTTAACATTCTAGAATAACCGGAAGTAGAAGTTACTCTCTTCCGGTTATAATGCTGATCACTGTAAATTAAAAATGGTAATAGATAGCGAGAAGCAATTTTCTTTAATCAATTAAGTGTCCCAAGAATAGCCTATATTCCATTTCAACACTAATCTTTCTACTCAAACCGGAATTGAAAGAACCATACTACAACTTCCAAATTCAATATTAAATGATAAAATATTACGTAATCCTCTTTACGGATTATAATAATACATTCATATCTAGGGATCCCGAAAGTTAGAAACATGAAACTTGATGTTTGAACTGAAAATCGGTATGCTTGCAGGTGTATGAGATGTGAGGCCGTAGGCTGAGGAAACACGGCGGTTTCTGGGCGAAGTCCCCAGACAACCGAAGGCTAGTTATTAAATACATATTTTATCGTATTCTGATTATACATACAGTAGCAGAAGTTTCTGTTTTCCTTACAGGAAGATAAAGTGTAATAAATACAATACCGGAAATTTAAATTGTCACACTCGGCACTTTATGTATAAATAAAAGGAATTTTCAATATAATAAATATGACCTTCTTTTTGCTCTTGAAACATGTGTTCCCTAATTTTTAACTAAAAATCTATGTACTGAATTCCACATCTCCAACTTAAGCGAATCTTCACATTCGACAGTCTCTGAAGAAAGGAAGAGAAGTTTGAATATTATAGAAATGTCTCCGCTAGAAACGGCACTTTTGAAAGCGCTAAAAATACGTATTCTCTTATTATAAAGAAGAGTTTATATGCTGAGTTTCATCTCTCTAATTTCATGAATGTGTGAGATACTGAATTCTTTTTTTTAAAAAAGAAAAAAAAACTTTAAAAACCTCTTTATTTCCCTTGGAATACGTGCTCCAAAAATCCTTTCTTATCTCTTGCCTCCGTAATAAAAGGGATAGGCCGTAGGCCGGGAGTGCTCAAATAAAGGCCTCTGTGCGATCATGACACAAATAAGAAACCTCGAGTGCACAAAATATGATGCAAAGATACTCCATTGTGTAAAACAGTTTTTGGCAAGTGATTTTTTTTTTTTTTTTCAAAATCACCATCCTCCACCCTCGAAACAAATATTGCATTATCACTGAACACAAGATTAGTTAATTTATTTCGCGCTGGAGAAGAAAACAGAATTTGGAGATAGGTCAACATATTACGTGTCACGTCTTTATACTTTCATATTGTCAGCATATTCTTTAAAAAAGTAAACTGCTGTTCTCTATTAACATATGGTATCATTTTCAAAGTAAACAGCAAGAATAATTGTGCATAAATGACATTCAAGAATCCTATTTTAAATTGTCTAAAACTGGTACACAAACAAACTTAAATTTTCCCCTTCACGAAAGTTACACATTTAGCGGCACTTATACTGTGGTGCTAGCCGGTGATGTTCACTATTCTCTTTTTTATAGGTGCTAACTGAAAATGGGTAAACGTCAATTAAAGACATATCGTGGATATAAAATTTACTATATAATAATATTACGTATATGTTATACTTCTTGCTATTTACCTTTTCATACAAAACATCTTCCCGTATTTTTCACAAATCAAAATGTGGCAATTAATCGTGTTATAATAAACGTCTATTATATTTCTTGATATTTGCCTCTCTATGTAACAGGAACAATCTCTTATATAGCCATAATTTGTAAAACAAATCTAACCATGACAACGCAATATCGAATATTGTGTGCTCGCAATACCATAAGCACTTTATTTCATTTCTTTGTGCGCTAGTGGAGTACACCCGAGGAATATTCTGTCAAAAATTTCAGTTTATTTTTACCTAAAGAAGCATGATCTAGGCGATGATAAGAGAATCACTTCCATTCTTGTATATAATAGTACTATATAGATTATGGAATTAGTGTTACCCAACATAATGTCGAGAGAGAATATTTGAGATGACACCGAACTCTTCCAAAAACTCATTTTTAAAGACAACACTTTCAAGCCTCCTTTTTAAGACGAAACAGCCTTAAATCTCTTCTCTTGGCTAATAGGCCTACTATTCTTAATCGTTGTTATACTCTACGCATAAAACATTTTGTTTCAAACAATGGAACATTTAATATAATCTCCTTCAATACAGCTCATTTGAATTATACTGTACATAACCTGAGAAATTAATGTTATTTATTTAAGAATTCGTACATACTGTGTATCGTTTGTAATTAATTATTCTCTTTTTCTTAAATCTTTTAAGCAATAAAAGAAATCCAGTTTGTACCTTGAATTGCTCAGATACAATGTTTTGCCTTCGTAATATGGAAAATATGATATCTAACTTGTGGCAACCCTGCACATATTTTATCATATATGAAAATCTCAACCCCCGTTCTGGCCATTAGCCAATATTTTCGCGCCTGTGATGGATTTCCAGTTCATGATCAATTGCAAGATAAGACACTTGAGCAAATGTCCCACATTTTAATAGTTGAGCAAAACACACTTGAGCATCTGACCTGATACCCCCTACAAGTTCACACTGAGATAATCCACGTTCTTCCAATGCTTTTAGAATTATTCTAGCAATACATGCGGCGTTTAACTCTCCTAATGGAATGAAACTTACGAAATCTTCTCGCATCTGATTTTCAACAGTGTCACAAAACCGAATACCTTGAGACAATTGTTCTACACCCCCAATATCAGCTGTCTCATCTGTAAGCACACTATAATAGTGGGAAGAAACAATTTTAGGCTTTATGTACTGTTCATATAAAGTGTTGTCTGCAACTGATATCAATTCATTTTAAGTCTGCACAGATAAGTATTTTGCATTTTGAGCAGCAGTTTCAAAGTGTTGCTTTAATGCTATATCTCCTGAATCTGCTTTAAATTGGAGAAGATAGTAGAAATTGCCAGATTTAACATTCTTTCCTCGTAAAGACAAATAATGTCACACAAAAGACAATTGTCTCAATGATTGATGACAGTTTTTTTTTTATTATTATTATTATTTTCCTAAACTTGCTTCCGAGCCGCTTCAATTTTCAAATCAACGTGCAAACTCTTCGTAGACATAACATTCGAAAATAACTGAGCACGTTCTGTAGACTCTCAATGCCATTCAGATTGTTCGTGTTGTCGAGCAGATGCAAAAAAATCATTGTATTTTCTAAACGGTGTTAGTATAAAAGACCCTTGCAATTCTCTTTTTACCGGAGATCGAAAAAGAACATACTGCTTGCACAATCCCCCTCTCAACTTTCTAGAATATGCTAGCCATGGAAATTCAACAAACCACTTATACAAAAATGGGCGTTTTCCTGGCATAACATCTTGTTTAAAATCGTATGTTTCCGTTGGGTGCCACGGCGACATCAATATCTCATCGACCAGTGTCCGACAAACTTGACTGCAAATTTAAGTCTACATAATTGCCAATGTTTTTTGGGTCACAGGGCGTCTCACTTAATAAAGTTCCACAAGGGGACATTTGGGGAGAAGGTACGCTAACGATATTGCCCACCGGTAACTTTTTCTTCGCTCAGATTTTCAACACACAGAATATCACGTTTGGCGTTTTCCAATTTTGAGGACACTTGCTGTTTCAGAAAAACATCGAGTTACTCACATACACATGAGATATTAGATAAATTATAAACTAAGGGGAAAACACCCACTAAACTCTGAAAGAGACCAGAGATCGAAAACCACATATTTACCACTTTCCGACACTCCCGAGCAACTTGAAAGTTTTGAAAACGAAAACTGCCTATATGGCACACCAGAAACTCGGATTTCCAATAACTGCGCACAACCAACTATGCAAAACTAAACCTTTTTCTTCTTGAGAAGGGTCAGTCTCCATCCTCCCCGCTAAAAATAACATTGTAGTTTTAAACCGCGGGGTCTCATAGGAAAAAAAATGAATTTCTTTCTGCTCAGAACGCTACTAAGAACAAGGAAGACAATGTTGGACAGCATTAGAATCATTGTTCCTGCTGCTCCATTTGCAGTTTTGTCTTCTCGACCCCTTCCCCTCTGTAATCCATCAAGATTCTTGGTTTAAAAGGAGGCGGGGTCATTCAGGATTACCTTGCAACAGCCAGGAGCAAACAGGTGCAGAGGAGTCGGTACATTATTGCCTTCACAAACAGAATTCTTGGGTTATTTTTAACATCAATATGTGTTAAATACTCATACTTTTCCGATTGTTGCAAAGGTCAAAAAATGAGTCAGAGAAACACTTTTATTCTGCTTTAGAAAGGAAACCACTGCAGAAGTATTAAAAGATGTGGCTCTTCATTTTCTATGGGAACGATTGAGGATAACTTGCTTGATTCTTTCAACGTTTGAGATTTTGAAAACAGAAATTATCGTGAAATGCTACGAATGGAACATACGATCATGTCTCCGGAAACTCCTAAGTTCAATATATATAGGCTATACTTGACTACTTCAAAATCAAGGTAATATTAACTAGACTTCCAGGGGGGGTCGACCGACCCTTCGACCCCCTGCGACGCCCATAGATATAGAAAAGTAGTGACTCCTTTCAAAACTTGATTTATAAATGTTATTACTGTGTGATTTACAAGCCACTTATATATATTTACAAGCCACACAATCTATAGTAATTGAATTCTGCCGTAGAAACCGTACTATCTGCACAAAATAAGTTCCCATAACTTAAAACTTCATATCTCCTGAACGAATAAAGATGTATTATATACCAAAATGTGTGTTTTCCATTCTCCAGATATCATCACTCTTTATAGTTTACGCTCTCTCTGCTCATTGTGGAGTTATCGGCGAAAAACTTAATCGGCGGCCATTTTCCAATATGGCGGCCGAAGCTCAAGGTCAATCTCAGGGGACTTTTCGTATATTGATAAGGAGGTCAAGTACTACATCTGTGCAAAGTTCCTTGCTAGTATGAACTATTTTTGTTTTCTTCGCAAAATTCCCGCACTATTGTTCGTAGTCTACTTTTTCATAACATCAGAGTATAACTGTTTTTATTTGCATATGTACTGTATATAGCTAAAGCAGATTTTCTTTGTGTTAAATGTTTATTAAAACTGTACTTTTTGAATTCTATAGTGTGAAATTATAGATTGCAGTATAATAATAATAATAATAATAATAATAATAATAATAATAATAATAAACACCGCATACCCGTGGCTTTTCCTTGGAACTCTTTTCCTTCCACTGTGCTCATGCCACTAATCATCTCATCCATCCAGCCTGGCAGAAGTTTCTAATGGTTTTCACAGATTAAATTCAAAATTAAAAAACTCTAAAGTAAAAGATGACGTTGATTTCTGTAAGCAAAGTTAGATAATTAGATCAATATTTGTGTATTCTTCATTACCTTACGCTACAAAAATCACACAAAATTAGGTGTATATTGTCTCGTAAGTAAATGTATTTTATGGAAACTCCGTGCATTACTTAAGCGTAACTTGATAATGCGTGAACTGAATTCGGGTTAAGAAGTTTACAAAAGAGCATATCTGAAATAACCGCCATTTTTTCCGAGAGGAGCATAGTTATAATCACATCGTATATTGCAATATTTAGAGGATCGCTTCTTAAGTCTGTCAATTTTGGAAAAAAAAAAAAAAAAAAAAAAAAACAATTAATGAGAAACTTTTCCATCACCGCAAAAACTTTCTCGTTATCCACTGAAAAAGTGCTAAAATTGAGTTACGCCCTTCCGTGAACTTACGACGATAATGTTAAATTGATAGTGCTACGCGTAAATGTATGAAAAAAGGACGAAATAAATACAATACATAACTTCCATGTAAAAGAATAAGTTATTACTTTGTAGAAATGGCCCAGTAAAATATTAACTTTGAAAATTGATAAATCGGGACAATATGCGTTCCGACGAGTGTCCGATCGGAACGTGGGACTAATAAGTCAGAAATCTGTACAGTTCCGACAAAATCGGGACGGATAGTAGCCTTGTGTGTATCCTCCCTATCTAAAATCGCTCACGTTTCTCGCCCATAAAGAGAATTGACGCGATCGATCGTCCTGGGGTTTCGAAATTTGGATCCTGTGTAACAAAATAAATCGAATCCATACCAGAGCCCTGCAAACTCAGGCCCGAAGACAGGATCCGGCCCGGATGGATCTGCATTCTGTGCCCGGCTCGACCCGAATCTCGAGCCGGGCAGAAAACGGGCCGGGCGTAACCGTCCTGAGAACAACCAAGTCTGATAAGTCAATCCATCAATATGCAATGGGAAATGAAAAATGTGTCATCATAATATTGCATTGTCTATTTGTCCTTCTGGAATGGGAAAATCGTGTGAGAGGTTACCCAAGGTTTGTTTTCTATATCCCTATTATGTCTGTCGGTGATATCTGTGCTTGCTCTGTCCAGCCATGTTTATTATACCTAGGTACAATAATATAGCTCACGGACTCTTATACTACTCATTAGTGCATTACGAGTAACAGAGAAGATATGTAAAACTGCTACACCATATATGATACTAATACTACAACTACTACTGCTAATACCACTATTACGATTACGAATGCTGGTGCTAATTCCACTATTGCTGCCACTACTATTGCTACTACTCATTACTATACTAATACGACAGCGAATACCATTACTATTACTAGTAATACGAAAACGAAGCAATGAAAATGAAATCTTTGAGTTTTACGTCCGACAGTTATGCCGACTAGGCTAAAGGAGAAATGGTGAATGAATAAAGTGGGAGGAAACGGGAGAACGCCAAGAACCCCCCCACACGGTGTTTGTCCACCACAAAGTTCACTTGGCGAGAGCTGGGATCGAACCAGGGACCACATGCACCAGAGGTGAACTCTCAACCACTGAGCCACCGTTCCAGGAACACCTAATCGACCCTGGCGTCTTGGTGATTTATTTGATCATTATATATATATATATATATATATATATATATATATATATATATATATATATATATATTATATATTTTATATATTTTATATATTTGTAGCATCATACTACAAACAATACAGAAACATGTAATACCATCTGGTACTTCCCTTGCTAATTGAACATTACTACAAATTACGCTGATCTTATGAGCACACCAGTTCACGGTTTTGGCCTCCGTGGTCTAATGGTAGCGTACCAAATTCTACTTACTAGGTCAAGTACTTGACTTTATAATACGTTCTTTAGGTAACTACGGCTCAGGGCGTATGGACGATGGGATGAATTGGTGGAATGAAAACAGTGGGAGGAAGCGGGACCACCCCGGAAACTCCCACGCACACGGTGTTTGTCCACATCAAGCATCGGTTCACATTCTATGGAGACCGGCCATAGTAACTAATAGTTCTCCTTTTTTTCTGTACTTAGAAGATAAATTCGGTAACACCAGACATGTCAACTCTGACGCAAAGTCGTAGCAGTTGTCGTAGTATTAGCAGTGATAATAGTAGTAGTAGTATTAGTAGTAATAGTAGTAGTATTACAGTACTGTGCAGTTTTGAATAAAGAGTCAGTTTCCCAAACACATTACGATTAGCATAGGCTAACATTAGTTTCCGATCCATCTTTGTGTGCCCGGGCCGGCCCGGTCCAGTTTGAAACGGGCACGCTCGGCCCGTGCAGGGTTCTGATCCATACCCTGGGGTCCGGTGCACAGAACTTTTTTTTTTTGTGTGTGTGTGTGTGTGTGTGTGTGTGTGTGTGTAGCTATTACTCTTCACCGAGGTTTTGCAGTGGATTCTGTAGGTCATCTTAGACACTGTTCCTTGCTACGTACCTAACACTGGCTACTGTAGATAAGTTTTGCTAACTAAACATGCACCCCCAATTTGACATCTTTGAGTGAGAGATGGCTTCCATTTTTCATCACCAGTCTGTCTCTTAAACTCAGGCCTCCATTGTACCTCAACCTGATAGACCACAGACAATTATCTAACACCTAGTCAGTCGCTGCACATGTATCGTCAGTGTTTCCAGGTAACACTCTCTAATCTTGCAAACTTGTAGGTAATTGAATTGTTTGATAACTCGGTGTATTATTGAAATTACCCTGGACTTCGTCTATTTAGTTTACTTTTAATACTAAGCTTCAGTATGTAAGTCGCAAAATATATTTGTTAATATTTCCTTTTTAAGTGGTTTTGTGTTTTTGCTAAATTTCTGATCTTTTCAAAATTACTAAAGGAGTTTTGTTATCAGAACATAAACTTTCAAAGTACAAGCAAAACATATTTGAATATATTTTAATTAACCATTATTTATCCTAATTTACACCTATCCTCGTTAAATTTTGCGTGTATACTATATAGTTCAAGATTTCTTGCGTCCATAAAATGTTGCTTTCCGACTTTGCCTAAAGTTCCGATTACTAAATGGAGATAACAAGCATTTATTGTATGAAAATATTTCTAAAAAATATTGAAATGTAATTAAAAAACAAGCATAAAACAGAACTAAGCTAGATTGAATCTATCCTGCCAATTGTACTTTTGAGGGATTGAAATTCACAAATTTCCAGTAAAGATATATAATACACAAGAGTGGGCTAAGTTCTCGGCCCGACCCAGGGCTTCAGCTGGAGGCATGAAAGTGTTAGGCTATTCAACACAGTCCCCTCGAAGGTCAACACACTTGGCACTTCGATGCTGCAACTTCTCCAACCCCTCCCCAATTTTTTAAAGGTCCTCAGAAAAAAAACTGTTCCGCAGCTGTTATCACCTCTTCATCACTGTGAAATTTCTGTCCTTTCAGTGCTGTTTTGAGCTTTGGAAACAGATAATCAGAAGGGGCAAGATTTGGCGAGTAAGGTGGGTGGTCAATGCACTGATACCCTAGGTCCCTCAGAAAATCCATTGTTCTACCAGCCTTGTGGACGGGAGCATTGTCCTGCAAGAACAAGACATCTCGTGTCAACTCTCCCCGGCGCTTTTCTTTAATAGCGTCCTTTACCTTAGCCAGCAGACTGCAGTAATACTCTGCAGTTATGGTTTGGCCCTTTGGAAGGTAGTCTGAGAGCAAAACAGCATCCTTATCCCAGAATATTGAGTGAAGCACCTTCCCTGCGGACTTGTGCTTTGATTTTTTTTTTTGGGCCTTGGAGATCCTGAGTGGCGCCACTCGCATGACTGCTGTTTGGTTTCCGGATCAGTCATGCAACCAAGTTTCATCCTGGGTAACAAGCCGATTCAAAAAATCGTCCTTGGAGTTCGCAAAATGCCGTAAAATCACCTGCGATGATCTGGTGGGGTGCTGACTGCTACGGGTGCTGACTGCCACAGCCAAATATTGGTGCTGATTGCCACGACTAGCGCTAATTGCCAATATCAAGGTGCTGACTGCCACGATGGCGTGCTGACTGCCACGAGCCTGAGAGAAAGTTGCTAGATGTAACATTACCGGACGCCAAGAAGCATGAAAGAACCTAGATGAACCTTAGGATCGTGTTGTTCACACCAACACCTAACAAAGGTAAACAGGTCTCCGTATGTACACTCATGTCCAAAATTATTGTCGCATGACTATAAATATGTTGTTCTAGTAATATAATTTGATAACGAATTCGCCCGGTATTTCTTACAATGTTAGTATGTGTATAATCGCCAAAGACAAGTATGTGGTAAATTTCATGTCAAAAGAGCAGTAAATAAGAACAATAAAACGAAAATAAAATTTTCTTGTCTATTTAGTTACATTTTATTTTACTCATGATTTTCGTATTTATAATTCTTTTCCTATGAAATTTACACACAAATGTACATTTCCTGATTATACACATATCAGTATGAAAAGTATTCTGCAAAATTATCAAATTATATTCTTACAAGAAGACAGTTATAGATATGCGACAATAATTTTGGACATGAGTGTACTTTGTTTTGTCAGGGAGCGGTGAGTACAAAATTGGTACGATTTATGTATTCTCACCTGAACTCCCTTTGTCAGCATGAACTGAGTACAGCTGCGCAAATTGTTTCGAGCAGCTCTTGAAAGTTCCATCAAAAAAGCACTGCTGGCTGTTCCTCACAGGGGAAGTTCAGGAGGCCGCGCTAAGAAGAGCTCTGACAATTCCCACGTGCGATCAAGCGCGGTTGCCACATTTATCTTCTGTAACAATATAACAAGGGGCACATTTTGTGGAAATGAATTATGTATGTATTACAACAAAAATATTATTTAACATTATGCCTGACGAAAGTATTAGACAAAAGAAACAAACAAATTAGTATTGCGTTAAGATAGTTTACAAAATCGTAAAGAAAACAACCGTTACTTCTAAACACACAGGGCCTTATGCAGAGTCGTTTTGACATATGATTAGCGTCATACTAAATGCCTGACTACTGCATGGAAACATATGTTAGTCGAACTCTTTTAGCATGAGATCGGGCTTCTTCGTAGCTAAGCGGTTAGCGTACGCCTTTGGCATGGGAGAACCCGGTTCTATTCCCGGCGGGAGCTCATGTGGTTCGGATTCCACGTTAATCAGTAGGTCCACGTCTCATATAGCCTCGCTGTTGAAAGAGACGTTAAACTCAAAATCAGTTCAACTCTTTAGTATGACACGCGTCAGAACGACTCTAAGACCCATAATGTTACTTTTTATTTTTAATGAAAACTACTTACGTTAGAGAATGGCTTTCAATTGTAGATAATTTAATTCCAATTACTGTAGAAATCTTACGCTTTTTTTCTAGGGTGGATAAAATTTCCGTCGGTTCAGCGAGATCTTTCAGGCATTTCTCTTTTGTGATTCTTTTCACAGTTGTAGGGCTAATGTATAAAGCTGAATCTACTCTTTCAATCACTTTATTCAATGGCAATAAAGGACCGTCGTTACGTTTTTTCTCCAAATATTTCCTAAGATTAAACACAAATTCCCGTTCTCCTTTAGCCTAACCGGCATAACCGTGGGACGTAAAACTCAAATTCCCGTGCCTGACTTGTCAAGGGCACCACCTTTCCGCACTTACACACTTCAGGCGTTGTGTTCATAAACACAAACATACACACACACACATACTAAATTTATGTTTTAGGTCTATGTGAATAATACGAATACAAACTATGTTCCACTGATGAATGAAAATAATACAATATTCACACCAATGCACTGAGATGATAGCACAAAAAATCAAAACAACCTGACAACACACAAACTTTCACAGTAATGAGTAGGTATAAATGCGACACTGTTCGGTTACCATGGAAACAACCTAGTGTTTCCAAATGTATTTTTGTGGGTCTAAACCTATCCTTCCCTTCACATATTGGTGAAAAAATGTCTTCTACGAAAAGACAAACATAGCTGGATCACGTTCGTTACTTTCCAACCATTCAATTTCTAAATCAGTCCTTATGAAAAGCTCATAACAATCTCTGTAATATATAGAGTATGTAGGTACATTTTTCCTTATGTCAACAAATTTCCTACAAAGATCATTAGAAATTACACTCATTTCAGCCTGACATTCCAAATAATGGTTCATTGCCCTTGAACTTTAGAAGAGCCGTACAGACTCACTACCCTCTTCGCTTTCAATTCCACGAAAACCTACTCCCTGCGGCGATAGGGAGGTGGACCGGTGGTTGTTCCATGTAACCCAACTTTTATTTACGTAGCAAAGTTGTCAAAAGGACAGAGTTGTGTCAATAAGTGGAAAAAGAGAAAAGTATTCATTATTGTGGCAATAACTTTAGGCCTAGTGGAACTACGTTGTGCTGGAATGTTGAGGAGTAAAGTGAAGTACGATTATTGTTTTAAATATCTAGTTTGTAAATCTTTCAACTTATCTGATTCAATCAGTGATAAAGTAATTAGATTCCTTTATCATTCTGTCATGTGGTCGCTTTGATTCTTCTTGCTATGACGGTTCGCAACACTGTCGTCAAATTACACGATGTTAGATCTGTCAGAGCTCAGGTTACGATGGCTCTAGTCTAAGCATGCCACTTGAAGCCCCAATTCATGCCGTTACAACAAGCTAATAAAATTCCTGTACGGTTGAGAACGGTTCGAGATATTCAACTTGGAAGTTTATATGAGAAAATGAGGATATACGCATTTATACGCGTTAAGTAAAAAATAATTAGTAACGAATATTGACATACGAATTGAAAGCTATCGGACGTAACAGAAAAAAATGTTTTGCAATAACTAACGGTTTTGATAGATACAATTAGTCATTACGTTGTTCACAATCATAGGTTAGAGATGAAAATTGATCACTGTTTTTCTGTTTTATGAAGAAATGACGCAGGCAAAAGACTCTCTTGCACCATGAACATTTTATTTGTGCAATTGCGTTGCATCCGTCAAGGGAACAGTTCGTAGAACCAAAGCAAAAAGCAAATTCGACAAGTGATTCAAAAGTTCTAGGCCTATAATTTGTTCGTAACCTGCTTGTAGAACGCAAACTGAAACAATCCAATGTATCGCGGTGATCGGAAGTTATTCGTATGGCCACGAACTTTGATTTTTTTCGTTGGTACATCATAACGTCCGGATGAAGAAGTTTCATACTATATACAAATCTCTTACCATAATCTTTGATTGATCGGAATCAAAACAAATCAAATGGTTGCACAAATCGTGTGCAATTCTTTGGTATCTTCTCAACCATTAGGTCTTTGCCATCCGTAATGCTACTTGTAATGGACAATTTGTCTTTGAATGGACCTCAGTGATCAAGCAATAGCAAGTTCAAACCATCAGGCTTCGCCAAGGGAGAGAATACTTAATGCATTGAAACGTGTATCCACTCATTTTCTCATATAAACTTCCAAGCTGAATACCTCGAACAGTTCTCAACGTACAGGGGTTTTATTACCTGTTGTAATCAGCATGAATTGGTCCTTCAAATGACGTGCTTATTTCTCTGCAGGCGAGTGCTTTCTCCCAAACTTCCCTTGTCAGCTGGCTTCAGACCATCATATCCATTAAATAATACAATAAAACAATTAATATAAACAATGAAATGTGCAAATTGTACATATAACAGAAAATCAATCCCTTTATAAACATCCAAGTGTACGTCGTTCCACTTAGTGAGCAACTTTGTAACTTATAGGATGCCACATAGACTTGCTGTGATGATTACGAAATTAATCTCTACTAAATCTCTATTAATTAATAATCATAAATTTAGTATGAGGGATTAATTCCTCTCTTTCCAAACACAGTTTCTCCCAGGCTCGTGGCAGTCAGCACGCCGTCGTGGCAGTCAGCACCTTCATATTTGCAATCAGCGACAGTCGTGGCAATCAGCACCAATAATTGGCTGTGGCAGTCAGCACCCGCGGCAATCAGCACCTATCCGGTGATCTCACACGTTCGATTTCTGATCCGCGTTCAAACATTTCGAAATCCATTTCGCAGGAAGCTTGCGCATGTCCAACTGATCATGGATTATTGACCCAACACGTTCTTTGGATATGTGCACTTTGTCAGCCATCTCCTGAAGCGAAATCAGTCTGTTGCTCAAAATCAAGTCATGAATCTGGTCCACTTTTTCCGGAGTTGACACTGACACTGGCCTGCCACACCTGTCACAATCTTCTGTTGAAAATTCACCACGCTTTAAGTTCGCACACCATTTCTTCACAGTGGAGTATGAAGGGTACTGTCCACTCAATGTGTCTATCATGCAACCATGGATTTCCTTGAGCGACTTCTGTTGCAGGAAGAACTACTTCATTGCACCTCACAACTTCTCTTTGGTGAATTTGACATCTGGCTTCGCCATGGTTCACTCAATTACATGTAAAATAAAAGCCGTTCATGGTAAAATCGTGAAATTTAGTACGTAAACATATAAAAGAACATTTTACATGACATCAATTACATCAGGATAGTACATTCGTAAGGGGGTCGGGCCGAGAACTTATCAGCCGACCCTCGTGTGATATATATATATTATATAATATACACTTTTACAAGTAGCAAATCTTGAATTTCTTGACGTTTGACTGCACTTCTTCTGATGAAATAGATAAAATTTATGCGTAACATACCATCAACACAGAACCTGAACATCTGTTCAGCTGTTAAAATTTCGAATTTCACATCATTGCAACAACTTATAACTCGGAAACTTCTCAAATCTCAGTGATGCAATTTTACCCACCCACGTATTACTGCAGAACTATAGTTTATTTTGTGTAAAGTTGGGATTTTTTCATTTGCGTCCTTCCTGAGATGTTTGATGGTGAAAATTCACGATTTTCGAAAATTCGCAATGTTTAAAAGTTTCCAAAAAATCAGGTATATGGTTCTCAAATCTGAAACTTGTTTAGAAAGTTGTCTATTATGTAGTCTTTATGTAGACAAAAAAATTGAAGGAATCTTTTATTTCGTTTCAAAATGTACACTCATGTCCAAAATTGTCGCATGTCTATAAATATGTTGTTATAAGAATATAATTTGATAACGAATTCGCCCGGTATTGCTTATAATGTTAGTGTATAATCGTCAAAGACATGTATGTGGCAAATTTCAATGTCAAAAGAGCAGTAAATAAGAACAATAAAACTAAAACTTTCTTGTCCATTTAGCAACTTTTTTTTTACTCATTCTAATTGTCGTATTTATAACTATTTTTCTATGAAATTTATCAGAAATATACATTTCCCGATCATACACATAGTAGGCCTATCAGTATTAAAAGTACCCTGCAAAATCATTATCAAATTATATTTTACAAGAAGACAGTTATAGATATGCGACAATAATTTTGGACATGAGTGTACTGTACATTCCAAAACAGTCATTTTTAGGTTTCCAAAATCAATGTTCAGAGCTTTTCCCCGACGTTCTAAAGTACGTCTCAATGTCCACAGAACACAGAATGTTGTTCATTATCTTTCGTATGGGTTTGGTTTGAACTTATTCTTTAAAACCTGAAAAGTTACAACGTTTAACGGAATCCTCTGAAAAGTGCAAAATACGCACACGCGCCTATACAAAATGGCCGCTACAAACCAATCTGAGCGGCTCAAAATAAATGAATACCAGTTTACAACTCCCCGAATATAATACAATCTTAGGTTTAAAAAAATGAAAAATAAATTAATTTTGTCAGCAACCTTTGAGCTGGAAATTGATCATTTCATTTGGATTGCTTCAAGTATTAAAGGAAGGTCAGTTCTATTAAGTGTAACGAGATTTTATCACAGACTATTTTCTGGAAAAATGAACTGAACACCTGAGTTTAAACCTGAAATTTTCAGTTTCAAATGTAAAGGGTTTAACTTTGAACTATCACTTACTGCTGCTTTCTTCCTCGTTTCAGACAAGTATTCATATGACTCTTTTCATAGTAAGGCTGATATTTCATAGTAGCAATTAAAAGACCTTCCATTTAAAAGTGTTAGAGGCAATTATATATAGTTTTTATATTACTCATTGCTTTCGCTATCTGAAGAGCTAGCGAAACTTTACCTTGGTTACTGCTGCAATGGTGGTTGACAGATATGTTCCAAAGTCATGCCCACAAAGTATTAGGCAGACTGTCCACGAACCTCAGTATAAAATTCTTCTTCATCCATCATATTTTCCTGATCGCTCACTGATTATCAAATCTTTCAGTATTTCGGTCACTTCTTGTCAGGGAAGAACTTTCTGATTATACAAGGTGCAACGTACAGTTCACTAATTTTCATTGTATGCTTCACGCTCCTATCGTCATAAAATCTAATCATTGATTGAGACACGGCAAAAATGTGAAGCTTTTATCTGAGAGACTCCTAACTAACGTTGTATTGCAGTTTCTATTATTTTTTACCTTTCAAAGTTGCATATGTCAGTTGGTCTTTAGTACTTCGTACTAAACTACTATTTATGTATTTAATTGCTATCTATTTAAAGATAGTAATATCTATTTATACAGATATAGTGTATATACGTATATAGATATACTAGATTAAGTGCATCTATTTACCATCCATAGTATACTATCCTTAATGTTCAAAACTGTGAGCGAGCACGGAATCTATTGTGTGGCACAAGCTTCAAGACAATCTTACTAAATGTTAAATACGTGACCTTTTGACTTCTTATCACTGCCAGATTAGTTGTTCAATGTTTCATAACTAGCTGAACCTGCGCGCTCTACACAGCGCATCATTCGCGTATGAGCATAACTCTCCTTCTCATCCCTCACAACATATGTACATGTTCCTTTACAGACACAAGTGAAAGACTTCTTGATTTTTAAAAAAAAAATCGGCAAGGGGTATCATAAAGGGGAGATTTTTTTCGATTTTTTCTCAATATCTCGCACCGTTTGCAAGATTTGAGCCTACTTCCGGTTGGAGTTCCTAATTCATGTATGACCAGTGTTTTCTTTCTTCTTGTATGAAGTATGTAATAAGCAAGTACGTTACATATACAATTAATTATAATGTCAATTATATATGGTGTTCATTGGGCAAAACACTCAAAAAAATAGGCCTAAAAATTTATCTTAGACCCGAGAAATGGTTATCCTTCCTTTTTCACTATTATTTGGCCATGGAACAAACGCCTGAGACACATACAACCCAATATACAACATTGTGGTGTTGGAATGTATAACGCATAGGATATGATGCTTTAGTTTTTTTTTAGATTTCAACGCTTCCAGTGTACCCTAAAAAATGTAAAGAAATAATGGCAATGTTTTTTTCAATATTCAATTAGAACTGGACAATCTACGCAAAATTTCCAATCGATCAGTGAAAACGTCATCTTTCTAGAGCTTGTAGTTTCCGAGATCTCATTGTTGAAAGGATTGACCACAAACATATAAACATAGTTTGAAAGAACTCGGAAGATGGAAGCACAATTCAAATGCATTGATTTTAGAGAAGGCTTATAAAAATACAAAGGCTTTGAACAATAATTTTATATCAAACTTTATGAAAAAGATATAGTTAAGTAATTTAGACTATTTAAAGTCAACCAAATACTCAGTGTTTCTCTGTTAAACGTGAAATCTCACACAACTGTAAATGAAAGATTATAGGTTGGAGCTCAGGCACTTCTAACTGCAATTGTAGCATTTTAATAGATGGATGTTATACTAAATTCCATGAATATTGAAGCGAAATAAGTAAAATGAGATTGATAGTTTAAACTGCACACTATTCCAAGGCTGGTGGGGTAAATACATACGCCATTACGCTCTCTCTCTTTCAAATACAACCATTATTATACACTTTATTTTCATAAACTTGTTCTTATAGCAACTATACCGATTTCCTAATTAGATTAAATTTATAGCTAATTTTGTCTTACATGGTAACTAACACTCATGCTATAAAATATAAAACAAACATTCGATGTAAAAAAAAATAAGAAAGTAAGATACTGCAGATTACCGCAATTGCAATTTAATTCATATTTATGTAGTATACATGTCCAACATGATTGTTTAAATCACTTGATAAAAATCCAGATTATAAATTATACTACCACTTTTAACTAAAAGTGCAAACATATATATTTTCTCTCTCTCTCTCTCTCTCTCTCTCCCTCCCTCCATATACACTTGTATTGGTACACACTTTTCCCTTATACCTATTCTGTCTACTAATATAAAACTTGGTACTAACATTTCTTATCCTCTACAGTATTTTTCGAGTTATATTTGGATTGTGTGCTTTTACCCAAGGCCACTTCAGAGGGGTCTAAGGTTGATGGGAGGGATTTCAGGAGGGAATTTTCCCGATATTCTCCCAATTTTCCCTGTTCAAGTACGATGTGGGTGCCAATACATAGCACCTCTGGAAAGCTTGTTTCATTGCTGAAGACAATGAACTACAAACCATGACTTCCAATGAAGTGTTGATGCAATAGCTGTTTCACTGGGAGCCTGATTTTCTTTATACTAACAGGGTTAATGGGTACCAGGGACTTATTCCGTTGTCCATAGCACGCAATATTTTGTGCATTAACATATCTTTGTTTACGGAATGTATTAGGTTTGATTCGGATGTGCGGATGACAGGTTCATGTCCTTTCCTTGTGTGTTATTAATGAAAATGTATAAGTTACAGTATATGCGAACTTTTTTCGGATGACTCTACATACAAAAACTGTAGATCTACAGGTTGACTGGCAAGGTGATTTGAGGGTACTGGTCCCAGGAGGCCATAAATTTCATCTTACCTTTGGCTCGATTATGGATAGTTATATTTTTGTCGCGATATTTTGTTTCTCCCGAAAATGTACCAATGAGAACCGAGCACCTTATGTGATTCTCATTGTCTCACAGTAATTTGACAATGAGCATCATATATGATGCTCAAGAACATGGATAAGTTAGTAATTTGTGATATCAAGCATGAGCATCATATATGGTGCTCATGGCCCCAGAGAAAAATAAGGTGAGCACCACATATGATGCTCATGGCAGTCAACCTGTTAAAAATGAAGAGAATCTACGAGTGGAAAAATCAGTTTCTGCATGAAAATAATATTAGATATAATAAATACTCTTATGGTAAATACTATTCTACCGCAGGGAACTATCAATGGTCAGCAGTCCTCACAGCAGACTCTGAATGAGACTTAGTGAGGGACGCCAGACTGATAAGGGAAGTACTTGAAGTGGTACGCGGGATCTACATGTGTTCTATATCGTTGGAAAGGTTACATTGAGGACACCTCACATGTGAAATATCTCGCTTGAATGGAAATCCGAACAAGCCACGCTCCAAAACCCAGAAAACCTGGAAAAAATAGGAAGCTATGATGATATATAAAATATTGTGTGTTTAAAAGGTAGCTGAATATGAATCTGACATCAAACATTTAGAAATCAAAATAGCGGATCCAACATGACTGACACAAATTAAAAAAAAAAAAAAAAAGCTATTGAACTCAAATTGGGTATATAGAGATATTCGACGTCGCTATATATGAATCGGATACAAAAAATAAAATTCAAAACAGAGGATCCAAGATAGCGGACAAAATGCAAAACAGTGAAAGCAGGTAGGTAGAAGTTTTCGTGGTCGCGGAGTACGAATTCAATGTTAAAAGTGAAAAATACAATATAATGGATCCCTATTGTGGACAAAAAGTGCAAAAGTACAAAATGGACATGTGTGTATCGAGACGAGCCTGGGCTCCGTCTCGGTCTCGTCTCGATTTGGAAAAGCACTCTGTCTTGAATTAGGAACGGCACTCATGAGAGTGGACATTTCTTATACATATGACTCACAAGTGTACACAGCACATAATGTGAAACCGGAAAAACAGTTGTGGAAGCATAACGATGTTTTAAACTCCAACGCGCTTTTTCATAGTCATTGTTCGGACCTTCAGATGGTATCTGCAAATAATCGCAACGTACCGTACAGGCGCCATTCAAGCGAGATATTAGATGTAAAATGTACTCTGTGCGAGCTTTTCAACGATATATAGCACAAGCCGAACCCTGCGTATCTCTTCAGGGGCGGAAGAGGGAGTTAGTAGTAAATTAATTGCCTATGATTGCAATCTATTTGTATCATAAAATTTTCATGTGCGCCACAAAACCTGCCCTGCATTTTGTGTCTCAATTTTGGTATGATTGCATAGCAAAACCCTCCGTTTATTGTAGAAAATCACCTGGCCCTACTTATTTCGTTATGTACTACAGGAAGTTTTCTACTACATGTGAAAGAATCATATATGTCCGTTCGGTACGTAATTTTTGCACTTTTCGTCCGCCACATTGGATCCGTTATATTGCACTTTGCACTTTTAACATTGAATTTGTACTCAGTTATCACGAAAACCTCTACCTACCTGCTTTCAGTTCCACAGCAGGGTTTTGCATTTTGTCCGCCATCTTGAATTCGCCGTTTAGAATGTCGAATATATCTATATACCCAATTTTAGATCCATAGCCCTTTTTTTTTTTTTTTTTTTTTTGTTCGTCATGTTGGATCCGCAATTTTGATTTGTAAACATTTGGTGTCAGATTCGTACTCAACTACCTTTTAAACCTATATATACCACGTCCCAATACAATTATATCATAGCTTCCTATTTTGTTCACGTTTTCTGGTGTTTAGGAGTGTGGCTTGTTCTGATCTTTAAATGGTCGCCACACCCTCTACGGGCTCAATTCAAGTGAGACATTTCACATGTGAAGTGTACAGGTGTGACCTTTCCAACGATATATAACACATGCAGGTCCGTGCGTACCACTTCAAGTACCTTCCCTAGTAAAACACATTCTATTGTAGCAATTCATGGTTATTTTATTATACTCTTCAAATGCTGCAGAACATTTAGAACAGGGGCGGATCCAGGATGGACTTCTGGGGGGGGGCGGTGGGTTGTAATACTGCCACTTAGAGCTACTTTTACGAGTTCCAAACTCTGGGATGGGTTTTATTTATATATAAAATAAGAAAAAGTTTCCTCTTCTGGGGGGTGGCGATCGCCCCCCGTGGATCCGCCCCTGATTTAGAATAAGTCAATTGTTGCCTTGTTCACCTTTAGTTATTCCAGAGTTTTATTCTGAATTAATTTAGAATCTTATTTCAGGTTGCTACTGCTGTAGTTGAGCCATACAACTCTATTCTAACTACTCACACGACGCTTGAACACTCAGATTGTGCTTTTATGGTAGACAATGAAGCAATATACGAGTTATGTAGAAGAAATCTGGGAATAGACAGACCAGACTACACAAGTTTGAATCGTCTTGTTGGTCAAGTAGTATCCTCAATTACTGCTTCGCTTAGATTTGAAGGTGCTCTTAATGTAGACTTAAACGAATTTCAAACTAACTTAGTTCCGTATCCAAGGATCCATTTCCCACTTGTTACTTATGCCCCAGTGATCTCAGCGGAGAAAGCATATCATGAACAAATGAGCGTAGCGGAAATAACTAACTCGTGTTTTGAACCAACAAATCAAATGGTAAAATGTGATCCTCGCCACGGAAAATACATGGCTTGCTGCATGTTATACAGGGGAGATGTTGTACCAAAGGATGTAAATGCTGCGATATCTGCAATCAAAGCTAGAAGAAACATTCAGTTTGTCGATTGGTGTCCTACAGGCTTTAAGGTGGGAATAAACTACAGAGCACCAACAGTTGTTCCAGGAGGAGACTTAGCACAAGTTCTCAGAGCTGTCTGTATGCTAAGCAACACCACTGCAATTGCAGAAGCGTGGAGTAGATTGAATCATAAATTTGATTTGATGTTTGCAAAACGAGCTTTCGTTCACTGGTACGTGGGTGAAGGTATGGAAGAAGGAGAGTTTACCGAGGCACGAGAAGATATGGCGGCGCTAGAAAAAGACTATGAAGAAGTTGGAATGGAAAGTGCTGACGCTGAAGATGAATTTGAATATTAATAATATTTTGATTTGAATCTTAAGTTTAATTTGCAATTCATTATTTCAGTAATTGCATTTATATTAAGCAGTTTAGTATTTGGGTATTAATATTGGGTAACAAATCTTTATAAAAACACTGAAACATGTGTAGTGAAAACTAAGGATCTATTAATGTATACTTATGGTTGTAAATGTAATATACAAAATAAATATGTATTTAGCTGACAAAACTTAATCATTCCTTTTAATTAGTCTAATTTAAGAACACCGTAGTTTGTAAAATTTCCATTATATATTATTGCCGGGTGGATAGTTCATCTTTTTAATGCCCTTGTAACTTTCAACTAATACACATTTTGTACGGCACAAATATTTATATGAGGAAATCATCCAATATGCAGTATTCTACACCACCAACACCAACTTAAGTGTCACTAATCCAACAGTTTTATCAAATGGCACTACGTCAGATTATAAATTTTACATTTACATATTAAACTAAAACTTACAATATCACATCTATTATTCAGTGTTGCAAACGGACGCTGTATCAAACCTTCAAACTTACGTCTTCAAAGCAGTAAAAACACAAGTGAGATGGAAGGCGCAAGGCAAATCCAAAGTACCTTATCGTCGCATACTATGACAATTGTATATTGAAAGAATAGGAAGAAATTTGAGATTCAAAATTTTACTTTTAAGAAAAACTGCATTTCGAAAAGGTGCTTAGATAAGTAGCACGTAGAATGACGTGAATAATTTTCAAAAGTCTTGTATATATTGCCGTTTACAGAATATACATAACATCGTTCCGAATATATCAAAAACATGGATAGAGACTGCAACAGTTTAAAATGACTTATTTGTGAAAACACACATTTCCGGAGCATGTAACTTTATTGTGAAACGAAGTCTTTTGATCCAAATTCTGTGTGCATGGGAGGACTCCGAGGTTTGTCCTGGCGTGATTCGTGCCACTTAGACTTTGTTGATTCCCTGCGCTGTTAGGCGTAGTTTCACAAACTTAGACGCTCATGTTGCAGGCTTTTTGCTGCAGACTGTACATAAGGTGTCGAAACAAAAATAGGACAAATTTTAGATTACCAAAACTCCTTTATATATTTACCCCGTCCGTCTATCCGAGAGACAGGAAACATAAAGAACTATTTAACCATTAATTATAAAATTTGTTAAATGTAGAGGGTCAAGAGCTAGAAGAAGTTTTCGAAACCAATATTCAAACCGGAAGTTATAGAAATTAACAATTTCCAATTTTAACATTGTTATACAGAAGAAACTGTAATAGAGATTAGCTGTTTTCTGCAGTCGAAGAAGCGCTCCAAGACTAAATTGTCTAAATCTTTAACTCTCTAATAGAAGCGAAAGTGGTAGAACCTACTACAGCTTCCGGTTCCGATATTGATTTGCATATAGTACAAAAGAACAATGAGAAACTGTTTCTTGGAATCGATTTAGCGTTCAAAGAGGTAACCTATCTTACCTCTTCTACTCAAACTGGAAATGAAAAAATCAACTACTTCCGGTTTTAACATTTATCGTCACATAATAAACTTCGTAACACATAGTAAGAGGTGTGATTTTCTGTAATCAATGGGGCTTTCAAAATTTATTCAATCTCCACTGTACTCTCCACTAAAACTAGAAGTGGCAGATATCATCCACTTCCGGTTTTAATGTTGATCGCTAAAACAAAATCAGTAACCAATAGCGAGAAACTGTTTTCAGTATTGAGTTACGTATTCCAAGGACACATTTCGCCTTTAATCTATTAACATTGGAAATGACACGAAATAACCATTTCCAGTTTTAATATTGACCACCATAAAATACCTCAATGAACAGCGAGAAGCATTTTTCTGTAACTAAGCGTTGCAAACATATATTCCATCTTCACTCTAATCTCTCTACTAAAGGCATGTGGTTCGGATTCCACGTTAATCAGTAGGTCCACGTCTCATATAGCCTCGCTGCTGAACGGGACGTTAAACTCAAAATCAACTCAACTCAACTCTCTACTAAAGGCGGAAGTGGCAGAAATCAATTACTACTGGATATAACATTTGTCATTATAGTGAAATCTGCAACAACGAGAAGTGGTTTATGTAATCAATTAAGCGTCCAAAGAAAATATTCCATCCCTACTGTAATAGTTCTATCAATACTGGAAGTAGCAGGAAGAAATTATTTCCCGTTAAACGTTTGATTGCCATATAATAAAACCCGTAATAAAAATCGAGAAATGTTTTTCTGTGATAAATTAAACAATTCCGAAATATATTCAATCTCCACTCTAATATATGTAAGGGAAAGTTGGTCAAGACGGGATACTTAGTGCAAGATCTGATTCTTCGAAATTAACTCATTACATTGAACCTTAACTAAATTCTCGACGGCTATGTCTACTTCAGTTTGTCAATTTGGCGTAATTAAAAAAATATATTTTTACATGATACTAATATTTTTGGTATTTAGGTCAAAGTGAAAAGAAAAATTTTAAGACCTCGAGCAGTCGTGCACATTAGGGGTGTCGCTATACTCTTTTCCTAAGTTTTGAAAAACTGTTGTGAATACTTTGAAAAGAATAATTTAATTAAATATAAATAAAATAAATTTGATTTTATAATTCTAATTTCAAATGTTTGTTGTTGGGTTGACTAATTCGTATCACTTCCGAAGAAACATTGAAACAATTTCAATGACCGTGTCAATAGCGACAACTCCCAGTCACGACCCCTCTTTTCAGGTTTTAGTAGAAATAGAGAAACAAGAGTGAGAAAAAGAAAGTAGGAAGTAGGAAGTGGGAAGGAGAAGGAAAGGAAAAAGAGATAAGAAATCTGAGAAGAAGGGATTACTGGGTGACTATGGGAATATAGTTAAGAACTTTGAATAACTTCTGGAAGGTAGTTTGAATTCAAAATGTTACTGCTGAAGGATCAGTATTGAGGTGATCCGGAAGAGAGACATGTTCACTCATACAACCCTGACCTGAATTTAGGTAACTACGCCAGTGGGAGTTGCCCCGACCTAGCCCGTGTGACGAGAAAGTTCAGTTCTATTGTTTATCCATTATTTTAGAACGAAGGTTACCTAGTATCCAGTCTCTGAACTTCAAGATTCAGATATCGATCATACATTTGAATCAGTTAGAAAAAAGAAAAGAAAAACTTCTAGTATTGCATACATTTGTCACAAATGAAATTTTGATATTCCTGGAAGATCGTTTATTCGGGCATATCCTGTTATTTTGGCTTTTCTCACAGAGCCGATTATAATTAGTTTTAGGCTTTATCCTTTACGACCTTAGTCATGCATTATAAAACCTTTACAATAAAAGAACATTAATGTTACGACTTAAAGCTAAAAAATTATCAGTCAGTAACACACACGTACACACGGGACAGCGTATAAACAAGGATAAAATATTCCAAAGGAAACTATCTAACTACATTGTTTTATACATTTTATTACATTTAGAAAGCTATTAATGACATTTGGAACATATTAACAAGATTGGCAACGTACATACTAGATTGGACAGCAACGTCAGAATAACGTATAAACATATATATTTATATACATCTACACATATATTAACAAGAGGATTAGTAGAAAACATTCATGGTACATAGAAATTTATTTACTTATATGAATATATATTCTTATATTTTATGTGGTTATAGAGAAGAGAAAATACTATGTAAGAATTTAAAATGAGTCTTTTCTCATATATGAAAATTTGCGTTTTTACTTCTTCTTTTTTTCTTAGTTCGTTTATTTACGAGTCCTATCTCGCTGATAAATGTGAATGCCGGTATCACACTGATCAATAGAAACTTCTACAGCGTCCATTCATATCACTATTATATTTTATATCGTACATATAATTGTTGTTCATTATAAACCATATGAATTCTATTCGTATGAGCATTAGTGATACTTTTCCGATTCTGGTTAAAAAATAACGTTTCATCTTTTCAATTATGGAGGCTATTCTATATCCTCAATTAGTCAGTCACTATAGCTCCACATTCACTAAATCATTCGATAAACTCACATACTACTAACTTACTCTCAATTTCTAATTCGTGAGAGATTCAAAACTTTATCATTATCCTTTTCCTCTTTCGTTCGGAGATTGTATACACGACTCCAAAAGTGCATTACCACCTACAATTCTCCCTTTCCTGCAATAGCAGGCAACCCAAAAAGCTCAGCGGTTGGGTTGGTTGCGAATTCGAAAGGCGTTGGACCAAACCTCAATTTTGTTACAAAATCATCTTACCTAAGCAGTTCAAACCAAGTGAATGGTAAGAAACAGACATAAGAGGAAAGCAGTTTCTTTCGTTTTTCCAAAAGAAAATCTCGTAAAAAAGAAAAAGATTATATAATGTAAAGGTTTAATTTAAAAGCCTAACAACCCCAAAACAAACATCCACACGACACAGAAAGAGAGAGAAACACAGAATAAGGAACACCAGTGGCTTAGCTGACTAGCGGGCCTCTCATACAAGATAGAGATGGGACCCTAGTTGTAAACGTAATTGTTGTAATAATAATAATAATAATTATTATTATTATTATTATTATTATTAAAAATCGCTTACTTTCCCAATCTCTGACCGTACCTAAGAGCATGTCTGCATATAGCGGTCATGTGTGTACCTTTTGTCAATGAGTGGCCCTAAAAGTCAAAATGGATGCAAATCTCTCAGAGAGAGAGAGAGAGAGAGAGAGAGAGAGAGGAACAAAAAAAAACTTATGATAAATTCTAGGAGAAAGTTCTAAGAATTGCTTTGACGGGTGCTTTCTTGTTTTTCGGGGACAGAAAATTGTATCGACTAAGAAATTATAGTATATAATATTGCAAATTTGCAAGTGCATTTATTTACAATGCAATTTGAGGTTATAAGGAAATTGAAGACTTCGGGGCAAACGACCTGTCAAGTCCAAAAAGTGAAAATATAAAGGAGATAGCTTCACAAGGATTTCTCTTCATCCGATTTTCTTCAAACTTGGTACATATATACTAGACCGAAAATAAATGCACACGTTTTTTTTCTTGTTTCTTTCGGAGAACAGGTTAAAGGAGGCAAAGGGTCCCTTTTAAAAAAATGGTACCTTTGATTTAGAAGGACCAAATTAAAGAAACGAAACTCTGCCGATGCAAAGATGACTTCAAAGTACAAAATACGGGTTTTGAAGTTTTTCAGAGAGAAGTTTTGCAGAGGCAATGCTCCTTCGAAATGAGAAAGGACTCCGCACAATCTTTATGGAAATTGGATTTCGGTGGAATTGCTTGAAACCGTGTTATGTTGTAGATATGATGTTCCTGAGAAAAAGTCTCAATGGGCACAACCACAAATTGTTGGCCATTTGGCCACCACGAGGCCACTTTCTTAAAAAAATGCCGAAGGAAACGATATTCGAGATTTTGGACAAAATAACTAAAACCGTGATGTAGATATTGTGATTCCGAAAAAGTCTTAATGGCCATAACCACCAATCATTGATATTTGGCCACTACAGGGCCACTTTTTTGAAAACAGCCAAACATAATAATCTGGATTTCAATGAAAATCTGTAAAACTGTGATGTGTTGTAGATGTTGTGATCCTGAGAAAAGGTCTCAATAAGCACAACCACCAATCACTGACCATTTGGTAACTACAGAGCCACATTTTTGCAAACAGCACAACTTAACGTTATTTTGGATTTCATAGCAATTGCCTGAAACGGTGATATGTTGTAGGTATTGTGATTCTGAGAAAAGGTCTTAATCAGCACAACCACTAATCACTGATCGTTTTGCCACTACGAGGCCACTGTTTTGAAAGTAACCGAAGATGGCGATGTTCTTATTTCGGTAAAAATGACTAAAAGTGTGATATGTTGTAGATATTGTGATTCTGAGAAAAGGTCTTAATGGGCAGAAACACTAATCAATGACAGTTTGGCCACAACGAGGCCACTTTCTTGAAAGTAACCGAAAATATTGATGGCCTGGATTTCGCTAGAAATGACTGAAACTGTGATATCTTGTAGACATTGTGATTACGACAAAAAGTCTTAATGGGCACAGCCAATAATCACTGGCCGTTTGGACACTACGAGGCCGCTTTTTTGAAAGTAAGCGAAAATGGTGATGTTCTGGATTTCGGTAAAAAATGACTGAAACTGTGATATGTTGTAGACCTGGTGATTCTGAGAAAAGGTCTTAATAGGCACAACCAATAATTACTGACCGTTTGGCCATTACAGGGCTACTTTCTTGAAAGTAACGGAACATGATGATGTTCTGGATTTCGATAAAAATGACTGAAACTGTGACATGTTGTAGATCTTGTGATTCTGAGAAAAGGGCACAACCACCAACCACTGATAGTTGGCCACAACCAGGCCGCTTTCTTGAAACAACCAAAATATTGATGTCCTGGATTTCGGTAAAAATGACTGAAGGTGTGATATGATGTAGATATTGTGATTCTGAGAAAGTCTTAATGGGCACAACCAATAATTACTGACCGTTTGGCCACAACCAGACCACTTGAAAGTAACCGAAGATGGTGATATTCTGGATTTCGGTAAAAATGACTGAAACTGTGAAATAATGTAGATATTCTGATTCTGAGAAATGGATTTAATAGGCACAACCACTAATCACTGACCGTTTCGATACTACAGGACCATTGTTTTGAAAGTAAAGGAACATGGTGATGTTCTGGATTTCTTCAAAAATGACTGAAACTGTGATATGTTGTAGATATGATGATTCTGAGGAAAGGTCTAATAGGCACATCCACTAATCAGTGACCGTTTGGTCACTACAAAACATCTTTTTTGAAAGCAGCCGAGTCGAAGATAGCGATATTCTAGTTTTCGGTCAAATTATGTGTCTCTCTCACAATCATAATATCTACATGTCACGGTTTCAAGCAATTCCACCGAAATTCAAAATAACGTTACCTTCTGCTGTTTGCAAAAATGTGGCCCTGTAGTTGCCAAACGGTCAGTGATTTGTTGTTGTGCCCATTGAGACGACTTCTCAGGAACGCCATATCTACAACATACCACGGTTTCAAGCAGTTCCACCTAAATCCATTTTCTGTCAGGATTGTGCGGGGTCTTTGGTATTTCGAAGGAGCATTGACTCGCAAAAACGACAAAACCCATATTTTCTACTTTGAAGTCATCTGTGCATCGGCAGAGTTTCGTTTCTTTAATGTGGTCCTTTTAATCAAGGGGACCCCGTTTTGAAAAGGGGCCCGTTTCCCCCCTTACCTATTTTCCGAAAGAAACACAAAATACCTATCGATTTATTTTCGGTCTAGTATATATGTGCCAAGTACGAAAGAAATCGGGTAAAGAGAAATCTTTGTGAAGATATCTCCCTTACACTTTCAATTTTTAGAATTGACGGTTTTGTGCACCAAAGTCTTCAATTGTCATTCATTGTCCTTATTTCTATCAGTACTTTTGCCACAGACTCAGAGCTACAAGACTAATAGAACTAGAAATGAAAGATTTCATTCCTTCCTTTTTCTCAGACTAAAAGACTTCTGCATTTTGCTGATAATGTCATTCTTTTAAATATAAGCTCCCTATCTCGGGATAATTGTGGCTACTGGGGTTTCAAGGTAATCAGTACCCAAAAGTGTAAAGTTTGTCGACTCTCAAATCTCAACAGTTTGTTAAAAGAGATTTCAGATTGCATGTTCTTATTTCTTCATTACAAAAACACTTCTCGTTGATTGTATTCATGGTGAATTATTGAACTTTATACACACCAAGAAAAGTGTGACAGCTAACACCGTGCAGCTAGACCATCCAATATATCCCTTCTTATCCCATAATTGTGTCTGGTAAAAAGACCACCCCTCTCTTTTCGTTTCCTTTTTCTCGTATTAAAATCAACAACAACATGAGCACAATTCTAATTTCAAAATATACATGTATTAGTATCAATAAAGTGATTGAATAAAAATGAGACGAAACGAGATTCATAATTAATGTAGGGAGAACTTAAACACTTCTCAATGAAGAATTGAAACGAATAGATATCTGTTAGAGGTACACAAGTGAGACAGAGAGTGAAAAGGAGACAGAAGAAGAGAAAGAAAGGTGACCACAGATAAAAATATTGGAGGTAGTAAAAGAACTTAACATTATAAAGTTCCGTTTCCAGAAGTCCATCAGTAATATGGAAATAGCGTTTGTTTTTTTAATAGTTTTTCAGAACTATTGGCATGTATAGAGAATGCTTGAAAGATTCATTAAGTCACTTTCAAAATGAATAGTAAACTTGGTGGTCAAATTAATTACTCAATTTCCAGTGACACTGTAGGGTTCCGGGACACATCTAGGATCATGCCAAAAGTTTAACACACACCCTTTCTTTTAGCGTGGTTCGATTACAAATTCGGTAGTGTTCATTAAACGTACTGATTCGAAATACATTATAATTAACCTAGTAGGACTGTTCCTTGGACAATCACCCTAGAGGATGCCAGTTCAAATCTTTAATAGAGGTGCAAAATGCACTTAATACCTTCTTCGCTTCACGGCCCACCAAGTTCTACCGCGAAGGAATCCATGGCCTTCCAGAACGTTGACAGAATTTCGTCGATGCTGATGGGGACTATTTTTAGATCTTCCAGGTACACCCAGGAACTTTAAAACCTGGAGGTTGGATATGTAAGAAATGATAACTTTTTCCTGTAGCAGCATAGTTTCACTGTATGTCTGATAGTTGAACAACCAATACGACAGCAAATACATCTCGAAAACATAACATCCCAGGATATTCCTCCACTTGGAGGAAAAGTATTACTATCTGAGAGCATTACTTAGAGAAACAACCACGAGATAACTCTGCAGAAATTCCATTCACGTTAAGTTCTAAGAGATAGGAACTAATGCAAAGAAAACGAAAATAATAATACGCATCATACAGAGACCGAAAAAGTATAGAAAGCTAAACAAAATGAGAAAAGAAGGAAAGAGGAAAAGAAAGAACAAAAGACATGAGAATAAATTAAATTTTAACACCTAAAGATAAACAGTCTGTGCCTTTCCCCCTGCATCTGTCTTGGTTTTTCTCACTTCATAGGATAAATCTATTTCAGGATCAAACAGGAACATCATTTATAATGTTCAATTCTTTGAAAAGGATGTAAATCAGTCTAGGGTGAGACTCGAACACAGAATCCTTAGAACAACAGTCACACACGATACCCAGTTATCTATACAGGCTATATCAATTGCATTTGTAAATCATCTATTACACGCGCTGTTATCGAAGGTGTTAAATCAGCCATTGTCGGTGAGTTACCCCAGTTACACTTTTAGTCTGAATTTTATTTACGGCCTTTAGCCATCTACGGCAACAGGCCCCTTGTTTTCAATAAAAACATTTGTTCTCTAGATTAAAATGAAGAATGAATTAATCTATAATCTTAGGAGCTTACTGGTGCACCAACACACACGGATATATATCGGATTGATTGAGGATTAAAAGAGTTGTTTCGTAAATTTAAGAAACGGGTTTGAAGGAGGTCGTAGCTACAGTAATGACGTCTCGTAGCGTTGTTACGTAACACACGCAATATAAATAAAGCTTCAAAACCAAAAGTTACAAGTTCTGCCGTGGGTAAGTCGGTAAGATGTCTGCTTGTTGAGTGGAGCAACCCGGGTTCAAATTTTCTTCTGGTTCACTTTGATTTTTTTTCAAAATAAATTTCTCTATGTTTGTAATTGTTATTAATAATTGCTTTATTGTATTTTTTGTAGATTAACTTAAATTAGTGGAGGTTAAGTAAAGTCAGGAAGGTTCAGATAAATATATGGCTGCTTTTTCCGTGTGTGCAGTCCAGAGATGGAGTGAGTCATTGCGTCAATTGGATTAGGATTTTTAAGTGGGTTGTGGGTCAACAGGATATGATTCACTGCGACACAACCCACCGTGACCCACTCTGACCCAACAATCCATTCTGACCCACGCTGACCCACCGAACCACTCTGACGCACCAACCCATTTTGCTCAGTGCATTGTAGACAGCTTCTTCTGAGTACTGGTGAATTTGTCTACGTTTTACTTTCAAGGCCTTCTTTTTCTTCTTTTTTCATTTGTTTCTATTGAAGAAACAACTTTAGGCACTCTTGCAGAACTTCAGGAAATTGATCATATTTGCAATTGTAATCATAGCAATAGGACTTACTTCTTGACTTTTCAGACACAGCCTAAGAGTTTTTAGAGGAGCTAACTACTGATTTTTTTTTAAAAAAATTGAATATAACTATGTATGTGTGATCATCATGATCAAATTGCAAAATCAACTGAAATGACATTTGGCATATACATAGTTAGGCCCTAATCTCAATATCATTTTTAAAACCCCATTTTGTTGAGGGGAGGGCATTTTCTATATATAGGATTGATTTCTAAAAATAATCGAAAAGGATCGATATTGGTTGACTGCCTTATATTGATATTAGGCAGTTCTCGATATGAACCACCTTGACTGCCATGATATAAATTTAACTTCAACCGCCTCTTCTATGTTCTTCTTTTTAGTTTCTATGGCTAGAGTCGAGGGTGAAAAAAATATGCTGTTCTGAAGATGCTGTTTAAATGCAGTGAGCAGAGTGGGTCATGGTGGGTGATGGGTCGCAGTGGGTCACAGTGGGTGGTGGGTCACAGTGGGTCACATGCTGTTGACCCAGGTCCCACTCAGAAAACTCGACCCACTTGACCCACCGACCCACTGACCCACTCCAACTCTGGTTAACGGTTCGGCGTCTGGAGTAAACAAGTTCTGCCACGGAACTTTTTTCTTTCAAAATATATTTTTATATGTTCATATTTATTATTATTATTAATTACTTTCTTGCATTTTTTTCTACATTATCTTACATTAGTGACCGCGGTTTGGATAGATTATGTAAAGTCAAATACGGTTATGTGTGTTTACACTTTCGTTTCTTTCTTTCAAAATACATTCCTATCTGTTCACGTAGTCCAAAAACAGGCATACACCTCTATATTGATCAACTATAACACTCTAGTTTGAGTTTGTTTCGGCTCTTCTGAGCTTAAGATGTAAGTAAAAACATATTAACAACAAATAATAAAGAAACTAAGTCTACCTGATGGATAAAAATAAGAAATTATATAAAATGCAATAGGCTGATCAGTACGGTACTGTATACGTACTTTTGGGACACCCTGCATATTATTAATAATTTATTTCTTGCATTTAACAATAACTTGCTGAAAATAACCACTTTTCGCATGGGTCAGATAAAATATCTATGTAAACAAACTGAACAACGAAACGAAAATATATCGGTAATTTTCTACTACTTTTACATATCGCGGGAAACGTCCCTTGAGACTAGTGTTGCCACGAGACGAAACACGAGACGAGACAGAACACTTTTAGACGAGACACGAGACGAGACAGACTACTTGTCCCGTCTCGAAGACGAGACGAGACGGGACGTCCCGTGAAATGCCTCGTCTCGTCTCGTGTCTCGAAAATGAAAACGCTGGCGGGAATGGCCAAGATTGAAATTGCCAGTGGTTATATAGATTTCAAAAGGAAAATCCCCTTTGTGAGAAAACATGTTGAAAAGCCTTCATAGAAAAGTGTCCTCTGTCTATTGAATGAAACAGTCGTGATACATGAGCTTCCAGGAATATCATCCTTAATATTTTGTCTCCAATTTCCCGTGCTGTAAAATAAGGCATTCTCCTTTTCTTCATTTCTGGCTGGAATGATGACAAACAAAATCAAAGACAGGGAAGATTTTTACAAGGTCAAGAAACCGAACTACTACCACCATCTATTCAATTTGAAAACTGGGTAAGGTCTACACTCATTACAGGCTGTAGTTGAAAGTTCTGGCTGAGATGGCACAAGAGAACAGAACAGATTACACTTGTCTTTATTCTCTGGTGGCGGTATTCTTTTTGCTATATGAACCGAAAACGCCAATTGAAGTATGTCATCATGCAACTAAATTTTGTGTTTCTCTCTCTCTCTCTCTCTCTCTCTCTCTCTCTCTCTCTCTCTCTCACACACACACACATACACATAAAACACACTTTTACCATTTTACCAATCGCTCGCTTATTACACAGCAGTCATGTTGTAAAATTCAGCTATTGGTTTGGAAGGTGGGCGAAGGACAAAGAAAGCAAAGATATTATCGAGGAACCCTTCAAATTGTTTGCTTTCAGCAAATTTATGATACTAATAATAACACTTTAGGTGAAGAGGTTTTGCAGGGGGATCTTCGTTTTGTTACGCGGAAATGTTTCATCTGACCAGAGTGCGAAATTGCCCTCTGCTTCCATGTTGAGAGGGGGGAATAATTCCCTTTCCTAGTGAATAATATTCATTAGGACCTGAATTATCTTCAGAAATGGTTTCTTGCAGAGTGTAAAGAACATTTGGTATAATATTCATGGAACTCCGTTGAAAGCAGAAAATATCATGAGAACGATCAAAATTCGAACATTGAAGAACATAATTAACAGAAAAGAAATAGGATACCCAAACCATATGTTTACACCTGCTATAAAATGTATATCCTATATTTTTACTAATTTCTTACTCCCATGAAAGTATCCTGGGGAGGATATTCTCTCCATTTTTTTTCAAACTGAAAGCCTTTTATCCCGTACGATCCCCCTTGACACAATACAAAAAAACAAATGCTGTTATAATCCATATACATGACCCTTCCGGAACTCAACCCGGGGCCTTCAAGCCGATGGTCTATCGCCGCAAACCGCTTGGCTTGGTATTTAGATGTACGTTGTATGATTGCGAATAGATCAAGACAATATAAGAAACTTTAATCCAAAATGGCCACCCAAAAATCAACTTTTTTTAGACCACTAGTTAATCTGGGTGTACTGTCATGTGTTTGTTATGTGAAGTAACTGTGTATTTGATATAAAGAAACATGAACTTTTGAAAACTCATTGAAAGAAAACTTTGACTAGAACTGTACATTCTCAGACACCTGTTGTAAATGCATATTTGTTAAATAAACTCGACTAGCTTCCTTCTTTCCTTTCCGCATACCTTCAAGCACAGCCTGTAACTTCCCGATTCATTGGACTCTTAGGTCATCATTCTTGAGCTGAACAAAACCACGGGGAACACAACTACAAGAGGTATTCAACACACGATTGGGACAGGTGCAGGATCATCGGAGAGAAGCGGATCCCACCATTGGAGGACCACCGACTCCACAAGTCAAAGAGAACCATTCTGCTGGTTTATCACCGCAGACTCAACAAGCTCCAGCAGTCTAGTAGAATGAAGATGTAGAAGGACATTATCGTAAAGACGCTTTATCGACGCCCCTTGCAGATCAACATGATTAAGATTCAGATGTTGACTGTCTCCAGCTAATCCAGACTTCTGCAGAGAAAGATATTCATCATTCCAGATGACAAGGACGACGCCAGCCTCGTTGGATCTATCAGGCTAGTGCTCATTCCTATTCCTTAATTACAACCTTTCTCTCTCTCTCATCTTTTCCCCAACTAGTCATTTTGAAATTAGAAACATTTGAATTTTATTTAAATTCAATCATAATTTAGTTATTAAGTACCGTGTTGTGCATCAGTTCCATCCCCAATAGTTACTTTATTCTATAAATATTGTCAGAGATAATTCTGAGCTACAACTGATGGCACAGCACCGGCAGATGGATGGAGATGCTGTTAGGCTTACGCCTTTGTTACGATTCTAAAATTTCGATAGATTGTGATTCTACGATTAATTTCGATAGATAAGTCAGGTACTTTAGAGATTTTAAACGGTAGAAACAATGCATTTTGAGTAATTTGTACAGTGTAATTTATAGTTTGTCGAGAGAAATTGAGTAGAGTTACTTTTAGCCCACCCGCCCACCCTCGCTACGTTAATTCATTTGCTCTGTTAGAGTAATTCTTGTTCTATTGTTTCTTAGTTGAATGATTAAGTGGGTGAGAAGAGAAATTTTTGCCAAGTTATTATATTTTGTTTTTCTTTGTGTTAGTATATAAGAAGTGTTATTTACATTTTGGTGTTGGATATATATATATAGTAGTGTAAGATATTTATTATAAGTGTGTGATTTTGAAAATAGATATAATGGAGAGTACTAGTGCTATATCTTCTGCCTTAGATCGTTTAGTAGAACCCCCCAGATTTTCCGGCAAATTGAACGAGTCAGTTCAGTCGTTTTTAGTCATTTTGAGGATTTTTCTGTCCTTCATAACCTACGTGATGTACAGAAACGTCACTTGTTGCCGTATTGTTTAGAAAATGGAGCTCGTGCTTATCTGTTAGCTTTACAATCGACCGCAGAATATAATAATATCATGTATGTACAGATTAAGAAGAAACTAACAGAGGCTTATGAAGATAACATAGTTTCGCAAGTTTTAGAGCAAGAAATGAGAAAAAGAGAACAGTTAGATTCTGAATCTGTTTTAGATTACATTTTTCATAAATGGAAGTTAATACTCGAGTACGATTCGAAGATGCCAGTGACCGAACAAATTAACTTGATAATCAATGGGTTATTGCCTTCGTTTTATTCTGTAGTTGTAAGAAAATCTTATAAGACTGTTCTTGAGTTAGCAAAGTCCTTAGGTCTAGAGGAAAGAATTAATTTTCTTGTCAGCATGCGTAGTCAGCAATCGAAGTCCTTGGCAATAACAAACGAATACAATATACATCCTGTTAGTAAGAATGCCATACAGCAAAAAGAAAATACTTTAGATGTTAATATTCAGAACGAAATTGAAACTGTAAGTCAGCCTGAAAAAAGAAATAGCTTGATAGCTCAGTTGGACGATATCAAAGTCCAGTTACAAGACCTGGTGCAAAGAACTGCGCTCGCAAAAGTTTCTCACGCACACAAAGGAAAACCTGTGTGTATACAATCTTATGAGCATTCGCGTTTGGAGCGAAGAAATCCATCCAACGCATCCTCCTCTCATTCGCAGCGTCTTGCTTTTGTTAATGCAGTCAATGTAAATGAGAATGTTAAATCGAATAATAAGAATAAACTAGACAATAATATGTGTAATAATGTTAAAATAGTAAACGATATTATGTGCCTATTCAATATGAAGCTGATTTGCCTCATGTTAAAGCATATATTGATAATAAGCCGCATTTATTTCTATTGGATTCAGGCAGCACTGTTAGCATAATTTCTGGAAATAGTTTAAGTAATAAGCATAAAATACTCAAAGGAACGACTTTTATTTGTGGTATCACTGGAAATTCTCAAGAAAGTGATCAAATCGCTTTAGTGAAATTTAAATTAGGACGACAGTATTTTACGCATCCTTTTCGAGTGTATAAAGATTTTCTGTATAGTAGTATAATTGGCCAAGATTTTTTGAAAAATCATCTTGCAATGGTTGATCACAATAAGAATTCTTTTAGTTTTGTTAAATTTGGTATTCCTCCAAGAGTTGAATTGCCGCCATACTTATCTTTTGATGAAATTTCTAACCATATAGCAAAATTATATAAACCTCAATTTTTAGTAGCTCGCTCTGTTGTTTTGCCTGCAAATTCAAGTGGTAAAGTTACATTGATAAAAGTAAATGATCTTGCAGGAACTCGCAATTGATTAGTTCCCAATGAGTTAATAGATACGCAGGCAGAATTTTTTGTGCGTAAATCAGTTGTAGACGAAATACATCCGATAATTTCTGTGATTAATCCTACCAAAAGTAAACTTTACTTGAAAAAAGATATTGTTTTAGGTTCTGCCGAACATGTTATCAGTGATACCAATTTCAAGAAACAAAATAGCACTAACAGTAAGGTTCATCAAGTTAATGCAGTAGATAAGAAATCTTTTCCTGAAGGTTATAATAAATATAGAGTAAATGTTAACCCTGAATTGTTGCCACATCAACAACAGCAATTATATGATTTAGTAGAAGAATTTTATTCTAGTTTTTCTTGGAATGAATTTGATTATGGTTGTGCTAAAGGATATAAGCATAAAATTGAATTAGTAGACAATATCCCAGTAAATCGACCCCAATTTTCGATACCATTTCATCTCCGGGATGAGATAAAAAAACAAGTAGATATTTTATTGAAAAGTAAGATCATTGAGCCTAGTATTAGTCAGTATAATTCTCCGGTAATGCTTGTTAAAAAGAAGAATGGACAGTATCGATTTATACAAGTCGCCCGTTATATCAATCAAAAAATGGATCCTGACAGCTTTCCGGTTCCTCCTATCCAGGATATTTTGACTAATTTGACAGGACGCAAATATCTATGTTCTAGAGACGTTTTTGGAGCTTTCTTTAATATTCCCCTCACTGAAGAATCAAAACCTATTACAGCTTTTTCGATTCCGAATCTTGGATCGTATCATTTTAATTTTTTGCCCCAGGGGATCAAGACATCTACTAGTGGTATGAACAGATTAGTGAAACTCACTTTGGAAGGTCTTCCACAAGATAAAATATTTGCCTATGTTGACGATTATTTTTGGTCTAGTGATAGTTTTGATGAAATTGTGCAGTTAACTCGTATGTTGCTTCAAAGAATAAAAGACATTGGTTCAAAGCTTTCCCCAGAAAAAACAAAATTGGGATATTTTTCATTAGATGTTTTAGGTCACACTGTTAGTAAAGATGGTTTGTCTATTTCGAAACGAATAATTAACTCAATCTCCAACTATCAACGTCCCAAAACAAAGAAACAAGTCAAAAGTTTTTTAGGATTGGCTTCTTTTGTTTGTTCGTATTTACCTAATTTTAGTCAATTAGCAGAAGCGTTACTTTCTTTGTTGAAAAAAGACGCTCGTTTTCGTTGGAAGGAACCACAGGAGACAGCATTCAATAATATCAAACAAGCCATTATTTCAGTACCTTGTCTAATGAGATACAAGCCTGATTATCCTCTGTATCTCTATTTTGATGCCAGCAAAGTCGCTATTTCTGGTCTAATCTAACAACCTCAAAATTCACCTGACGACACAAATTTAGTTCCCATTAGTTATTGTAGTCGTGCAACGTCTCCTAGTGAGAGAAAATTACACCCTTATCAGCTTGAATTACTAGCATTATTATACTCATTACGTTCATTTAGGTATTTTCTTTTGGGACGTCATTTTTATTTGAAGACAGATTGTCATAGTTTAATTTATTTGAAGCAAACAAAGAATGTAAGTAAAATTTCCAGATGGTTAAGTGAAATTGAATCGTACAATTTTACTATTTCACACATCAGTAACATAGAGGCAGACGCCATTTCACGTTTCTAAACCCCCTAGAGATTTGGAAGACGAGAAAAAGAATCAAGATGATCCAAAATTTTTATTTACTCAGACCACAAATTCATTTTCAATTTTAAATGAGACAAATCTGGCAACGTAAAGATCCGTTCTTTAAAGATGTTTTTTCTTGGTTGGAACAGAAAGAAAATAGAAATCCTAAAATAGAACAAGCATTATATTTTACTATTAAAGATGGAATTTTGTATAGAAAACAAAAAACTTCTCAAGGAATAAAATTTTTGTTTGCAGTTCCTACTTCTTTGAGTTATAAAGTTTTTAATGCTTGCCATACGTCTGCATTGGGATCATCATCTGGTTTTTCTAAAACCTATGATATGTTAGTAAAAACAGTGTATTTTCCCAACATGAAGAAATATATATATCAGAAGTGTAAAGAATGTACGATATGTCAAGTATCGAAATCGAAAATTGGTTCTCCGTATGGTACAGTCCGCGGCATAAAATTTGTTACAAAAATTCTAAGTCCAAATAAATAACAAACTCTTGCCCAGTTTTATTATGCATTCCCGCAATACATGTATCAATCGATTAGTTGCTTCTAGTATTTATTCCAACTCATCCCCGTTCTCCACCTCTCCTTGTCTAAAGCAGTGTGTGTGACGTAGTACACTCTTTCCATTCAGCTGAAAAAGAATCAGGAATCAAGTTTAAAATGTTATAGCTTTAAAACAGTCTTTTCCATTCGTTTGTTCTGAAATATTTTTAAGAGCCTAAATTAAAGAAAAGTCACACAATCTTCCCAGAGCTTCATAAATATCTTTAGTTTCATTCTTTTCTTTCTTTAAAGAGTGCAAGCTAGTAAGATGCTCCCGAAGAAATCTATGGAAATTGCCAAGAGCTCAAATATCTACGGACAGAAACGAGTTTTATTCAATGATTCATTGAATTTCTTTTCAGTAAGTGCAAGCAAATGTTTCAGGGGCGTCATTTGGGCAGGACAGGAGGGTGTAATTCCCCCTCTCTTGAGCTTCATAAATACGTATTTTTTGATCAAATGTATAGTAATACACTAATAAAAAGTGAAAATCTTATGTCGCCGGAGAATCTCTTCCCCCCCCCCCCCCGAATAAAGTCTAAAAGACACTGGTTTTAACAACAAACCTATAGAGCTACGATAGCACATTGCTAAAGAGCTTACATTTGGTTTCAAGAGTCGAAGGTTTGATCTCAAGCCATATGACTTCCTGGGTGACATTGAGAGAGAGAGACCGAGAGAGAGAGAGAGAGAGAGAGAGAGAGAGAGAGAGATACAGAGAGGGATTCAAGTATGGAGACAGAGAGGGATGATTTGTAAACACAGATTTAGAATTGGGGAAAAATGATCGGATAGCATTCGTATTATGACGAAAATTCTGATTCTGTGAAAGATAAGAAGGGAAGTTTTCGAACTGCGAGGATCACATTAGGCAGTGGTCGAATTTATGTGGAGAACTCTTTTTAGAGCATCAGATGATTACGAAAGGAGAGAAATATCTTCAGAACTGAGGAATTAAGATTTTAAAAAATCTGGTTTCGGCGACGGGTTTCGAACCACGAACATTGTGTTCATCGAACCATGACTTTATCCATTCTGCTACGGAGGATTCTATTACTGGTTCACATACGTTTCCATTAGCTGCGTTGAAAACTACCTTAAGGGGATATTCCAAAAGTTGACTTGGTAGATGCGCCGTTCAGTTAGGACGTAAACCTCTTGTAACTTAGTTACAATGTGCAAAATGAACTTCCTCTTCTTCAGGACACTTTTTAAAGCTTTAAAATTTGTTACTATTGTCTTAATTAAGTTACATTTGATAGAACCATCTTATAAAGTAGTGCCAAGCCCTGTGCGTCATTGTCTGTTAGGTAAATGGTTAATGTAAGTTACTTTTACGTAGATGGTCCGAGCTTCCAATCAAGACCATTCTTATTGATTATTTGATTTGAGATACGCTCATACTGTATATTCCACAAGTTCAAGTTTGAAGTAATGTAGTCACAGCTAGTTTAATTCGAAATAATTTTTCAATATTATATTTGTTACTAAATTTACATGGCACTCCTCACTTGTTTGTAGCCCTGCATAAATGCAAAATTGTTTTAAAAGTATATTTTACTTTCAAGGATTATTGATTTTTTTTAAAAATTGTCCTTCATATTCATTTTATAATTATTTTCTATTTCTTAATTATAACATATTTTCTATTTATATTGTATTCTATGTTACAAGTTTATAATTTACATTTTATGTCTTACCATCGAAGAGGAGCTTTTGATAATTCAGAGCAGCAGGGACATAACAGGATGCAGGCCTTGGCAATCCAGAGCTTTTGCCCCCACGAAATCACTACTTTTTTGTTTGTATATATATCTAATTTTATAGATGGTGATAGCAGGGGCGGATCAAGGGGAGTGTGTTTGGCGTGATCGCATCCCCCAGAATAGAGAACTTTTTATACTTTTTATTTTAAAAATAAAACATATCCTAAGTATTTTTCATCTTTGTATTATAAACGTAAATTAAAACCTAAAGTAGATAGGCCTTACTTTCTTAAGAAAGTTAATTCTACAGAAGAGCTCTTTCTCATTTTCTATTTTTTTCTTTTCTTTCTTTTCTTTTCTTTCTTTCTTTCTTTTTTCTTTTCTTTTTTTGCAATCCGCTCTTACCTTGATTTGACTTCGAACGACCGCCCCTCCCAAACAATCATCCTGGATCCGCCCCTGGATGATAGACATTTTAGTAAAATATGCCCTCAATCGCTGAAATAAATTCCTGTCAAGCTTTCGATCGCTGAAATAAATTTCTGTCTACGGCCCTGCAAAACAGTGACGATTTTAGGGAGTGATCAGTTAGTAATGCCTCCCTGGAGCAACAACACTTCCCCAGAAGTTATATCTCCGATAATTCAGAATGTAATTTGTGCATTATCACTTTTCACTCTCCGTGTCTTGAAACGCACCAAAAAGGAACTGTTCTGAAGTATTTACTGGTTCTCCCTATGACCCCATTTCAATATGGCCAACTTTGGACATATACACATCTGAAATATCACCTTTTATGTCAGTGATCCCGAAAACTATCCATTCGACACAAATATAGGATATTTTCAATTCTTTATTCCTGTCACCCTCCCATTGTCAACTCGAAGCCAACCAAGGCTTATTTTGGACTTACGCAGCATCCACAGTGTCACTTTTCATCTTTGCATATGAATTCGACACTAATTTCGTTCGTATTTGACTACTTTTACATCTCACCTTCACCTCTTGGTAGGGATTTTTTCAGTATCTCGCCCCCACAGCTATGGAGAAATTTCAACCAACTAAGTATAATTATAAATTATCATCTGAAACACAACAGTATGGGTGATCTTTTTCGCAGAGTAATTCGTTAACTACTGCTTCAATATCAATGTATTGGCTTTTTTTGCTGTCCATGCTGAAGATTTCCAAAGGGCTAAACTTCATCTGCACTATTGTGCAATGAATATAGGTTTTAGTGGTTTAATTTACTTAATACTCGCTTAGATGTTGCTCTCGTCACAGAAAAAGTGAGATACAGTTATAAAAGAAAAATGAAATGAAATATCTAATTTTTACGTCCCCCGACTATGCTAATGGAGAGAGTAATGGTGAGAAATAAATGAAATTGTTTAATGAAAAAAGTGGGAGGAAACGGGAGAAACCCGAGGACACTCATGCACATGGTGTTTGTCCATAATAAAGTTCATTCGGCGTGAGCTGGGGTCGAACCAAAGACCCCATGCACCATAGGTAAAGTTATAGAAGAATAGGCGTCTAAACAAGTACGGAACACTACTATCAATGAGAGTTATATAAGATTACATTTTTAGTTGTTTCATTCTAAGTTAAAATTTCAATCAATCTTGTTCTTCATTACTGTTCGAAAACTTAAAGTTGTTGCTGCAAGGACGTGATAAATCTTTTCAGTAGACGTCGCAGTCCCCTCCACAGCTTCTTTTTCATGTAAGGCTAATGTAGTCTCGTTTTAGACATCGAGGAAGAATAGTGGAATTACGAATTTTCAATGGGCCCCGTTTTACTCTGGGCTCTCTCAACGCACTGCCGTTAGTTACGTCACTGTTCAGGATGCATGATGCAGCTTCTGCTTTTAGGAATACTTTCTAAGGCAGTACGAGTTTTTTTTAAACTGCTGTGTGAATTAAGTTGTATTTGCTAGAAGTGTCGGTTAAAGGAAACTAAAGATCCTACACTCAAACACAAATAATCTCTTTCGAAACTCTAATGGAAAACGAAACGAATCGTCCTAAACATGTTACGCTTTTGAAGAGAAAAAGAGCAAAGCAGTAGTTGCACATACGCTTAATGGTGTTTCTTGGATACAAATTTATAACTTACAAAAGTCATGTTCACGTCATGGTTTGATAGATGAAGGGTTAGTAAAAGGAATTCTTACGCTGGTGGTCGTGGGTTCAAATCTCTGCTCTTCTTGTTACTTTTTTCTCCTAGCTACACTTAGTTTGTGCATTCCAAACCTCGAAGTTTGGTTTGTATTATTTATGAAAGCAGGTAGAGAATTAATTGTAGTCCAAATTAGTTTCAAATATAAGATTATAATTACATATTTTGTCTTTAACTTATTACGTATTAATTTTTATATCAAATTTTCCAGTCTATTTAATTCATCTTCCGGTGTAATACAATGAACATTTGCAGAGCGACGTCAGTCGGACGAAAGTACTATATTCCATTGTTACTCTAATATACTTAGGTATTTGTTCATATATTTATAAATTGTTTACTAAGTAAAAACTTATGGCGGTCCACATTATGTGTCTTATAATAGACCGTACGGAAACGGACATAGCAGAAGGCGTATTGCAAATATCCCTGGTGATAAAAAGTAGGGGTCTTCTTCACTAGATTCGAACCACTGTTACAGGCGGTTTTGGTTTACATATCAAGCATAATACCACTCGGCCACCAAGTCTCGCACATTAGCCTCTTTATTAATGCAGAACATACTGAGACACTTACTTTCACTGGTGTCGCGTAATGTATTTCATAAAATTTTGTTAATAAGTGGGTCGAATTAGGTAGCCCTCGAGAGGGCTGATGGTGTTGTGGGCGAGCATTTATTAATAGTGTGTATAGTCCCCTTGGGACTCGATTACAGCTGCCATACGCCGTGCCATTGAATCCACCAGGCGAGAGATATAGCGTTGGGTGCAACAGATCGACCACGCATCTTCAACACGCTCCCAAAGATCATTAGATGTTCGTGGAGGATTGTTCGACCAGTTTTCCCGCAATGTTCTTGCAACAGAGGCCCACATATTTTCAATAGGGTTCAGATCTGCTCCATGAGGAACCCAGTCAACTATTTAGACATCAGGTTGCCTCTGCAATCATGTCTGAACCACATTTGAATTGTGTATCGAGCTATTGTCCTGTTGCAAATATAATATGCCGTCACCTACATGAGCTTTTATTTCCGGAAGCGTCTCATCCAGATGTTCCACATACTTGTGGGCGTTTAGGCGACCAGGAATCCTGTAGATTCCTCTGAAATTTGCAGCCTTGCATATCCATGCCCAACAGTGGACAGTTACATGTCCCATTCTACCAGAACGGGAAACATATTCAGAGGCATACCTTTTTCCAGGGGGGTGGTAAACACGCTTCGGCCCGAAGTTTGCACTGGAAAATATTTTTTCGTCTGTGAAAACGACCTCGTCCCACACACGTGCAATATTCAACTGTGCAAACACCAGACGGTCAACCATGTGGTCTTCTGTTAGTCGCTCCTTAACAGCTGCCCTGTATGATCTCAAACCAAAGGATTTGAGTCTACGACGGACAGTCGTAACATCGCCTGGGAAATTGGTTTCCTCTCGTAACTGTCGGGCAGACATGAAAGGGTGCTAACGGCATTGGGCAATTACACTCTGGTCTTCTTCGGCAGAGGAAACTCTTTGTCGCCCACTTCCTCTTTTACGTCTTACATCTCCTGTTTCCTCATATCTCCTCTACCACCTCCGTGCTGTAGCACGGTTAACGCCATATCTCGCGCCTGCCTCGCTATAGTTCATGCCCGCATGCTCAATTAAAGCAATCACGCTGCTTTTAACAGAAGCTTCGTAGTGAGCCATTTTCACATCAGAAGCAAAATGATTGCTTTGCTTAGATGTTTGAACGGAACGTGCTTCATGTGAAGTAACAAGGTGGAGTTTCCTCTCATTGCTGTAGACGATATTGTACGCCCTCTGCTGGGTGTTTCGTGACGGAAAAAGTGCTTTTAAGCAGTTCATGGCGACCGCTTTGAAATCAAATGTAAAGTATGAGAATTAAATTTGTCGTATCTGTAGTTTGGTGTAGAGACAAAACAAAATTGGAAACCAAAGGTTTAAGAACAACTCAGATTATTAATATAAAACAAGTCAAAGATTATTAACTTGTATTATCATACAAGAAATGCGAGAATTTTGAAACAAAGAAAAATAACTTAGAAATTTGCAACTGAAGACAAGAAAAAACTAACTTAAACAGACTAAAGGGTATGAGTAGGGGGATTAATGGGGATGTCAGCAATGAGGCTATATGTCCCCGTCTTGATTAACGCGAGGGATGGATTTTACCATTTCACTTTGACGGAATAACGTAGAGGATGGAGAGGAGGGGGAAGATACATAACAGCTATAAATATAAAAATAAAAGTGACAATGTTCGGTGGTGAATAACTCTTGAACTACCCGATCGTTCTCAATCACATTTTGAACATAGATGAAATTCAAACCTGGGAAGCTTTTTGTTATTTCATTTTGATATTAGAACTTGCGGAAGAGGAGGGGAGGGTAAATATATGAAAATGAATAAAACTTAATAACTCTTGAACAATCCGACTGATCCCAATCAATCAAACATTCAATATAGATAAGGTTCGGACCTGGGATGTTTTCATTTTTTGCCTTGACGGCACAATGTAGGGGAGGGGAAGGGGGACTATGTAAAAAAAATAAAAATAAAAATGCTGTCTTAGTGACTTCATCACGCTTAAACCACCGAACTGATCTTAATCAAATTATCAACATAGATGAGGTTCGGACCTGGGGTGGTTTTCATCATATCCCTTTGATGGTAGAACGTAGGGTAGGAGGAGGGGAGGGGAGATAGCTATAAAAATGAATAAAACTTAACAACTCTTGAACCACCTGACCGATCTCGATCTAATTTTCAACATAGACGACGTTCGGGCCTAGAAACTTTTGTTTTAATATTTTCACTTTGACGGTAGAACATAGGAGAGGATAAGAGAAGGGGAGATTAATATATAAAAATAAATAGAACAACTCTTGAACCATCCAACAGATTTCGATCAAATTTTCAGCGTACATGACATTCGGGTGTGGGATAATTTTTGTCATACCGTGCCCCCAACATGAGAGGGGAGAGGGATACATAAAATCATCGAAAATGACCAATATCAAAGAGTGCTTTAGTAATAGTAAAACCATAACATATTACTATTTTTCTTTAATTTAGCCCAGCGAAATCGGGGTGCGACTTAGATTCGAGGACGTCTTAAGTTCGAGTAGTTATCGAGAAATAAAAAAAAAATTAAATGAAATTTTGAGTTTTACGTCCCACGGTTATGCCGGTTAGGCTAAAGGAGACGGTGATAATGAGTAATGAATGAAATGGTGGAATGAAGAAAGTGGGAGGAAACGGGAGAACCCCGAGAAAACCCACGCACACGGTGTTTGTCCACTACAAAGTTCACTTGCCGGGAGCAGGGTTTGAACCCGAGACCCCTAGCACCAGAGGTGAACGCTCAACCACTGAGCCACCGCGGCCCCTATCGAGAAATAATTAAAGATATTAACGTGTTATTGAATTACTTTGCTAATAATAATAATAATAACTATTATTATTATTATTATTATTAGTATTAGTATTAGTATTATTATTATTGAAGATTTGATCATTCAAATATTGAAAGATCAAAATATTCAAATACCTTAAGACAATTAAACGTGTGTCATCGCCGACTAATGATCACCAAAAATTCTACATTCAAACAAAATATTCATACATGGTTCCGACTTGAGAACCTCCAGATTATTAGCTAGCGCCTTGAGCACATATCCACGCTCTATATGCGCTAAATGGTAGGTTTTAGTATGTTTAAATTAGATTTCCTTGCCTCCAGTTACAAAATTCTAAGTTAGTATTTTTCGTTATTTCAAAATTTCTTTCGATTTTTTTAAAATCATATAAGTCAATAATCTTTGGCATAGTTTGTATTAATAACGTGGTTGTTCTTAAACCTCTTGTTCGCTATTTGGTTTCTTCTCCACACCAAACTACAGATATGATACGTTAAATTCTCATACTTGTCATTTGGTTTCAAAGCAGTCACCATTATATGGTAAAGCAATTTTGTTCGCCACGATTCATGAGTTTTGTAACAAAACACGTCAAGAAATGAGTTAAATGAAGGCTGCAAGAGTTTATATCAAAGTTGAGTATTGTGAGCTAGTGACAAGCATGTAATAACGTCTCGTATTTGAAAATAATGTTAGCTACTTTTAATTCACTAACTGGTATTAGATTTAATTCAAGCTTAAAGAATTGGAATGAACAAACTCAGTGTAGCTTAAAGAAACAAAACGTAAGAAGAACGGACGAGATTCGAACCCTGGACCACCAGTACAAAAATCCTGTTCACTAACCCCTCACCTAACAAGCCATCAACTTCTATAAGTTTTAAATTTACAAGCAAATGATACCATTATACGTTTGTGCAATCAATGTTTTGTTGTTTTCCTCTTCAAGAACGTAACATGTTTACGATGATTCGTTTCGTTTTCCATTAGAGCTTCTAGAGAGATGGTTTGTGTTTGAGTATAGGATGTTTTGTTTCCTTTAACCGACAGTTCTAGCAAATACAACTCAATTGAAACAGCTGTAAAAAAAACTAGTACTGTCTTAGAAAGTATTCCTAAAAGAGAGAAACTCCATCGTGCACCCTGAACAGTGACGGGAGTGCGTTGAGCCAGTCCAAAAGCAAAATGGGGTCCATTGAAGATTCGTAACTCCACTTTGGAGGGTTTTAATTAATTTCACACTTTTTCCTCAATGTCTAAAATGTAACTACTTAGCCTTAGATGAAAAGGAAGTTGTGAAGGAGCTATAGACAGTGAAGTCTACCGAAAAGATTTATCACGTCCTTGCAGCAACTATTTGCATGAACTATTTCCAGCAAAAGGGAATAAGTACATCAGACCTAAGTTTTCAGAAAAGCTAAAAAAATTCCCGAGGCGTATTTGTATTTGTTTCAACACGTGTATAACTGATTTAGAGTTTGTCAGTTCTTTTGCTACAATTAGACAAGAAGAAGAACCTTGTATTGTAGCACTGCAATTGGTGAGAAAAGCTTAAAAGTGGAAAAAATATTTTTATGTACTTATTCCCTTTTTCCAATCAGTGGTTCAATTATGAGCCTATATTTTTGAGGTGTTAAAAATAATAATAAGAAGAAAACTTATTAACTGGTAGGTTACGCTGGATTCTTAATTGTGTATATGGAATAATGGAGCGTGGGGTTACACAGAGGATTTTGGTTAATCTTTACCCTAGTAGGGAATACTGGTTGGTCGGGATTTCGAACAGTAATGAAGATCAAGATTGATTGGAATTTCAACTTAGAATGAAATAAATAAAAATCTAATCTTATACAACTCTCATTGATAGTAGTGTTCCGTATTTGTTTAGACGCCTATTCTTTTATAACTTTACCTATGGTGCATGGAGTTGTTGGTTAGATCCCAGCTCGCGCTGAATGAACTTTATTATGGACAAACACCGTGTGCATGAGTTTTCTCGGGTTTCTCCAGTTTCCTCCCACTTTCTTCATTAAACGATTTCATTCGTTTCTCACCGTCACTGTCTCCATTAGCGTAGTCGGCATAACGTGGGACGTAAAACTTAAATATTTCGTTTCGTTTTTCTTTTATAACTGTATCTCACTTTTCCTGTGACGAGAGCATCATCTAAGCGAGTATTAAGTAAATTAAACCACTAAAACCTATATTCATTGCACAATAGTGCAGATGAAGTTTAGCCCTTTGGAAATCTTCAGCATGGACAGCAAAAAGAGCCAATACATTGATATTGAAACAGTAGTTAACGAATTCCTCTGCGAAAAAGATCACCCGTACTGTTGTGTTTCAGATGATAATTTATAATTATACTTAGTTGGTTGAAATTTCTCCATAGTTGTGGGGGCGAGATACTGAAAAAATCCCTACCAAAAGGTGAAGGTGACATGTAAAAGTAGTCAAATACGAACGAAATTAGTGTCGAATTCATGTGCAAAGATGAAAAGTGACACTGTGGATGCTGCGTAAGTCCAAAATAAGCCTTGGTTGGCTTCGAGTTGACAATGGGAGGGTGACAGGAATAAAGAATTGAAAATATCCTATATTTGTGTCGAATGGATAGTTTTCGGGATCACTGACATAAAAGGTGATATTTCAGATGTGTATATGTCCAAGGTTGGCCATATTAAAATGGGGTCATAGGGAGAACCAGTAAATACTTCAGAACAGTTCCTTTTTGGTGCGTTTCAAGACACGGAGAGTGAAAAGTGATAATGCACAAATTACATTCTGAATTATCGGAGATATGACTTCTGGGGAAGTGTCGTTGCTCCAGGGAGGCATTACTAACTGATCACTCCCTAAAATCGTCACTGTTTTGCAGGGCCGTAGACAGAAATTTATTTCAGCGATCGAAAGCTTGACAGGAATTTATTTCAGCGATTGAGGGCATATTTTACTAAAATGTCTATCATCCAGGGGCAGATCCAGGATGATTGTTTGGGAGGGGCGGTCGTTCGAAGTCAAATCAAGGTAAGAGCGCATTGCAAAAAAAAAAAAAAAAAAAGAAAGAAAGAAAAGAAAAGAAAAGAAACAAATTTAGAAAAGGAGAAGTAGCTCTTCTGCAGAATTAACTTTCTTAAGAAAGTAAGGCCTATCTACTTTAGGTTTTAATTTAAGTTTATAATACAAAGATGAAAAATACTTAGGATATGTTTTATTTTTAAAATAAAAAGTATAAAAAGTTCTCTATTCTAGGGGATGTGATCGCCCGAACGCACTCCCCTGAATCGCCCCTGCTATCATCATCTACAAAAATTAGATATATATACAAACAAAAAAGTAGTGATTTCGTGGGGGCAAAAGCTCTGGATTGCCAAGGCCTGCATCCTGTGTATGTCCCTGCTGCTCTGAATTGTCAAAAGCTCCTCTTCAAAGGTAAGACATAAAATATAAATAATAAACGTGTAACATAGAATACAATATAAATAGAAAATATGTTATAATTAAGAAATATAAAATAATTATAAAATAAAGTTGAAGGACAATTAAAAAAAACAATAAAACTTGAAAGTAAAATATACTTTTAAAACAATTTTGCATTTATTCAGGGCTACAAACAGTGAGAAGTGCCATGTAAATTTAGTAACAAATATAATATTGGAAAATTATTTCGAATTAAACTAGCTGTGACTACATTACTTCAAACTTGAACTTGTGGAATATACAGTATGAGCGTATCTCAAATCAAATAATCAATAAGAATGGTCTTGATTGGAAGCTCAGACCATCCACGTAAAAGTAACTTACATTAACCATTCACCTAACAGACAATGACGCACAGGGCTTGGCTTTACTTTATCAGATGGTTCTATCAAATGTAACTTAATTAAAACAATAGTAACAAATTTTAAAGCTTTAAAAAGTATCCTGAAGAAGAGAAAGTTCATTTTGCACATTGTAACTAAGTTACAAGAGGTTTACGTCCTATCTGAACGGCGCATCCACCGAGTCAACTTTTGGAATATTCCCTTAAGGTAGCTTTCAACGCAGCTAAGGGAAACGTATGTGAACCAGTAATAGAATTCTCCGTAGCAGAATGGATAAAGTCATGGCTCGATAACCACAAGGTTCGTGGTTCGAAACCCGTCGCCGAAATCAGAGTTTTTAAAATCTTAATTCCTCAGTTCTGAAGATATTTCTCTCCTTTCGTAATCACCTGATGCTCTAAAAAGAGTTCTCCACATAAATTCGACAACTGCCTAATGTGATCCTCGCAGTTCGAAAACTTCCCTTCTTATCTTTCACAAAATCAGAATTTTCGTCATAATACGAATGCTGTCCGATCATTTTTTCCCCAATTCTAAATCTGTGTTTACAAATCATCCCTCTCTGTCTCCATACTTGAATCCCTCTCTGTATCTCTCTCTCTCTCTCTCTCTCTCTGTCTCTCTCTCTCAATGTCACCCAGGAATTCATATGGCTTGAGATCAAACCTTCGACTCTTGAAACCAAATGTAAGCTCTTTAGCAATGTGCTATCGTAGCTCTATAGGTTTGTTGTTAAAACCAGTGTCTTTTAGACTTTATTCGGAGGGGGGGGGGGGGAAGAGATTCTCCGGCGACATAAGATTTTCACTTTTTATTAGTGTATTACTATACATTTGATCAAAAAATACGTATTTATGAAGCTCAAGAGAGGGGGAATTACACCCTCCTGTCCTGCCCAAATGACGCCCCTGAAATATTTGCTTGCACTTACTGAAAAGAAATTCAATGAATCATCGAATAAAACTCGTTTCTGTCCGTAGATATTTGAGCTCTTGGCAATTTCCATACTACGTCACACACACTGCTTTAGACAAGGAGAGGTGGAGAACGGGGAGGAGTTGGAATTAATACTAGAAGCAACTAATCGATTGATACATGTATTGCGGGAATGCATAATACAACTGGGCAAGAGTTTGTTATTCATTTGGACTTAGAATTTTTGTAACAAATTTTATGCCGCGGACTGTACATTGCTTACTTATCCCTCCGTTCCCCCCTTCTATCGAGTCCACATAGATGTAGCTGGGAATTATTCCCCCAATAATATGTTAAATCACAAATATTTGGTAGTTGTAGTAGACAGTTGTACTAGATACATAATTGCAGATTCCCTTCCTGATGTTACAGCAAGTTCTCTGGCTTCATTTCTTTATCATAAAGTAATTTTAAAGTTTGGAATTTTTTTATGAAATTGTCTTAGACAAAGGCAGTGCATTCACTAGTGGACTATTTAAAGAATTATGTGCTATGATTGGTGCTAACATGCGTTTTGTAAATGTACATGGGCATTATAGTAATGGTGTTTGTGAAGTTAGTATTAGGAATATAGAACAACGATTGAAATCAGCTTTATGTGACAAAGATTTAGGAGAATGGATTGACCTAAACCTGTAGTTTTTTCGCTTAACGTCACCAAGAATTTATCGTCTCAAATTTCACCATTTGAATGTCTTTTTGGTTTCAAACCTAGGTTACTTCATCAGGCAATTTTAAATACTCCGTGTCAATACGAAGATAATGCCATTCGTTTACAGCAATTACAAGAGATTAGAGACAGAGCGCAAGAAAATCTTTATAAACGTCATAAAACGGCGACAAAATTTTTTGACAAGAGACATACGAAACCTGCTTTTAAAGAAGGAGAAAAAGTTTGGATTTTAGACACCACAAGAAAAAAAGGTCACGCCTAAGCATTCAGCGGAAAGTTTATTGGTCCAGGCATAATTGAACGTGTGGAAAATCCAAATTCATATTTTGTTAAGTATAAGACCGCCCGAGGATCTTACAAGATAGATAGCATAGCAGTCCAGAGATTGAAGAAGTTTTATGAGAAGGAAAACCCGGAAGAGGAAGACCACCTTGAAGACTTTGACGAAGAGATGCCTATCAACGTCTGCACGGAAGACCATACGATGAAAAAGAAGAAGACGAGACGCGAAGACCATCAAGGACCACCAACTGAAGAGATTTTCAACCCCAAGAAACAATGTTTGGAAGAAGAATTTTTCATCCCTTCTCATCATATTAAGGATGTTGTGATTGCCGAAAATCTACCAACGTAGCAATTATAGGGAAGAATTCCATAGAAGAAAAACCGAAATTTGCTTGTAATACTGACATCAATCAGAAGATTAGTATTTATAAAGGTAACATAGTGGACATAAAAGCAGATGCCTTAGTAAATCCGACGAATGAAACCCTAGCTCCTTTAGGTGGTGCAGACAAAGCCATTCAAGACGCAGCTGGATCTGAATTTTTAGAAGAATGTTTTACCATATCATCATTGAAGCCAGGAGAAGCGAAGATTGCCAATGGTTATCGTTTACCAGTTAATTATATAATTATGACATGTGGACCACGGAATTGAGACAAGAAGATTTTACGAGAGACGTACAAAAATTGTTTTAAAGTGATATTGGAGAATGATCTATCTACAATTGTATTACCCAACATTTCGACTGGAGCATTTAAATTTCCGAAGTTAGAAGCTGCCAAAATTGCCTTGGCTACAACAAGAATATTTTTGGAGGAACATCTAGATGACGTAAACCGTGTCGTATTTTGTGTTTATGATAGAGAGAATTAGGACATTTACCAGCGGTTACTCCCCATATATTTTCCCATTGATGAAGAATCTGTTAGTCCGTCTGTCCGTACGTAACTTGTATGTGGATTACTTTTCTTGAAGATTGGATTGTGGATAGGAACACCTTGTAGATGGATGATGAACTTTCTTTTAGCACTGGCCACGCTTAAAAGTTAGTTTTATCTTGGTTTTGAATTGTGCATCCAAATCCACCGGTGGAACACTTCGAAAATTTAGAACACTTTAAAATTTGGAATACTTCGTAATTTGGAACACGTTGGTATCTTCAAGAATTGTACCATTTCATTTGATTGGACAGCGTATCAGTACAGAAGTTTCTTACTTTTATTTTTTTTGAAATGTGAGTATGTGAAGAATGAAGAAAATCAACGACACGTATATGAATAGATATTTTGATGGATATATTAAGAAGATGTAAGAAGATTGAAGTCAAGATTGCAAGAACCATGCTCCATCCTTTTAGATGTCTAGGATTCGATGCCATGATTGATGTCCAGCATTCGATGCCCGAAGAGGACAAGATTTAAGAAGAAAGAAGATGAAGATAAGAAGAATTTATATGTTTGTTAGGGTTGTAGGTTATATGTGGTGAATAGTTCTGTCGTGCTGATTTCATATAGTTTGATTACAGCCAGTATATGGGGCTATAACCATATCTTGGAATTCTTTTCCAGTCAACGGACGCTTTAAGCCTAAATAACTTAAAGCTCATTTTTCTCAAACTGAAATCAGTACCCTTCTTGTGTAGTCTAACTTTACTATCTTTGGTTAGCTAGATAGTATTACACCGTTTTTTTTTCTTCTCGCGTATTAGTCACGTTTAATATTGAAGTTATTTTCTGCATTAGAAGAACATACACATATATAGAGAGAGAGGTCTACATTAGATTATACTATATTTATGAAATATTTATTTATTTGATTATTATTTTTTTCATTATACGTATCTAAGTTTTGATGATCTGTATTAGTGATAATTAAATTTAGTATTATTCCTACCTTTTATCTCCCTTCCCTGAGCACTAACGGAACTCCACACTAACGTTTTAAAACACATGTCACTCACAATGATATTATGCAAGCACTAAGGTTTATTTTTATTTTTCTTACTTTCCATCTTCCCAGAGACGCTGTCGTTACATATCACAAGGTCACCTAATGAACTACATGGACAATCTCAGAAATATACACTCAGCAGTATGTAGTCGAGAATTAATTCAAAACAAACAATATGTTATACAAAGAACTCTTTTATCTTCAACAAACATTTTTTTTCTGGAATTTCTTCAAAAAAAATCTTTTTTTTTTTGTACTACGGAAAATTAAAATTTTCGTGTATTTTAGTTTCAAGGACGGTGTGTGAAGTAACTGTGTATTTGATACAAAGAAACATGAACTTTTGAAAACTCATTGAAAGAAAACTTTGACTAGAACTGTACATTCTCAGACACCTGTTGTAAATGCATATTTGTTAAATAAACTCGACTAGCTTCCTTCTTTCCTTTCCGCATACCTTCAAGCACAGCCTGTAACTTCCCGATTCATTGGACTCTTAGGTCATCATTCTTGAGCTGAACAAAACCACGGGGAACACAACTACAAGAGGTATTCAACACACGATTGGGACAGGTGCAGGATCATCGGAGAGAAGCGGATCCCACCATTGGAGGACCACCGACTCCACAAGTCAAAGAGTACCATTCTGCTGGTTTATCACCGCAGACTCAACAAGCTCCAGCAGTCTAGTAGAATGAAGATGTAGAAGGACATTATCGTAAAGACGCTTTATCGACGCCCCTTGCAGATCAACATGATTAAGATTCAGATGTTGACTGTCTCCAGCTAATCCAGACTTCTGCAGAGAAAGATATTCATCATTCCAGATGACAAGGACGACGCCAGCCTCGTTGGATCTATCAGGCTAGTGCTCATTCCTATTCCTTAATTACAACCTTTCTCTCTCTCTCACCTTTTCCCCAACTAGTCATTTTGAAATTAGAAACATTTGAATTTTATTTAAATTCAGTCATAATTTAGTTATTAAGTACCGTGTTGTGCATCAGTTCCATCCCCAATAGTTACTTTATTCTATAAATATTGTCAGAGATAATTCTGAGCTACAACTGATGGCACAGCACCGGCACAGTTATACAAACGGGGCAACCACCACATAGTAGCACACACCCCGCGGTTATGGGAACAGATTTGAACCATGGAGGTGAAGACAGGCCCCAAGCATTCTTTCGTCCGATGTGTCGTTCAGCTCTCATTACTATGGCACTTTAAGTAGAGCTTACTGTGCAGTAACATATAAAATTTCAATCAAATACTTTCCATTACTCAATAAAATTATTTGGTTCCAAGCTTTTAAAAAAAAATAATAATTGCAACAAATCTAAACATGCTAAAATGGAAAGTAGTTTTTGGATTGGTATGGGTTAAGACTGTGAAACCTAAAGGCTGGAATATATGAAATCAAAGTGCACACACATATCTCTCTCTCTATTTATCTATATATCTTTCCATCTCTCTCTCTCTCTCTCTCTCTATATATATATATATATATATATATATATATACAGACACTATAAAGCAAGTGGGCTGATAGTATAGGGTAGTGTCTGGGATGGTGACACCTTTACATCGAACTTTGCTTGTCGTGTAAACATTATTTGACATTAGTGTCTTCATCTTCGACGTACTATGAGCAATTTACTGTATATTCGTGTATTGTAACTGGTGAAACAAATTTCAATGTTTCAGAATGTAAAGAAAAAGAACCCAGGGTCGAGAAGCCTCAGACAACTAACAGCAGAGATATATTATCTTGTAAACTATTTGTCCTTGCATTGTGAGCTTATTTGAATTTATTTTTAAGACCTTTAGGCAACTTTGGAATGGATGACGATGGGAAAATTAGTGGAATGAACAAAGTAGTAGGATACTAGACAACTTCGAGAAAACACACATATTTGAAAAATGAAATGAAATGAAATGAAATCTTTGAGTCTTACGTCCCACGGTTATGCCGGTTAGGCTAAAGGAGACAGTGATGATGAGTAATGAATGAAATGGTGGGAGGAAACGGAAGAACCCCGAGCTAACCCACGCACACGGTGTTTGTCCACCACAAAGTTCACTTGGCGGGTCTGGGATCGAACCCGAGACCCCAAGCACCAGAGGTGAACACTCTACCACTGAGCCACCGCGGTCCCCACACACATTCAATGTTTGTCCACCACAAAGCTCACATGGCACCAAGGGTGGATCCAAGGGGGGCTACGGGGCTATAGCCCCCCCTTCACGCTCAGGTTTACACTGGATAAAATGAACTTCAATTTTGCTTTACACTGGATAAAACGGCAAATTATTGTTTAGCCCCTCCCTTGATCATATCCTGGATCCGCCCCTGCATGGCACTAACTGAGATCGAACCGACTACCACATACACCAGAGGTGAAGGCTTCACGGTGTAGCTACCGTGACATTTCTTGTTCTGTGTGTTCTGGGTAATACTTGTAAATTAGTTGTATCTTGATTAGCATGATGCAGCCGGCTACATTTTACTTTCGTTCCTATGGTATGCTGCTATAGTTCTTACGAGACGAGACAAACGAGACGAGACGAGACGGGACATGCACATTTTTTTGAGACGAGACACGAGACGAGACATGCTTTACACGAGACGAGACAGACTGAAGTCTCGTCTCGTCTCGTGGCAACACTACTTGAGAACCCCTGGATCGAAATTTAAAAAGAACGCCTCTGGCTCCCAAGCGATGGGAGCTGTATTTAAAAGTCAACGCCTCTAGAAGAATCACCATTCATCTCAGCGACCGTGAAAACTAATGATTTGACACTAATATAGGTCATTTTGGATTATGTTTACGTGTTTCGGTACATCTACCCCCCCCCCCGGTGACCCCGTCCCGCACGCAATGGTAGCTGATTTTGAAAGTCATCGCTAATGGAAGTGTCACCGTGAAAACTTTGAATTCGACACAAACATCGGCCATTTTCTAATATTATTACATGTCTCGGTAAACGTCCCCCTACCCTGAGACCCCTGGTTCGAATTTTTTAAAATAAAAACCGATTGGTCCTGGTCTGGGGCTTGGACAAATGGATCCGTTATTAAAATTTAGTAACTTTTTGTCAACTCGTCTGATCCCCAGGCTGCACACAGACACACAAGCAAACTCGAACAGATAGAACAAACAGCGTTCTTTCGCATAGAATGTTGTTGCTTCCACCCAGCCTAAGTGCCGGAGGGCTTTTTTATACGTAAACACGTCTATTGAATCTGCCTCTTCTATCGAAGTAATGGGTCGCGTGTAGTCCTAGTATTAGCTATTTTGTTGTTATTAACCTTGAAGAACTAACAAATGGTTTCTCATGAAGTCACAAGTTGCTTTGGTCTGTGAAGTTGATATACAGTGGAAATGACCTATGCATTACTCACCCGTTGGGAAACAGAAAGATTATGTTGATTTTATCTGAACACCCACAAATCTGTTATAGCAAGAGGCCTTTCCACAATTACTTCCAATCTAGATTAAATTTCACGGCTAACTTTTTGAAAAACATGAAATCTTTAAGTTTTACGTCCCACGGTTATGCCGGCTAGGTTAAAGGAGACGGTGATGATGAGAAATGAATGAAATGGTGGAATGAAGAATGTGGGAGGAAACGGGAGAACCCCGAGAAAACCACGAGCACGGGCTAACTTTTTGAATCATACACAAGAGTGTCATTGATATGTTAGTGTTAATAATATTTATGGAACCAAAAACAGGTTTTAAACTTCCAAACTGTGCTGTGCATAAAAGTCGGAAATCTTATAGAGTGGTTTCATCCGTGTGTCTGTTGACAGATACTAGAGCAAAGACAGAAAATGATATAGAGAAATGGTTTCCTGCTATGGATTCTTCATCCAATGAATAGAATAGGTTCCATCTCATCCGTTAACTCTATATTGAAGCCAGAAGTGGTTCAAATTAGCAGTTTCCGGTTCTAACATTTAACCCATAGATGAAAACGGTAACATACATGAAAACTTTTTTTTGGTAAACGATTGCGCGTGTATAGGCAACATATCATGGTCATTCACAATCTCTACTAAAATTGAAAATGGTTTAAATTTATTATTACTTCCGGTTTCAACGACAGTTTCAACTTTATCGTCATAGCATAAAACGGTAACATAGCGAGAACTGATTTTTGAAAACGAGTTACCAGCTAGAGACAACATCATGGGTACAAAAAATATTCTACCGAAATTATAAATGGTTGAAATTTACTATTACTTCCAGTTTCAATTTCCAATTTCCGCCTAATAGAAATGGTAAATGCTTCAAGATGTGATCTTTTGCAATTAATTCAGTATCTAAAGAATATATTTTATTTCCTCCGTTAACCTTCTACTCAAACCCCAATTGCTTCAAATTACCCATTTCCGATTTTAACGTTTGCCGATATATAAAGAAAATGATAACGAATAGTGAGAAGTGGTTTCTGCAAACGATTTAGAGTCTAAAGACAAATATCTACAATACTAAATTCGGCTGTAGTTAGAATTTATTCTGGTTTTAATAACGGTCTCAACGTTTATCGCTATAGAATGAAAACGGCAGCAGATTGGTAGAAACAGTTTTAAGCAAACGATTCAGCCTCTCAACAAACATATCGCTACTACCCATATAACTCTACTAAAACTGGAAATTGTTCAAATTTACTAGTACTTCCTGTTCCAACGCTGATTTCCGTAGAGCATAAATGGTAAAAGATATTAAAAAGTGGCTTTTTGCAATCGATTCATCGTCTCAAGAATAGCCTCCTCCATCTCCGTGGCAACTTTGATCAAAGCAGAATTTGTTAAAATTAGCCATATTCTGTTTGAACGCCATAGAACAAAAACAGTAACAGATAGCGAGAATATCTTTGTCCAAACGATTTACCGTCTCTAGGCAACATACCATAATTATTGTTAACACCCTACCGGAACAGAAAGTGGTTCAAATTAACTATTTCTTCCTATTTCAATTATTTTTCCATAGATCAAAACAATAGGAGATATCAGAATACGGCTTTTTTTAAAGATCAACAGGAAGTGGTTAAAGTTAACTATCATTTCCTATTTCAATTCTTGTTTCCAGGAATCAAAACAATAGGAGATATCAAGATACGGCTTTTTAAAATCAACTCAGGGTCGTAAGGAAATCTTCCTCCAAGAATTCAGCATCCCAAGAATATTTTCCACCAATCCCTATTCAAACCAGAAGTAGCTGAAGTTAGCCAAGTTCGGTTTCAGCGTGTATTGCTACAAGTTTCAAATATATGACTAAGAGTGTCAACTTGTTGCATATATTAGACGAGTTACCAGTACCAATACCAAAATAAATGAAGTGAGTATCGTTTCACAGTGTGAAACGAAGATTTCCAAACTATATGAATTCAATAGTGAAACTTGAAGTAGTGTTACCATCTGTCACAAAAGAAAATGCACGTTTTTCGTGGGACAGTATCTTTCTATCACCTCTCGATTTAATTAAATGTTTTAAAGGACCAATCCCTAACCATAAAGCGATAAATGTATTACCTCTCGTTTTGCAGCTCAGACAAGATACGATAGAAATATCGTAAACCTTAACAGAAAGACAAAACAGCTACGTTCTTTTACAAGCTTGAAACTTACGAATATTAGCAGTATATATTTACAGAGTAAAGAGTTTCTGCTACGTTATTCCGTAGTTCATTGGATCCGTACAGAACTACCACCCAGATGCTATGTGAGCTTTGTGGTGGTCAAATACCGTGTGTGGGGGAGTTTCCGGGGTGGTCCCGCTTCCTCCCACTGTTTTCATTCCACCAATTCATCCCATCATCATCCATACGGCCTGAGCCGTAGTTACCTGAAGAACGTATGACAAAGTAAAGTACTTGACCTACAAAGTAGAATTTGGTACGCTACCTTTAGACCACGGAGGCCAAAACCATGAACTGGCGTGCTCATAAGATCAGTGCAATTCGTAGTTATGTTCAATTAGCAAGCCAAATACCAAATGATGTTACATGTTCCTGTATTCTTTATATCACAGTATGATACTACAAATATAACAAAATATGGTGAAATAAATCACCAAGACGCCAAGGTCGATTAGGTGTTCCTGGAACGGTGGCTCAGTGATTGAGCGTTCACCTCTGGTGGATGGGGTCCATGGTTCGATCCCAGGTCTCGCCAAATGAAATTTGTGGTGGACAAGCACCGTGTGTGGGGGTTCTCGACGTTCTCCCGTTTCCTCCCACTTTATTAATTCCACCATTTTATTTATTTCTCATCATCACCGTCACCTTTAGCCTAGCCGGCATAACTGTGGGACGTAAAACTCAAAGATTTCATTTGCATTTTTTTATTTTCCTATTACTAGTAATAGCAGTAGTGGCATTCGCTGTCGTATTAGTACAGTAATAAGTAGTAGCAGTAGTGGTAATAGTAACAGTAGTAGCAGTGGAAGCAAGAGTGGAATTAGCATTAGCATTCGTAATCGTAATAATAATAATAGTATTAGCAGTAGTACTTGTAGTATTAGTATCACATACGGTGTAGAAGTTTTACATATCTTCTCTGTTACTCGTAATGCATTAATGAGTGTAGTATAAGACTTTTACGTCCATGAGCTTTATTATTGTATAATAAACATGGCTGGACAGAACAAGCACAAATAACAAATAGACAGACAGTATAGGGATATAGAAAACAAACCTTGGGTAACTTTTCACACGATTTTCCCATTTGAAAAGGACAAATAGACATTGCAATATTATGACGACATATTTCTCATTTTCCATTGCATATTGAAGGATTGACTTGACTTATTAACTTGGTTGTTCTGAGGCCGGTTACGCCCGGCTCGTTTGTGCCCGGCTCGTTTGTGCCCGGCTAGTTTAGGATCCGGCCCGTTTGTGCCCGGCCCAGTTAGAGCCCGGATCGGGTCGAGCCGGACACAGAATACAGATCCATCCGGGCCGTCTTCGGGCCTGGCTTTGCAGGGCTCTGGTCTACAGACACACGGATAAAACCGCTCTATAAGACTTCCAGCATTTATGCACAGCATATGTTTGAAGGTCATTTCTATATTAACTTCATGAATTAAAGGGAACTTGTATTCCTCGAAAGGCATTTGTTGGTCCTTCAAGGTCAATCGAACAATGAAAAAACTGATACTAGGAGTATTTTAACACGCCACTCACTACAACGATATAACAGAATGCTGCCTCCGGCTGTTAATAAAAGGCTTAACTAGCTGGAACTCGCTACTACAGTAGCAACATTCTATGCCAAACAACGTTGTGCTGTGTAAGAAATGCTAGGGGTTGTTCTGTCCATGTACGCCGCCTCCTTGATGTTCCCTGGTTCCAGCACTCACACAAATAATCTCGTCAGGGCACTGCAGGCAAGATTTTTAGTTTCAAAACATAATAAACATAACAAAATAAATAGTTCTCGCTTTACACTATCAAAAAAGAAACAATTAAAGCATAATGATGGGAGTTAAAATTTCTAACCTCTAAAACATAATTGTTTGTTTCAAATGTGTTTGTGCAAAGGCAAAATCAAGGAACATACTAAGTTAGTCACTTTATACTTTATGTCTACAACGAAATCCTTGCAAGTTCTTATGGCAATACAATTAAAATTATTTTCTTTTAAGATGATGTTTTCATTTTAATTTGTATGAATGTAGTATTTTCTTTTAGTAACGTGTTGATAATATCACTGCCTCTTGCACTCATTGTGCATCATGTAAGTTGTTGAAAATATACATTAAATATCACGATCATATATGTTGGGAATATGCATTAGAGTAATTAAACTTGAACCCGGGTTTAAATCTGTTTCTTTACGTTTAAGTCAGCCGTGTTACCGACCGAGCTAGGACAGTCCCAACTTATCCTTATATTACCGGTATATTTTACTTTATCACAGCACAGCCCTTTATGACAGTGCTCATAAAAGATTTTAGCTAAAAAGAAATCAATTAAAAAAATCGAGACTCCCCTGAAAACATATAACACGTCCCGCCATTTATATACACCCACATACATTCTGGAAAGTCGGCCCCGTTGGTTCTATCTGTTGTGTTTGAAATCGGTGTTTCTTTCAGAAACTATGATCCAGGGGGGCACACTTTGTATTCCGGGGGCACTACTGATAACTTTCTATTTTTTTATTATATTATAGACGTATTATTTTGGTCTCTTCCGGGGGTCACTCTCACAGCTCCGGGCGGGCAGTATCCCCTAAAAACACTTCTGGAAGAAGCACTGTTTGAAATACACCTAATCTAATACAAATAAAATAAAAAGTTTGTTTGTGTGTCTGTCTGTATGTATCTGTTACCAAATTTTGATCTTGGGTACCTTGGCCCAGGTTCCAGATCAAGACGAAGCGTTTTTTTTTAAATCGAACCAGGGGGGTCTCAGGAGACGTTTACAGGGACATGTAAAAGTAGTACAAGATAACCGATATTAGTGTCGAATTCAAAGTTTTGGCGGTCGCTGAGATCAATGGTGAAACTCCGATTGCATTAACTTCCAAATTAACCCCACTTACTTGCGGGTCGGGGTAGTTGTTGATTTTAGTTTAGCGTCCCTTTCAGCAGCGATGCTATATGACTCGTGGACCTACTGATTAACGTGGAATCCGAACCACATGAGCTCCCGCCGGGAATCGAACCCGGGTCTCCTACGCCAAAGGCGCATACGCTAACCGCTTTGCCACGAGGGAGCTCTGCGGGTCGGGGTACCGGAGGGGATACCTCACATATAAAAATAATCCAAAATGGCTGATATTAATGTCAAATCCGTAGTTTTCGCACTCGCTGAAATCAACGGTGATACTACTAATAAGGCGTTGACTTCCAAATACAGCCACCATGCGAATAATGGGTTTTTCTGATAGTTATTAATAAATGCAAGAAATAAATTATTAATAATAAATGGGAACAGATAGGAATGCATTTTGGAAGAAAGAAACGAAAGTGTAAACATACATAACCGTGTCTGACTTTACATATCTATCCTAAACCACGATCACTAATCTAACAAGAAGAAAGTAGACTTTGGTAAATTAACTTCGGGGTCATTTTTCGCGAGGTAGTATTGCACATTTAAAATATGAATATTTAGGGATGCGCACGAGTCGAGACATGTCTCAAATCTGGACTGGAATTCGAGTTCAGACACACTTTGTAAAATTCGAGACGAGTCAAGACAAACTTATTTCTCGACTCTTATTTTCGAGCCGAGACACGACTCGAGTCGAGACTTTTTGTAAAAGTGTCGACTCGACTCGAATGTCTCGAAAATCTTTCTATAATTTTTAATATTATTTTGAAGAAAGTATTCAGTCAGAAACAGCCTTGAAACCAATTCTAGCATTTATTACCTTAGCAAGGTACCGAACGCATAAACTTAATGGTTAATCTTTCGAAATCAAGATTTAATTTTCAGCTCAATTCAGTTAATTAAAACTAATAATTAATGTCGTGATATTTGATAGTACTTCAAATATAATAATAATAATAATAATAATAATGCTCTGGGGGACATACACAAGAGCATGTATCTAGTATAGCTCGAGCAAGGCACAATGACGGCCGACGCGTATTGCACACTGATTGCAGACTATGTACACCCCTTGATTACGACCATGTTTCCCAACAGTAGTGGCATTTTTCGACAAAATAATGCACCATGTCACAAGGCCAGGAGTGTGATGAAGTAATTCGAGAAATGTTCAACAATGTTCTATATCTGTTGACGGTGTGCGAATTACAAGGGGGATGAGGGAAATTCCCATTGGTAATACTAGATGTTCCTATAACCAAAGGAGATTTCCCTCCATGTCAAAGAACTATATGCTGTGTAATTAAAATGTATAAGTTGTTTTATCTGTTGTGTGTATGAAATAAATTATTAAAAAATGCGAGAAATAAATTATTAACAATACATGTGATCAGATAGGAATGTATTTTGAAAAAAAAAGAAACGAAACGGTAAACATACATAACCGTATTTAATTATACATAATCTGACTAAACTAACCGATGGTAACTAATCTAGAATAATGTAGGAAAGATGCAAGAAAGCAATTAATAATAATAAATATCAACATATAGAAATATATTTTGAAAGAATAATGTTCCCCAGAAGTAAGCTTGTAAATTTAGGATTTAGGATTTAGATTTCTGGGCTTTCGGCATCTGAGACCATTTAGCTCGTCACGTTCGAGGGATGACGTCTCTAGGCGAACACACTTTCCGGGGAAAGGGAAGGAAGAAAAGATTGGGGAAGAAAGGAAGCGATCTAAAACCTAAGGTATCACCCTGACATCTCCCTGGTGTGAATGTGGAAAACCAAGGAAAATCTCATCCAGGGTTGCTGGCCTGAAAATCTTTTAAATTTTTCGACCGAATGCCCCCACCAGGAATCGAACACGGGACCGCCTTCACGTAACCATATAAAAGTATGCTTGTCTATTCCATTACATTGCGAATAGGCGAAATTGGAACAATGTTGCATCGGAGTCAGTCAATTAGTTCGAATAAAATCTGTTATTCGTAGCACAATCCCTTCGAGGACATTTCCAAGATCGGGGCAGTAATCCACATGGTCGAAAGTAGTGTTTCCACGAGATAAGAAGAGAGGAGACTTCAAGCTGTCTCGTCTCGTCCCATATCTCGTCTTGTCAGACGAGACACGAGAAATTTCTCGTCTCCTGGCAACACTAGAGCGGATGAGGCCCACAAAAAGGAGCTGTTATACAAAGTGGTTAAAATTACAGCTTTTAACCACTTTAGTTTGGTTATCAGCACAACACACAACACGACTACAATTTTCCGAACAGTGTTTCTTTCAGAAAAAATGTTCCTGGGGGTACATTTAGGATTCCGGGGATACTGCTGGTATTATTCTATTTATTAATATTTTATAGATGTATTATTTTGGTCTCCCCGTGGGGGGCACTCTCAGAGTTCCAGGGGGCAGCACCCCAAATACATGTCTGGAAGAAACACTGCTTAAAACAACGACTACTTAGTTTCGACCACGGGCGCCCGAAAGGAGGGGGAGGGGCCCGGCCCCCCTTGCTCACGAAAATGTATGCGTAATATAGCAAACTACGTATATTAAATACCAGACGTAATATAGCAATCAAGGAGATGACTCCTTAAAAATTTCTTCGGGCGCCAATGATTTCCAGTAATGACTTACTAAGACAGTAATATTTGTCAATATCGTCGGTACAGTCGAAAGGCAAGCCTTCCCCACTTATTCTGAAATCCTTTTTTCAAAACCTCTGGCGCCACTTCAAAAAAATAAGAAGGCCTATGTGACTTTCTGATTTCAAAAATGACTTTGGTACGAATAACATCATAAAACAATAAAAAGAAACTAAATTTTATTGTCAAACCAGCATCCTTTCAACCTCAGTACAGAAAAAGGCCTACACGTTTCTGTCTTTGTTCGGAACGAGAAAACTCATGAAACAATGGTTAGTTGCTGATGAAACTGGAATTAAGAGAACTTGTATTTCTATAAAGGATTTTTATACATAGATATAACCACCAGCCCTCGGAATGAAATCTTCTGAAACACTGATCTCAAAGAATGGTTTAACAATTTACTTGAATCTGGAACAGTATCACTAAATATTTAAACTTGAATCGGTTGGAAAATGGAAATGAAAGCTGTTTGTAAGAATCATCTAAAAAATAACTTTTTGTCTTCCTGGTTCTTTTAGGATAGTCCTCATTTGAAATAATAAACGCTGATATACTTCCGAAGGCAATAATTTATTCCGAGTAAATACATTTTTAAACAATTTTAAAAACTGTCTTTGCATTTTTCAGACATGAGACGATACGATGCATTTCAAGAGACGTCTCGTCTCGTCTCGGAAACGAGAAGGGAAAAGTAGTCTGTCTCGTCTCGTGTCTCGTATCAAAGGTTTCTGTCTCGTCTCGTGGCAACACTAGTTGAAAGAAAGAAACAAATGAAATCTTTGAGTTTTACGTCCCACGTTTATGCCAGTTAGGCTAAAGAAGGCGGTGATGATGAGTAATGAATGAAATGATGGAATGAACAAAGTGGGAGAACCCCGGGAAAGCCCACGCACACGTTGTTTGTCCACCACAAAGTTCACTTGTCGGGGACTGGGATCGAAACCGGGACCCCAAGCACCACAGTTGAACGCTCTACCACTGAGCTACCGCGGCCCCAAGAAAGAAACAAATAAGTAAAGATACATACATGTGTACACACACACGGATAAAGTAGTAATGCATGTATTTTAATCTTCTGACTACTTAACCCCGACTAATTTAAGATGCAAGAAAGTAATTATTAAGAAGAAATATAAACATATAGAAATCTATTTTGAAAGGGAAAAAAATCAAACCGTACCAGCCGTGATATGAATCTAGGTTGCTCACTCAACAAGTAGACACCTTACCGAATTATCTGCGGAAGAACTTGCAATTTGTGGTTTCGAAGTTTTATTTATACTGTGTGTGTTATGTAACGACGCTACGGGATATCATTACTAGTGCGACCACCTCATTCAAGACCCGTTTTGTAAATTGATTGAGGAAAAATGAGTGATTTCGTAAATCTACAAAACGGATCTTGTATATGAAGGGTGTAACTAAAAGGTACGGCAAAACTTCATGGGTGGATTCCTTATGGGTAGACAAGCAAAAAAGTTCAGATGACCATATGTCGGGAAATGCATAGTTCCAGAGTTACGGCCTTTGAGCCGACCAATGGTGTGAAATAGTCACATTCTGGTCGCTTCTTAATGTGTGTCAATTTAAACCTCAATATATCAAACTCTGATTAAGATAGGAAGATAATTTTAGTAGCAATGTGTTCTGCAAAAATTAAGCTTTCCGCTGATATGCATTTTATGAGTGTATCCCCAAGGAATGCGATCTCCAAAATACTGATGCAAAAAACAAACAAAAAACAAGTAATTACCCTCCCATGTCCACCGTGGTACTCCCACACATACATAAAATATACAGGGTGAGTCAAAAGTCCTTGGACACCTGCATAAGTTTGAAAATCGACGGGAAAAGTAAAAATTGATGATGGGAACAGAGGTTTGATGAGACGCCGGAACTTTTGAAGTGTATGTCATTCATGGCCGCCATCTTGAAATCCGCCATTTTGGATTCAAGTCATTTTTTTTAATGGGAAATGGAGTGTATGACCCATCAAGTAACACTAACTTGAGCTCAGGAATTTAGCGGTGTAATTTGTTTTTCCTATCTAGTACAGTTTAGAATTTATTAATGTTCAAAGGTGGGAAATTACCTTGATACTGAATGCTACAACACATGTTCTACGTGTTGTCCATCCCGTGCAATGCACAACTGTAGTCGCCGCAACCACTCTGACTACACACGGAGGAGATGTTTCCTGAAATTTGGTCACAGGCTTGTTGGGTGCGTTCCTTCAGGTGTCTAAATCACGGTTTGTCTCAGCATACACTATCTGCTTAAGATGTCCCCATAGATAAAAATCTAGGGGTGTTAAGTCAGGGGATCTGGGCGGCCACTCCACGGGACCACGGCGACCAATTCACTTCCCTGGCAGTTGTTCATACAACCATTCACGGACACCAAGTCTATAGTGTGGAGGGGTTCCATCGTATTGAAAATAAGATGGGAAAATGCCGTCAGCTTTCAGTTTGGCAGGGAACACAAAGTTCTGCAACAGCAACAGATACTGTGGTGCAGTTAAGGTGTTGTAAATGAAAAATGGCCCAATGATGCGGGTGTCCTATATGCCACACCACACTATCACCTTCGCTGGACTATGTTCTCGACTCGGGTCAACCCAGTTCGGATTTGCGTCACACCAGTATCGACAATTATGCCGATTAACCTCCCCGTTCAAAGTGAAATGCGCCTCGTCGCTGTACAGTATGCCCTTGGTAAACGCAGGATCCAGTTCGTGTTGTTCAGTAGCCCACATGCAGAACTCCAACCGGCGATCAGGGTCATCCTCGTTCAGTTTATGTTGCATGTGCAGCTTGTAAGGATGCCACTGATTGGCGTGCAATATCCGGACAACGAAGGATTGGCTTATTGCACATGCTAGGGACACACGACGGGTACTTCATTTAGGACTTTTCACAAACGACGCAACAACCACCGTTGCAGTTTTCTCATTGGTGGCAGTCTTTGGTCGCCAACTACGTGCCCTATCTTGAACAGAGCCCGTCTCTCGGAATTTGGTGATCACATGAGCCACCGTGCTGTGCGATACCGGTTCTCTGTCTGAGTGCCGTCGGTTGTAATCAGCTGCTATTGTTCGATAGCTGCGTTCCACTGATATAAGGATGATTTCGATCTTCTGTTCACGTGTCAGACCTATTTTAGATCACCTGGAACAGAGAGAACTGGGTCAGTATCAAGGTAATTTCCCAGCTTTGAACATTAATAACTTCTAAACTGTACAAGATAAAAAAAAACAAATGACACCACTAAATTTCTGAGCTCAAGCTAGTGTTATCTGATGTGACATACACCCCCTTCCCATTTTAAAAAATGACTTGCATCCAAAATGGCGGATTTCGAGATGGCGCCATGAATGACATACACTCCAAAGGTTGCAGCCCCTCATCAAACCTCTTTTCCCATCAGCACTTTTTACTTTTCCCATCGATTTTAAAACTTATCCAGGTGTCGCAAGACTTTTGACTCACCCTGTATATATAGGCGGAAAGCATCGTCCTTTAGAAATACATTGATACCAAAAATATCTTCCTAGGTTAATTAGGGTCTGAGTTATTGAGGTTTAAAATGAGTCACATTAAGGAGCGACCAGAATATGACTATTTCCACCATTAGGCGGCTCAATGGCCATAACTCTGTAATGATATATTTCCCGACATATGGTCATATGAACGATTTTGCTTGTCTACCCACAAAGAATCCACCCCTGAAATTTTGCCGTACCTTTTTGTTACACCCTGTATATGTGTGTGTTGGTGCAACAGTAAGTTCCAAAGAATATAGATTAATTCATTCTTGATTTTAATCTACACAACAAATGCTTTTTACGAAAGGAAGGAGCCTGCGAGTTAAAGATGGTTAAAGACCGTAAATAAAATTGAAGATCTGAATTTCACAGGAGTACTTTTTTTTTGTTTTTAGAAGAAAGACAAGAAGGTTATACTTGGAATGCTATTCTGTTCTGCTGAAATTATTTTGATTTTTTTTTTAAAATTTTGATTTGGACTTACGTATTATGCAAGAGAATAGCCCTGATACATAGATGCTAACATAAAAAACAGAAAATGAAAAATACGAAGAAAAAGAGTGGACTTGTGATGTTTTGCAATTCAGGTCTTCAATTCAAACTTCAAATGGAACTGGGGTAACTCGCAGACAATGGCTGACTTAACCCTTTGATAATAGCGGGTGTAATGGCTGATTTAAGAACACAATTGATATGGACTGTGTAGCAAAGTAGACTCCCACCCTTGCCCCACAACATTGGAAATGGAAAACTTATTTAGAATTTGATTGTTGATTCCAGTATATTTCAAGCATCACTTCTCGGAATCTGGGCCTGTGATATGTCGATATATCGCTATCATCGATATCTATATTATCATATATCAACATTCGATATCGCAAATATATGGACATGAATATATCATTCTAAATTTTCGATATCGATATTCGGGGAGTAAGGAGGCGAGGTGTAAAGATACCCTAAGACTTGCGTTTGATGAAGAAATTAAACTTACTTTTTGCAAGATTGTTTTCTAATCATAATATCTTATTTACCAAATATTGCAATGTAAATACATCCACTTGCAAATTTGCAATATTATATGATGTAATTTCTTAGGCGCCAGAACTTTTTTGTTCCCTGAAAAAAGAAACAAAAAATCACGTGCAAAAGCAAGTACTTCGAACTTTGAACTAGAATTTACCATAAGAAAGTTTTTTGTTTCTTTCTCTTGGAGATTTCCATTCCTTTTGGCCTTTGGGACCGCTAATTGACAAAAGGTGCACACATGAGCGCTATATGCATTCATGCTATGAGGCATAGATTTTGAAAAGGAAACGACTTTTTAATAATAATAATAATATTATTATTATTATTATTATAACAAGGGGTTTGCAACTAGGGTTCCGTTTCTTTATCTTGCATGGGAGGGCCGCAAGTCTGCTACGCCACTGGTGTCCCCTATTCTGTGCTTGTCTCTTTTTCGTTTCGTGTAGATATTTGTTTTTGTATTGTTAGGCTTTTATATGAAACTTTTATATTACGTAACTTTTTCTTTTTATGAGTTTCTTTTTTTGGGTGGGGTGGGGGGAAAGAGAGAAATGCTTTCTACTGATATCTGTTTCTTACCATTCACCTTGTTTGAACTGCTTAAGTAAGTCATTTTGTAACTTTTGATGTCATCCAACTCCGTCACAATAATAAAATTATCATTCTTAACAATTTGTTTTATTCCCTTATTTGCAGTTTGCCACACTGATATATTTCTGACAAAATTGAGGTTTAGTCCAACGCCTTTCGAATTTGCAACCAACCCAACCGCCGAGCTTTTGGGTTGCCTGCTATTGCAGGAAAAGGAGAATTGCAGGTGGTAATGCACTTTTGGAGTCGTGTATAGATATCGACGCACAGAGGTTAGGATAACACACACTGATTAGATGGGAAAAGATTTGTGTAAGAGGAACGGATTTTAGATGAAAGATTGGTACAAGGATGTTATGCTGGTAAACTTAAAAATGGACTTGATGGGTTACGAATACGACCTGCCATCTCATATTACATGCAATTTATATTAAAAGAACATGAGGTAAAAAAAAATCACATATAGCATTCAGCGAATCTAGAAAACATAAATAAAAATTATTTTTGTATGCGGCGGTACTTCCAAAATTTATCTTTCACATTTGTCGGATGTCTCGAACTATGGCAACCAATAATCGTTCGGGGTAAGTACTAAACGCTTTATACATATCAATTTTCTCAATTGAACTATAGAGTTTACTTCGACGTCATATTCACGTTTCATATACATTCATATTTCATCATATACATATATTTTCAATAATAATCTATACATTTTACTTAAAGAAAAAAAAAATAAACCCCCACATATAATTCATTGATAAGTTGCAACACTTTCAAGAAATGAAAATATCAGACATCACTTATAATGGATTTTTCCGCGAATAAACATAACATTCGTATTTCAATATATACAGAGCGTTCAAAAAGTCTCTATACACCTGAATTGTCACATATTCAAAGCAACGAGAAAATTGTTTTACTCGAAATTTATTATATTTTATGGTATAAAAGTACTATGTACAGGGCGTAGCATATACACACACATTTTAACACACATTTTCACAGCAAATGTTGGAAATGTCCCCCATGAGCCTCCAAACATGCTTGCACACGTTTCTTCTTGTTCTCAAATACTCGCACAAGTTGTTCATGTGGAATGCTATGATTAAAATCTCGAATAGCTGTTTCGAGTTCTTGTAGCGTGTGGGGGTTCCCTTTATAAACATAATTCTTTGCATAACCCCAGAAGTAAAAATCCGGAGGAGACTAGTCAGGAGACCGAGGTGGCCACAATCCCTTTCAAATTATTCAATCTCCAAAAACCTCTTGCAGTAATCTCATGGATTGGCGAGCTGTATGTGCTGTAGCGCCATCTTGTTGCATCCAAGCATTACAAATTTCGTCTTCCATTAGTTCTCTCATGAACTGGTGAATAATTTCACAATAACGAGTTGAATCTATTTTTTGTCTGAAAAATATGGGGCCGACTATTCTTCTTCTGGATATTGCAATCCACCCCTACCTTCTGGTCATACAGAAATGAAATGAAATTTGTGAGTTTTACGTCCCATGGTTATGCCGGTTAGGCTAAAGGAGACGGTGATAATGAGAGATGGATGAAGTGGTGGAATGAAGAAAGTGGGAGGAAACGGGAGAACCCCGAGAAAACCCACGCACACGGTGTTTGTCCACCACAAAGTTCACTTGGCGGGAGCAGGGTTTGAACCCGAGACCCCAAGCACCAGAGGTGAACGCTCTACCACTGAGCCACCGCGGCCCTTCTGGTCATACAGAGGAACTTCATGTATGACATGTGGGTTTTCTGCACACCACAAACGTGAGTTCTGGGCATTGACGTAACCTGATAAATGGAACTAGGCCTCATCAGTAAAACAAACATTATCCAAAACATCGTCAGACTTGTCCATAACAAACCATTCACAATACTGCACTCGTTTTACACTGTCGGGAGGAAGTAACTGCTGCACCGCTCTCACCTTATACGGGATAAGACGCAGTTTCTTACGAACCGCCTTTTCTGCCGTACCAAAACTTATTGCTTCTAGGGCAAGTTTTCGAAGTGATTTATGGGGGCTACGTTGCATTGCATCCGATATGTGTAGCATTTTTTCTTCATCAAGCACTGACGGTCTAACACTTCGATAATAGACCATTACCGTTCCAATGTCTCTAAATTTATCGATCAGTGCCCTTACAGTGTGACGATTCGGAACAGGTGTATCCGGAAACCTAGCTGCAAACTTATCTTTGATGTCTGTCTGTACTCACCTTGTTCACGGAACACATGTTCAACCAAGAATATTCGTTGTTCCAAAGTTAACACCATTGCTTCAGAGACCGCTAACTAGATGCAACAATCAATTCAACGTCACTTTGCCGACTGGAATCTAAGAAAGGAACTTCACGCAAGACGATAAAATAGCAGTGTTGCAAACCTTCGCACAAAATTTTATTTCATGTGACTTTGAATGCGACTTTGACTTGCCACGATTCAGGTGTATAGAGACTTTTTGAACCCTCTGTATGTATATATGTTCTGTTTAAACAGTAGATCCTTGATGTGTAAGGCAGGCGCGTACACATATTTATAAACCTAGAGTGTTAGTTTCACTATCGGACCCAAATTAGTACAACGTTAGCATTTATTAAACCTTCTAGCAGGAAAGTAGTAGTTGATAGTTTGACATAACGAAAGAATGAGAATAACATTACGGTGTACCGGACCATCATTCGCCCAGCGGTGGGTCAATTACTATGGAGAAACCAGTCCCTCGATACTTCACGTCGACAAATGTCTCCACGAATCATGTCTCACGACGTCTCAGTTAATAAATTAGGTTCAAGAGCTATATACTGAATGATCAATATTTATAATGTTCAATAATTGGGGGAGGTTAAAATTTTAAAAAATCTTGAACAAGAGAATAGAGAGATAGCTGAAAGAAGAGAGAGACAAAAAGCGGCGCCAAAGGAATAAGCTAGAACACTAAAACTGCAAAGATAAGTGGTCGAATTTAAACTTAGAACAATCCATAACCAAATACACTTATATATGCCGAAAAGTGGCCTATTCAAATGCATGACCCAAGGGGAAACCTTGTTGCCAAGGAGCAAGTCTGTGTCTTGTAAATAAGAACTTCACAAGTTATTGCTTGTGAAATTATTATTTAGTAACCGTAATCCAGCCCAGACCAACAAGGGAAAGAAAAAGAGGGGAAGGGCAAGGTTGTCATTGCCCTGAATTTTGAAATTTCTAGAACAATTAAAAAATATCCGACCCCTCAGAAAAATAAGAATTCCGGGGACAGTATAGGAAACTAGAGCGAAGTTAATAGGATAGAAAAAAACCCTAATTGGGGATTTGCCAAAATACAAAGAAATTTAAATGTTAGAATTTTGTACTGGTGATTTATTTGCCAAATCTCACCAGCGGCTCCCTCTTCGCAAGAACACCGCATCTTGAAGTGTCGAATGATTTCAATTGCTATCTAAGTTAAATCTAAGAGAAAAATGAAAAAAAATATCTGAAGAGGAGAGAGGGTCGACACCTGGGTACGAAAGTACCGGAGTTTACTGTAATTAATTTACGAAAAATGTTTAACTCTATCCATTTTGTCACCTCTACAAACAAGGTGACTTATTCGGAATAGGTGACTTGGAAAAATTCAACGTTGTAGGTTTACCTCAAAACAAATGCATATAATTCGACGGCACCACATTTTAAGCAGCTATTATACTTCCGTGATTAATTGTAAAATAATTCGAATAGCTTATTATATGATGTTATTCACCCCGCTAGACTCAATTCTCAACAAATAGGTACTATTGCTCCTGATCGCCGAACTGCGAAGTGCCATCATAGTCCGTCCACTAAAATACACTTACATTCTCGTGAGAGGTTATAATGCAGAGGTCAGTGTCCTTATACGTAAATACTCATTACTTCACCTCGTAGTAAATCAATACATTAAACACACACATTCAGGGATGTTCTATTATTAATTCACATTCATTTTCATCTCTCTCTCTCTCATATATATATATATATATATAATTAATTAATTTATCCTCATTACACTCTGACATATATTCACTAGTGGACACCCTGTACTTTAAATATACTAGACTGTTCAAAGCAGTCATATCATATAATTATGACACATATGTCACTATAAAATTAATCGCACACGGATCAATATACGAGAACATCTCACGAACCCAGACCTTTTGCAATCAAAGCCAAACTATATACTATTTCATTCTTTAGGAATGCATATAGGTTCAAAGAACAACAATATTATCAACCATAATATTAAGTAAATATGTTTCTATTCTGATGGCAACAATAAGGTTTATACTACAGTACGAATAAAAGAAAGAAGAAAAATTTTGCATCGCAATCCAAGAACGGAAAAAATACATAACCATATATCCTAGCTTCTTCTTAATCACGAACATAAAGTTTATTTTTGTTCAGATTTTAATTTCTGGTTCACACCGAGCGTTGTAATTTTGAGGAAAGATCAATTTGGGAACAATTTACATAACTGTTCGTGTAGATATTCTAGAAATAAAATTTACTTATTGTTAATCGTAGAAGAAGGGTCAATGTCGTCAAATCTAAATCACTAAGACATTGGAGTAACCGAAATGCGAGCAGCGGATGATACTGAAATCGGACACTGCGGCGCTAGGAGTTTATCACCAATCCGTGCTCTATTAAATACTTCTTGCACTCTGTACATCACTATACGGAATAATTATTATTTTTCGTTATAACTTAAGGCATTTATTATGACGAACTGGAGATTAAGAAATTAATAATAATAAATACACTGTCCATACTAACTATATCCTACGTTTCACTCAATCACTACTATCCCTATCATCAAATACTATATTACTGACACACACGCTACATTTCGCATCAACTACGAGACACACATTAATACATGTTACTATACTTGCTAACCAACACTACTACGCAGTTTAACGATACATGAAATAAACAATATCCAGATTTTATCATTGATAAACGGCTCTGTATATTGGAAAAGGGAGTGACTAAAATGAATCAGGGCCCAAGTGACCCTTCTACCAATTCACTCATGGTTCTTTAAGTAGTTGTCAAAATAAGAAACTGTGCTGCTATCAATGGAAAGGGGACCTTTTTTCTGTAAGGAAAAGAATCAATAATTATTTTATCAACCCATGTTTGCTGGGACAATTTTCAATTCAGGAGTAGATGGGAGCCCCTTAGCTTTTATTTACTCTGAAATATTGAACATTACATTAACTACTGCAAGAAAGCCTACCGCCATGTTAGTGGTTATTAAAAAAAAAAACACTTACTACATGCATAAACAAAGCTATATTTGGACAGGCGTATCGACCCTAACAGAAACAGGAATAATTTTCAGAAGGGGTAAAAAGGGAACTTAAATGTTTTAAATCACTGGCACTAAAAAAAAAAAAAAAAAAAAAAAACACTTGAAAGTTTTTCAACGCAAAAATCGAAGAACTCGTATGTTACTCCTGTCCACAAGTATTAATATGTATCCTCGTCGCCATAAGTGCCTTTACATCGCAGTAACGGGTATGTGACCGCGCAGTACTCCAAGCAAGGGATAGTTGTATAAGAATTTGTGATTAATTTTGAAGAGTTTTTATTTTGACTAGGGAATTAACATAGCTATAGGGAGTAAAGACACAGATTTGAAGCATCAGTGCACGAAAAGATTCGTATTCTCAGTTTTTCTATTTATTGTTTTATATGTTAAGTTAAACACTACAATATGTATCAGTGATGTCGCAGATCGTATTATTTTGTAAAATCGTGTCTATAATCTATTGTCAAAACATTCATCTCCAGACATTATGTAGAGAGAAGAGAAGGAGATAAAACATCTGTAATATATGCATATGTGACTCACTAAGTAATTGTAGAAATTAGTTAAAGGACACGTAAGAGAGCTAAAAGGAGGTCTAGAAGTCTGAACATTTTTTTAGAAACGTCCTAGATAGGTGAAAATATAGTTAAAAATTGCAAAAGGTATCACGTAATTTATCTTTCTTTTCTTATATCCTAGTATACTTTTTCTTTCACATCCAAACATCTCTATTCAAAATTACGGGATAAAGGTGAAGAGAGAAACATTTTCATTTCAAGAATTATATCAGGAAATAATTCTTTTGACTTGGACAAGATTCGAACTCGCTACCCTTGAATCCATGGGTCAGCGCTCTACCGATTGAGCTAACAACTTCTTTTGGAAAAGACTCATTTCTACAACTACTGGTTGCTGAATGGTGTGTATTAACGAAGTTGGCCGAGATAATTGCTTCATATAGCTATTGCAATAATAATAATAATAATAATAATAATAATAATAATAATAATAATAATAATGCTAATAATAATAGTAAAGAAGAAGAACAGAATTTAAAAAGTCGCATATGTTAAAAGTTTGACGTGCAGAGTAAGTCCTAATATGAGATTTTATTAATTATATATAATAAATGTAAACGTGGTTTATTCGTGCGTGCTACACAAACTGCGCAATTCACTACCATAGTCCCATAAGGGTTGTACGCGTATGGTACAGTAGCCTTGCGTCCTCCAACCGTGAAGAATGTTTCGGTTTGAACCTATGCGTGTCCTAAGAGGAAGGAGGAGATTCAAAGAAAGAAAAGTGGTTTAGAAATTATGCTAACGTAGAATATCTCACGAGGTGAGGTGATATAGAGTTCAGCGTGTGTTTCAGCTACTACTCTATACAAGACGTGCATCTACGACTTAACGTGGAACCCGAACCACACGACTTCTGACGGGAATCGAAACCCGTACCACCTCTAGTTCTATTATGGGAGACACAGGAACATGTAAAAATAATCGAAAATGAACGATATTAATGTTAAACCCATAGCTTTTGAGTACATGAATTATGTATGATACCCTCTATATCGTTCACATCAAAGTTTAGCATTATCGGCATGGAGGTTTAATGGGAGGGGTGAAAATTAAAAATTCCTAATTGAAAGATATGAGTGTCTATTCAATAGCTTTCGGGGTCGCTGAAATGAATAATTATACTCCCGATACTATAAAAGCCCAAAGCTTTACTCTTTCGTTAGCAGGAAGTTTATTCATTTACTTAACTCAGGACACCTTAAAGTTAAGGATATGAAACTCGATGCATATATTTCTAATTCAAATTTATTAGATACGTATTGTAGCTTAGACTTCTAAGGAGGGGAAGGGACAATTTATGCAATGATTTCCTTCACATTCGAATAAAATACTGCCCCATTATATTGCGAAAACTCATTTCGAGTAGTGTCATTGCTAATAGTTTTCCGTATTTGTTTATATCCCTACTCATTTATAAGAGTATCTCACTTTTCCTGTGACGAGAGCAACACCTAAGCGAGCATTCAGTAATGTAAATGCCATTAAAATCTATACTCATAGTACAGTGGTGCAAATAAAGTTGAGCTCTTTGGCAATCTTTAGCATGGGAAGCGAATAAAGCCACCACATTGGAAAAGTAGCTAATGAATTTCTCTCCGAAAAAGATCACCCGCCAGGCCGGTATCCACGGGGGGCAAGGGGGGCCGGCCCCCTAAACTTTGGCTGGCCCCCATAAAATTTCAAGGTAGGCTTGCAAATGAACTATAATATGGTGATGAAGTATAATATGATTGGGTGGGGCCCCCCTAACTTCTACCGCCCCCCCCCTAAATTTTTGGGCTGGCTACGGGCCTGTCACCCGCACATTTATTTTACAGATGGTGGTTTATAGCTATACTTAAGTTTGTTGAAGTTGCTCCAGTGGAGCTAGACACTAAAGCCATTCGTAATAAGGGGGGAAGGGACATGTAAAAGTAGTCAAATATGAACAACATTAGTATTGAAATCATAGTTTTCGTGATCGCAGATTAATAGTGACGCTGTCGATGTTGCTTAAGTACAAGTTAAGCCTTGGTTGGCATGGAGGTCAGAGTGGGAGGGTGACAGGCAATAAATAAATAAATAAATAAAATCGAAAAACATCCTACATATGTGTCGAATATATATTTTTCGGTATCTCTGACATAAATAGTAATATTCCAGATGTGGTATATGACCAAGGTCAGCCCCATTCGCATGCGGTTCCAAAGGAGAGAACCGGTGAAGATTTCAGAACAGTTCCTTTGACTTAAGTTTCAGTACACTGAGAGGGAAGAGTGGTAATACACAAATACTGGTGTCACATCCGGACCTATCAGAGGTATGATTTCTGGGGAACTGTCGTTGCTCCAGGTGAGGTGATATAGAGTTCAGCGTGTCTTTCAGCTACTACTCTATACAAGACGTGCATTTACGACTTAACGTGGAACCCGAACCACACGACTCCTGACGGGAATCGAAACCCGTATCACGTCTAGTTCTATCATGGGAGACACAAGAACATGTAAAAATAATCGAAAATGAACGATATTAATGTTAAATCCTTAGCTTTCGAGGTCTTAAAAATTCCTAATTGAAAGATATGAGTGTCTATTCAATAGTTTTCGGGGTCGCTGAAGTGAATAATGACACTCCCGATACCATAAAAGCCCAAGGCTTTATTCTTCGTTAGCGGAATATTTATTCAGTTGCTCGTGCTGGAAATGGATTCGTACTATTTCATTCCGATTCAAATACGTATTCTACTGGGAAAACTAATCTCAAATATATCTTTGAAATATAAACCTATTCTTTCCGTGCAACACCGGGTATTTCAATTAGTAAATAAATAATTTAAGAAACAATGAGTATATTTAATGGAAATAGATATATGCATTTTTGAATGTTGTATATGAATTGTTAATTCATACTCTATCTAGTAGAAAATGGTGCATCCAGGATATATTCTGAAGTAATAAGGAGAACTATTGGAGGTATATTTTATTTATCTACTGTCGAATTTAGTGTGGAATAATTTCACACAATTTATTTCGGAACTATCGAGACGAGACTGAGACCGCTATTTGTTGATTGAAATGAGACTAATACTGTAAGTAGTCTCGTATTGTCTCGTTTTGATACCAGTCCTACTTCGGGGCTTGTTCTCTAGTAACTGGTTGCGTAGTGCACCTACATAAGACGTCGTATATCTAAATGTTTGAGAACTTACCCCACCTCCAGTTGACGGATCGTTCTATCTAAAACTACCAGACCGTTTATGTAATTTTGCGTTTAAGTACAGGTCCTATCCTTATGTCAATTATTTTCTTGCAACAGATAATGAAAAATGTAACAGTTATAATATTGATCGCGCATAATCCTGTATAATAAAAGGAGTGTCGGACTCCGCGGCGTAAATACAGTAGTTACTGCCTTGGTAAGTTCATCACTGAATGCGTTTCCGTCCAACTCGTGCAATGACGTCACCTTTGACACACGCTCGGGACAGGACCACAGGAGGAGTAATGCTGTTGTCTGCTTACTCGCTTGCTACTGTGTATTGATGTACTGTGTATTGATGTGTATTGATGTATTGATGTACTGTGTACTGTGCTTGCTATCTTTGGAACCTGATGTGAAATTACTGTTTTCTCCTTACTTTCAGCTGTCTTTGCTATTTCTAATTTAGATGTCTATTATATTAGTGGAAATTTATTCCGTCATGGAAATATATTTTATTTCTTTTTAAATGTAAATAAAAAAGTGTATTTGGACAAGTTTCCCCACAACTCTAGAGGTATTGTCTGTGGTGCGCTATTCTTTTCTTTTCCTTAAGGGCCGCCGTGGCTCAGTGGTAAAGCGTTCACCTCTGGTGCTTGGGGTCCCGGGTTCGATCCCAGCCCCCTTCAAGTGAAATTTGTGGTGGACAAACACCGTGTGCGTGGGTTTCCTCGGGGTTCTTCCACTTTCTTCATTTCATTCATTACTCATCATGACCGTTCCCTTTAGCCTAACCGGCATAACCGTTGGACGTAAAACTCAAAGATTTCATTTTCATTTTTCTTTTTTCCTTAAATTGTATCCCCAGTTGGCCTAATCCAGTTGCGTTTGTTAATCAGAATTCTTTCCTGAACTTTTAATTTTCTAACTTCACCACTTTCTTCATTTGTATGTAATATGTTCTTTTGGAGGAAGAACTTTTAAGTTGCTTGTTTAGTTAATTTATTCTTATGTATGTTCTAAATGGGATAAAATATTAAAACCTCCTGTTCACACTTGCTAACAAATTCAATTTTTTAATGAGGCCTGTTAATTTTCTAATTAGGTTCTTTCCTTTGCGAATAAATTCTCCATTACATTCTTCAAGAAAATATTCGTTAGCTATTTTGATTATGTCTAGAAGTTCCTTTGATGAAAATGTTAGTCCTCCCTTTGAGATAAATTTTGTCCAGTTGCACTGTAGTCCCTGAAGAGGTTCTCTGACATAAAGCTGTGGATATTTGATTTTAAATTAGAAAGCTAGCTTCTCAGCTATAAATTCAAGATTTTGTTCTTCAAGATCGTGCGTATTAAATGAATACATTTGATCTTCAATTTCATTTTTATCTTCTGGTAAAATATGCGTCTACAGCTGTACTGTTTAATGATGTCAGCCGGCTCGGTTACGATGAGCCATTGGCTCGGTTCGTCTCGGCTCAGGTGAGCTATCGGCTCGGTTCGGCTTGACTTAAATGAGCCATCGACTTGCCTCTGTTGGGCCCAACTGAGTCGAGGGCTCGAGCCGGCTTGGTTGGGTGAGCTGTTGGCTCGGCTCGGTGGTGACAGCCTTGAGCCGAGCCACTCGAGCCGTTTACAACACTAGTTACAGGAAACTACGATCTCAACATTCATACTCCAATTGCTCCTTGACCTTCATTCAGTTCGATTTCAATCTCCGAACTGCAAGTACCACTCAACCTCCAAACTCCAGCAATAAATCATTCTCCGTCGACCTCAACCTCCGAACTCAAATTACGAATGGAACTGATAGAGTGCTAACTTGGATGAAAACTGTCTGATTCGAAGACCAAGACCGAGTATTTATATGCAAGACTGAGTATTTATATGCAAGACCGAGACCAAAATCAAGTGTGCAAAAACAAGTCCAAGTCCGCAAGATTCGGACAAGAATGAGACCCACTTGCGAGAGTCTTGCAATCTTCCAAATTAAATACCTTTATAAATAAACGAAGAATACAGAGGTTTTATGTCTTAAATTCATCATTTTTTAAATTATGTTGTCTGTTTAAGCTATGGGGATAGACAGGCGGTTAGGAGAATGTAAGTTCTTCTTAAACAAGAAAAAGTTATGATCGTAATCTTTTGAAATACCCAACTGAGGAAAGAATGATGGGTTTCGTATTGCATTCCGTGTGTATAATGTGACAGAGTTTATCGGCCCAAAAATTACTAAGAATGAAACATAGTAGAAACTGGTTGTTGGTCCATTGGAAACAAACTTACATGCGGAGATCAACGCATTTTATCAAAACTCTAAAAGAGTGATACACCTGCGTTGCAAATCAGCAGTAACGTGTAGTTGTTAAAGACGCTTGTTTCGGAGCGCTTTTTCTTGCTTGTAGTAAACATAACAAATAACCAATTATTATTATTATTATTATTATTATGGAAACCAGCACCGAGACTGTGTGTTCCTTTTGCCCCCACTGGGAATCAAACCTGAGGACTTCTGCGTCAAACATAGGTGTGTTATACGTTCAACCATAGTGGACTCACGTAACAAGTAAAACATTGATGTAGAATATACGTATTTCTTCAAATTCATCTGGTTATTTTGTCATAACCTTTGTAATTATAAAGTTAACACTTCATGCAGTTTATTAAGATAATTAGTTGTTTTACAAAGAAATAAATCTGTGATTAAAGTTGCTAACTACTTGCTACGAAATGTTAAAACAAAAGCCTAATTTTCGAAGTTGGATTACGTGAAGACAAACAAAATGTTTGATATTTGAGTTTGTGGTAACTGATTCGTTAATCAATCTCTGAAATCAGTGGGCATTAGTTTGATCTCTGCTGTAAATATCATTCATTAAACTAATGAAATATTAGTACAAATATGTAAAAGTTCGAGTACGCCTAAAACTATTATTGTTAAGGTCGTGTAACAGCATCTATGTAGTTTTTTAAAGGCATTTTTTGTGTTTATCTAGAGACTTGTTTTGTTTTATTACTTCTATTTATTTATCAATAACTGAAAAATATTTCTAAGCAAACTTGCATTTTTTCTTTATTGTTAATCAGGACGATGTTGCGCCCAACCGGCTTGTTCGGCTCGACTCAGGTGAGAAATCAGCTCGAGCCGGCTCGGTTCGGGTGAGCCATCAGTTCGACCCAACTGAGCCGAGGGCTCGAGCCGGCTCCGTTGGGTGAGTTGTTGGCTTGGCTCACTTTTCGGCTCGGCTCGGTGGTTACTGAGCCGTGATCCGATCCGCTCAAGCCGTTGACAACACTGCTACTGTTGTAAATAATTCATCATGCAGTGCCGAGTTTTTCAAGTATATATATATATATATATATATATATATATATATATATACTTGAAAAACTCGGCACTGCATGATGAATTATATATTCAATTAATGCAGATGTTACTGTTTCCTGCTGTGTAAAAGGTTCTTCAATGGCTTCAATATTATAGAATGCTTTTCCATTATACCCTCTTAGTCTGTACTTAAATCCTAGAGAATCCGCATGGTCATTGCTTGAACTCATTAGTTTTCTAGGTTTGAGGACATTTGCGGTAAAACCAGAACACCAGTTTTTATGGGATATTTGCGGTACTGTTCAAAACTTTCTCTTAAACAGTAGGACGTTTGGGATACACACCGTGGAACGTGCGCCGAAATCATCCGTTTCAGCCCCGTTAATCGAAATTAGAATGAATACATTAATAAAGAGGTTGGGTATGCAGATGCAACAGCCTAATATATGTGATTCATTCTGTTTGGCTGATTTTAGTAGGTTATGAATATATAAGAGGAGATCACGCGGGCTGCTTAATGGAAACTATCACAATAATCGAAACAAATAACAGCTGAAATACAAACCGAAAAGGATGAATTTTACATCTTTCTGTTCCTTGCTTGATCTACATAAATAAGTTTAGAAAGAATAGGATTGTTTTTTTAAAAAAAAAAATGAAACATGTAACATTAGGGTGGTCCAAAATCAAATGAAAAAATTCAACTTGTTCAAAATAATAGTCCACAAGGCTTATTTTTTCCCTCTAGTCATAAGCTACTTACCTGCTTAATTTCAGCTCTATTGCTTAATATTTACAGGTCGCTCCATTTTAAATCTTTTTGTTTATGTAGTATTACCAATGAACTAACGCTAGAAGTTTTCTGAGGTATACGCTGGACCGTTTTCAAAAATATAGCGTACACCCTTCTCCGTATATACTCATTCATTCGTAAATTTAAGGTAAATATATGCTGCACTATAAAAATATTAGGTTGATAATGGGTATAGGCTCCATTATATTCATGCATACTATATTATAGGCGTCAAGACTACAGTGTAATTTAACACAGTTGCTGTGCTAATAGCCGGATGGCCTGATAAGTTCGTAGCTTTCATTGTGATCATTAGATGGTGTCATCATGTTATGGGGGTAGTCCTCTCTAGTGTCTTAAAAATGAAATGAAATATTTGAGTTTTACGTCCCACGCTTATGCCGGCTAGGCTAAAGGAGACGGTGATGTTGAGAAATGAATGAAATGGTGGAATGAAGAAAGTAGGAGGAAACGGGAGAACCCCGAGGAAATCAACGCACACGGTGTTTGTCCACCACAAAGTTCACTTGGCGGGAGCAGAATTTCAACCCGGGACCCCATGCACCAGAGGTGAACGCCTACCACTGACACACCACGGCCCCTCTCTAGTATATTCAAATGTTTGTTTAGTCCGGCAGAAGGTCTATCAACTTCATCGTTCAAACGATTTCATAAACAGTGGTCATCAATAAATCAGGATGATTTACAAAGACAACTGACGATCTATTTGAGAGTCCAGTGATGCACAGATGTTATGCACGAAATCCATTGATGCACAAACATTAATTCTAACAATCTAGGCCAAACTGCTAACTATCTACTAACTGCTAACAAACTGCTAACAATCTAGTTATCTTCTGTCTTTCTGATAAAGAAAATAAAGTTGATATCAGATATAAATAACGAAAAAACATATGAATTTAAATGTAAAATTTGAGTCCAAAATACCCACTTATAAACAACTACTGAATTTTAGAAACTAAACACATGTAAATTGAAGTTATGTGATTAACTTGGAGCTTCAGAAACCAACACCCAGAAACCGCCGTGTAAAGTCTAACTGATGCATTTTTTTTAATTGCATAACTAGCTTTCGGCTAGGCGGGGACTCCGCCCCCAGACGCTTGCATTTGCTCTTTCTCCGGCCTCTCACTTCTCATATCCCTAAGATCTCTGATCTTAAGTGGTTTCGAGATATGGCTATCTTATTGTAACAATTTCAACCCCCAACTTTGTCTTCCTGCTGTTTTTCTTCTAACCGTAATATCAAAAAAACGCTGAAATACATCTTTAATCAAGATATTTCTACTCTTAACGGATTTCGGAAAATGGCCATTCTATTTTACCAATTACAATTTAAACTTTTTTTTTTAAGGAAAAATGAAAAAACAACAACGCAGAAACATGTCTTTAATTGTTTTACATGCAAAACCTAAACACCAATTTTCATTCCCGGCAGGAGCTCATGTATTTCGAATTCTACGTTAATCAGTAGGTTCACGTTTCATATAGCTTCGCTGCTGAATGGGACGTTAAACTCAAAATCAACTCAACCAATTTTCATGTCAATAACCTTAATGATTTTCGAGTTATGACCCTCCAATTATAACAATTGTAACTTTACCCTATTTTCTTCCTTTCTAGGGCAAATATCATAAAAACACTTATATACATATCTAATTATTTTAAATGAGAAGTCCATATACCAAATTTCATGTCATTAACACTCAAAGATTCCAAGGTATGGGCATTTTAAGATAATAATTGCCACTCCTCTTTTTCCCTTTTCCCTTCAAATTTCCAAATATTCTTCTTTTAGTGAGACCTTACATTACAAATAATATGCCCTTTCTAAACTTCAAGTTTCTAGCTTAAGCAGTTTGGCCTAGGCGTTGATCAATCAGCCAGCCAGAACTTGTTATTTTATATAGAAAGATACATAATAAGCAAATTAATGACAAAAGTATTATTACAAAAGCAGAATAGCAAAGAACTCATATACTGTGTTAAAATATGTAGATATTCATTCATTTGGCAAAATTCATAAAACTAAGGGCACAAGCTTAGCGTACGCGCGTTTGGCGTGGGAGACCCAGGTTCGATTCCCGGTGGGAGCTCATGTGATTCGGATTCCACGTTAATCAGTAGGTCTGCGTCGCATATAGCCTCGCTGATGAACGGGACGTTAAACTCAAAATCAGCTCAGCTCTGCTAAGGGCATAAGCAGCGTGGACCTACGGCTCTTTGGGTCCAACCACAGATGACAAAATTACACCCCTATTGCTTTACAATTGCTGTAAATCTCCCTGCTTTTGAAATGAACGGAACTTGACATTCTCTTCATCAACTTTTCTATTTCGTGTGTTCATTTTAAAGCCGTACACAGCGCATGAGGGCATTGCTAAAGTTTGCAAAGTCAACGTAAGAAATACAGATGAGTTCTATTTACACAATGTTTACAGTACAAAATATACAATAATATTCCACATAGAAAATATCATACACAACAGTGTGTAAGAAATTCATCAAATGTTTAAAAATCAAAGAAAACGTACTTCAACACAAATGCAATTAAAACCTGACTCTGAGAGCGCGACAATGTTATCTTGTTCGAAGGGTCAGTAATTTTGTGTAGAACAGGCTGAGCGTGGGCTTACCTTGTCTTATGTTTGGCAACATTGCCCTTGGTCAAGTGGCCTATTGCTTGAGCCTTTAGGTATTTGCCCTAAAGCTATATAGCGAGTTGTGTGCGTTCTGTGTTGCTCCCTCCATAAGGGGCAAGACACCTTGCACCTTGGAAGGGAGTAACATAAAATGATCGAAAACGACAACCGATGTTAATGTAGAGTTCATAGTTTCGAGGTCGCTGAGATGGTTAGGCGTAAAGCTATCAGCTATTTTCTATTAGTGATTTCTTCATATACGTCTACCAAGTTAACGAATCAGTGGTAGAGCGTTCACCTCTGGTGCTTGGGGTCGCGGTTTCGATCCCAGCCTTCACCAAGTGAACTTTGTGGCGGACAAACACTGTGTGCGTGGGTTTTCTCGGGGTTCTCCCGTTTTCTCCCACTTTCTTCATTCCACCATTTCATTCATTACTCATCATCACCGTCTCTTTTAGCCTAACCGGCATAATCGCGGGACGTAAAACTCAAAGATTTCATTTTCAAGTTAACGAACCTTGACTTATCTGCGTACAGTGGTGGGTTAGTGTGTCCTCGATGGCTATTTTTACTTTTTCCATGATCATCCCATACCATACAGTATTTTTATGTTTTGAAAAAGCTTGATTCTATCAATTCGTTAAACAACAATGTTTCTTTTTTTTCTAATCATGTTTTTTAGTATTATCCTCTTCATTCTAACTAATTTAAATATTTTCAATAATTCAGAATTTAGACTAAAAATGTTACAATGATCAAGAATTGTATAAGAAGGGGAGCCTTCATTTCTAATCATTGTCATAACCTAAAGGGAAAACTTATAAAAAATTGAAATAACTTAGTAGACATACAAAATCAACTGAAATAATGAACATCAACTATTAGTTGACTCTTAGAAGTATAGTAGATATAGTTCTCAATCCGAGTAGAAGATACACTCTTTGCTTCATGAAAATAATAAACATTTTCCAAAAATAATTACAGAAAAGTAATTTCATGACATTTACTGAGCGAACGTAGGTTACTGCTTAGCGTTGACGCTTTGTAATTGGGAGTCTCCAGGTTCAAATTTTGATACGAGGCATCCTGACTAGTGATTTTGCAGTACCACTGGGCGAATACCGGGAAACTTTTAATACATAAGCTTTGACAAATTTTCTTGAAAACTTTGTTCTTATGTTGTTAATGTTTCAGTGTGAAATGACATTTTGCTGCATGGAAAACATTTTTAGTAAACAAAATATAGTAGATGAATGGTTAGTATAAGGGACTTCTACTTGTATGACATAGGTTCAAATCCCGACTGTTCTTATTGATTTTTCCTTTCAGCTACGCTCATATAGCTTTTGTTGCGCTCCAGAAGTTCAATTTTGAATTAAATGTAGTTTGAATTAAATTGAACTAGTTTAACTAAAATTAATAAAGAATTACTTGAAATCAAGTAGATCTCAAGAACGATTAAATGGACTAGCTTTGATGGCCATTGAAAATGACATTCTGAATGAAATTGATATGGATGCAATAATAAGAGATTTTGCCAAATTGAAAGCCAGAAAAGCGTCTTTATAACATGAACTTTGCAGTAACAAAGAAAACGGGAAACTAAGCTATTACCATATTTGTATCACTAGAAAACACTATTTAAATATGCTTTTAATGAAGTGTAAGAGCATATCTCTCTGTCAAAATCAAACCTGTGATAATGTTAGACTTGAAGCTCATTAGTTTTATTCTATTTCGACTTTTATGTTTCAACTGTATTTGTCAAAATACATTATAGGTGTACATTTTAGTTGTTTCCTGTGCTTATTTAATAAAAAAAAGATATAAATTATTAAAACGGTCATGATTCATCTACAGTTAATTAGGTTTAATTTCGCCATTTTCCTTTAATACTCACAGGAAGACTGAATTATTATATATTGAAGAAATTTGTAATTGTAACAATTATCTGAAGAATTTTTGTTCATTACAGCATTCTATTTTTTTATTATCATATAGGCGGGGGGCCTAGATATTGTTGGCTTACACTTACGAAATGTCTACAACCGACCCTGTTACTGTTTATATATATATATATATATATATATATATATATATATATATATATATATATATATATATATATATATATGTAGAGAGAGAGAGAGAGGGAGGGAGTGAGAGAGGGGGGAAGAAAGTTTTGACTCAGTAAAAGTATAGTTGAACGTACGATGCAACATGGGCTCCTGGAGGGATTTCAAACGAATTTACTATACCATCTGGACAATTTACCCCTAAAAATGCTTTCGCTCACTGAAATAAATTCCTGCCTACGCCCCTTTAAAGCAGTAAGAATTTTAGGGAATGATCAGGGGATAATGCCTCCCTGGAGCAACGACAGTTCCCCAGAAATCATACCTCTGATAGGTCCGGATGTGACACCAGTATTTGTGTATTACCACTCTTCCCTCTCAGTGTACTGAAACTTAAGTCAAAGGAACTGTTCTGAAATCTTCACCGGTTCTCTCCTCTGAAACCGCATGGGAATGGGGCCGACCTTGGTCATATACCACATCTGGAATATTACTGTTTATATCAGATACCGAAAAATATATATTCGACACAAATATAGGATGTTTTCGATTTTATTTATTTATTTATTTATTTATTTATTGCCTGTCACCCTTCCACTCTGACCTCCATGCCAACCAAAGCTTAACTTGTACTTAAGCAACATCGACAGCGTCATTATTAATCTGCGACCACGAAAACTATGATTTCGATACTAATGTTGTTCATATTTGACTACTTTTACATGTCCCTTCCCCCTTATTACGAATGGCTTCAGTGTCTCGCCCTACTGGAGAAATTTCAACAAACTTAAGTATAGCTATAAACCACCATCTGTAAAATAAATGTGCGGGTGACAGGCCCGTATCCAGCCCAAAAATTTAGGGGGGGCGGTAGAAGTTAGGGGGGCCCCACCCATTCATATTATACTTCATCACCATATTATAGTTCATTTGCAGTTCAAGTGAAGAGGAGTGCAGTTTGATAAATAACCATACAGCATACGGGAGAGGAACCATTGTCATACTTTGAAAACCGAAGAAAGAAGATGAAGCAACACATTATTAAATAAAACTTAACTAAATAATATAACAATTTAAATAATTAATAAAGAAATATAAAATTAATTAAACAATATCATTAAACACTCATGTGGAATAACAAGAGGGAAAAAAGGATAAATAGTAACCTAACTAATAAATATATTAATACATGATAATAAATAATATAATAAACCATTAAACAAGAATAGGAAACCATAATTGCAATTAAAAAAAATAAAAATTAGAAACTAGGTAACTAAAAAACATAATAAGACTATAATCTTTAAAAAAAAATCTTAATAATTAAGAAAAGAAATCAATCAGTAGGAATTAAATGGTTAAGAACTACAGGGAAATAAAATATAAAAATAAAAAAATAACAGCAAAATAGAAGAGTAGATTAGTTAGATAACATAGATAGATAAGTAGATAAGAATTAATAACAATAGAATGTATTATTTAAGTATTTTATATCGTATTCCATACTATTACAGTTGTTGGATCAGGAATTGAAATACTAAGTAGTATAGTTCAGGATAGGTGCAGATAGATTTAAGCTGAGTAGCACTTTGCAAGAAAATTGTTATTTTTTTCTCATAGTTTATTCTTGTTCTTTCTTTTTGTTTGTTTTGTTCTTGTGCTGTGGTTTTTTGTTGTTCTTTCCTTTTTCCCTTTTCCTTTTCACCTTTTTTCTTTCAAACATGGATACCAAATAAAGATAAGAAAATAAATAAATGGCAATGATCATAACCCGTTCCGGTCAAAAGTTTCAGATGCCGGATCTGAAAGACGGGCCTGAGCCAAAAAAAAAGTTCATTTGCAAGCCTACCTTGAAATTTTATGGGGGCCAGCCAAAGTTTAGGGGGGCCGGCCCCCCTTGCCCCCCGTGGATACGGGCCTGGCGGGTGATCGTTTTCGGAGAGGAATTCATTAGCTACTTTTCCAATGTGGTGGCTTTATTCGCTTCCCATGCTAAAGATTGCCAAAGAGCTCAACTTTATTTGCACCACTGTGCTATGAGTATAGATTTTAATGGCATTTACATTACTGAATGCTCACTTAGGTGTTGCTCTCGTCACACGAAAAGTGAGATACTCTTATAAATGAGTAGGGATATAAACAAATACGGAAAACTATTAGCAATGACACTACTCGAAATGAGTTTTCGCAATATAATGGGGCAGTATTTTATTCGAATGTGAAGGAAATCATTGCATAAATTGTCCCTTCCCCTCCTTAGAAGTCTAAGCTACAATACGTATCTAATAATTTTGAATCAGAAATATATGCATCGAGTTTCATATCCTTAACTTTAAGGTGTCCTGAGTTAAGTAAATGAATAAACTTCCTGCTAACGAAAGAGTAAAGCTTTGGGCTTTTATAGTATCGGGAGTATAATTATTCATTTCAGCGACCCCGAAAGCTATTGAATAGACACTCATATCTTTCAATTAGGAATTTTTAATTTTCACCCCTCCCATTAAACCTCCATGCCGATAATGCTAAACTTTGATCTGAATGATATAGAGAGTATCATACATAATTCATGTACTCAAAAGCTATGGATTTAACATTAATATCGTTCACTTTCGATTATTTTTACATGTTCCTGTATCTCCCATAATAGAACTAGAGGTGATACGGGTTTTGATTCCCGTCAGGAGTCGTGTGGTTCGGGTTCCACGTTAAGTCGTAGATGCACGTCTTGTATAGAGTAGTAGCTGAAACACACGCTGAACTCCATATCACCTCACCTCGTGAGATATTCTGCGTTTGCATAATTTCTAAACCACTTTTCTTTCTTTGAATCTCATCCTTCCTCTTAGGACACACATAGGTTCATACCGAAACATTCTTCACGGTTGGAGGACGCAAGGCTACTGCACCATACGCGTACAACCCTTATGGGACTACGGTAGTGAGTTGTGCAGTTTGAGTAGCACGCACGAAGAAACCACGTTTACATTTATTATATATAATTAATAAAATCTCATATTAGGTCATATTCTGCACGTCAAACTTTTAACATATGCGACTTTTTAAATTCTGTTCTTCTTCTTTACTATTATTATTATTATTATTGCAATAGCTATATGAAGCAATTATCTCGGCCAACTTCGTTAATACACACCATTCAGCAACCGATAGTTGTAGAAATGAGGCTTTTCCAAAAGAAGTTGTTAGCTCAATCGGTAGAGCGCTGACCCATGGATTCAAGGGTAGCGAGTTCGAATCTTGTGTAAGTCAAAAGAATTTTTTCCTGATATAATTCTTGAAATGAAAATGTTTCTCTCTTCACCTTTATCTCGTAATTCTGAATAGAGATGTTTGGATGTGAAACAAAAAGTATACTAGAATATAAGAAAACAAAGGTAAATTAGATTATACCTTTTGCAATTTTTAACTATATTTTCACCTATCTAGGACGTTTCTAAAAAGTTCAGACTTCTAGACCTTCTTTTTTTTCTGTCTTATGTGTCCTTTAACTAATTTCTACAGTTACTTAGTGAATCACATAAACATATATTACAGATGTCGTATCTCTTTCTCTTCTCTCTACATCATGTCTGGAGATGAATGTTTTGACAATAGGTTACAAACACGATTTTAAAAAATAATACGATCTGCGATATCAGTGATACATATTGTGGTGTTTAACTTAACATATAAAACAATAAATAGAAAAACTGAGAATACGAATCTTTTCGTGCACTGATGCTTCAATAACAGTGCACTGATGCTTCAAATCTGTGTCTTTACTCCCTTCACCTATGTTAATTCCCTAGTCAAAATAAATACTCTTCAAAATTAATCAAAAATTCTTATACAACCATCTCTTCCTTGGAGTACTGCGCTGTCACATACCCGTCACGGCGATGTAAAGGCACTTTTGGCGACGAGGATACAAATATACGGTATCCTCTTGCATACTATAGAAATCAGTACGGAGCCTACGTTATCCGTATGCTACATAGGCACTGCTCTTAAATGTTACATCATGCCGTTGCAGGATGTCTGACATCTAACAGTATTTCGTATATCACATGCTTATATTTACTCTGGTGCTTGGGGTCTCGGGTTCGATCCCAGCTCCCGCCAAGTGAACTTTGTGGTGGACAAACACCGTGTTCGTAGGTTTTCTCGGGGTTCTCCCGTTTCTTCCCACTTTCTTCACGCCACCATTTCATTCATTCCTCATCATCACCGTCTCCTTTAGCCTAACCGGCATAATCGTGGGACGTAAAACTCAGATTTCATTTTTTGCTTATACTTACGTTACCTTCGTCAGCTATATGTTATATACGTCCATTTGTATGTGAGATCCTGACCGCCTACATTCTTTCATACAGAAAGTACGTATAGATGGAACACTTATACAGAAGGTAATATAAAACATGCGTTTTCAGTTATACGTCTGCTGTACGTTAAGTCCAAAAATTACAGGAATTACGCATATAACCTATCTTTTTAAGTACGCCACCTACATTTTTTTTCTCGGTGTACCCATACAATATTCTTAGAAGAAATCATCACCAGCATCGAGGTTAAAGTTATCTACTACGTATATTCAAGAATAAAAAGTAATAATCCTGACCTTCAACAAGATACTATCTCAATATCTGCGTGATAAAACTGAGCAGAAAATTGCGTTTGAGTATCAAAATTCGCTTTTTTTTTCTATTTCGACCACCTGTTGCTGTTGCTTGTTATTTTAAGTACCTTCTCAATCTTACAAGAACTTGTACCAAGATAGGTTCAGAAAGTCACTAGGTTTTTCACGTAATCTTAACATTACTCGTGAAAAAGTCAATGTGATAAACCACAATTCATAGCCTAATGTTTCTTTCTTTGCGTATTATTTCAAACCTCAGATCGTACACATATTTAAATTTAATAGACTTAATAATCCTATTTCGCCATTAATGCTCACATTAGGGGCGTCATTTAGGGGGACAGAAGGGGCAATTGCCCCCTCCCCAGGAGTTTGAGGAATACATATACTTTAATCGATTGTCTACTACTATACTGGTACAAAACGTGAAAGTCTTATGTCGGAGGTGCTCTTGCTCCCCCTCAAGCGAAGTCCGAAATGACGCCCCTGGCTCACATACTAAGTCTAAATAGCACAATCATTGTACCGTTCGTTTTAGTGTGTTTGGTTTCCAGCCTTAAAAGTTCTAGTTCAATCCAGGGTACCAGCTATGTTGAATATTTTTCAACATTTTATTATATCTCGTCATGATGGGGACTGTACCAACACTTACTTGAAAAGCTTATGTAGGTTCAAAACAGAATACCTAACAGCAAAATTGAAATGACACCCATTTGCAGGAAATAGGAATACACTCACAATAGTTCATGTTAACTTGCAGTATTCCATTAAAGTATTTCTCAACCTTTGTGGTGTGGTTACCATCAATCCTTCCCAGATATACGTTAACTTAAGGTATATTACCGCAAAATATTAAATTACAATGAATACCTGACACTTAAATAATTTATTACACGAACGACTCAATCGTAATACTGAGCTCATTTGTGGCTAAACGGTTAGCGTACGTGTCTTTGGCGTGGAAGACCCGGGTTCGCTTCCCAGTGGGCTCGCATGTGGTTCGGATTCCACGTTAATCAGTAGGGCTCGTCTCATATAGCCTGAAAAAGACGTTAAACTCAAAATCAACTCGAGTTAATCGTTTTACTATGTTTATAAGTAGAATGCCCATCACTGTCAGGAGAATTTATATAATAATTGAGCAACTTCCTACTTAATAGTTTGCAATTTTGGTGATATTTTTACTATTAGAGCTTCGATATTAATTGATATTTAATTGTTTTCAGTTTCGTATAACATACAAGTTTGTTTACATTTTTTCTTTTTTACTTTCTGCTTAATTCCTTACAACTACGCTTTCTTACAGTGAAATATGCTTTTATAATGAATATAAGAACTATGAGTATTAAAAACATACAATTCGACGGGATCTATACACTGAGAAAAATGAAAATTTAAAATAAAGCAAATCTGTTTATTTTCTGAACCAGTATGGAAACTCTTCCGACTTAGATTGCTTCAAATCATTAGTTCATAAGTTGTGAAACAAATGTAGTAAAAAAGTAAATTTAAACGAAGGAATGTATTTGGTTCAAAATGTCTTTAATGAGTTAACAGTTCAATCTTCATTTGAAAAAAATCTGAACCAAGATTGGATAGTTCTCAATTCATTTTAATATGCAGTTGGATGTTTGTACACTCCGCATCAAAAATTGCGACAGGTAACGCCGTGCAGGTAGGCCACCCAATATACACCTTCTTATTCCGTAATCATGTCTGGTAAAAACATCCCCTCTCACTCCTCCTTTCCTCTCTCCCATACTAAAATCAGCAAAAAAGATGAATGCAATTCTTATTTCAAAATATATTAGTATACACAAAATGAAACAATCAAACCGACACGAAACAAGATTCATAAGATAATGTAGGGAGAGACTTAAACACACACAGAATGAACAGTTGAAAGCGATTTATGCCTGCTAGACAGGCATACAGAAGTGAAATAGAGAGAGGAAAAAGGATAGAAGAAGAAGAAGAAAACTGAACACAGATAAAAAAAAGGAATTTAAAAGTACTACAAAAAAGAACATAAGGTTATAAAGTTTCGTTTCCAGAAACCCAACAGGAATATAGAAGTAAGTTTGGATTATATATTTTTTCAGGACTATTCAAATACATAGAAGATACAGGAAACAATCATTAAGTCACTTTCAAAATGAATACCAAACTTGGAGGTCAAATTAAATACTCTATTTCCTGTGAAATTGTAGAGCTCTGAAACACTAGAAACGTGCCGTTTTGATTTGCCGCTTCCAAATTTTGTGTAAATTGTCCAGTTCTAATTGAATATTTTTTTAAAAAACATGGCCATTATTTCTTTATTACATTTTTAGGAGTACACTAGAAGCACTGTGGGGGCGCGGTGGGTCAGTGGTAGAGCGTTCACCTCTGCTGCTTGGGGTCTCTGGTTCGATCCCAGATCGCACCGTGTGGACTTTGGGGTGAACAAACGCCGTGTTCGTGGGTTTTCTCGAGGTTCTCCCGTTTCCTCCCACTTTCTTCATTCCACCATTTCATTCATTCCTCATCATCACCGTCTCCTTTAGCCTAACCGGCATAACTGTGGGGCGTAAAACTAAAGATTTCATTTCACTAGAAGTACTGAATTTTTTGTAAAAGTAAAGCCTCATACCCTACGAGTTATATATTACAAAATCACATAGTTGTATATAGGGGTTGTATATGTGTCAGGCGTTTGTTTCATGGCCAAATGATAATGAAAACGAAGGATAACCATTTCTCCAGTCCAAGATTAATCTTCATTGTTTGGAGAGTTTTTTTGCCCAATAAACACCGTTTATCACTGACAATTAATTCTGTGTAATTTATTTACTTATTAAATAATGCATGCATACACGATATGGGCATTCAGTAAATGGATACTTGAAAATTTGAATTCAATTATCTATACAAACCGGCTACGAGTCTTTTGTTTTGGCCACGGGTGCAGTCCAAACTAGATTTTCCTGCTACCAATTTTACAATTAGGATTGAGCTTCTTACCGGATGTGTAACCTACCGAAGGACCACACAGATGTTATCGAAACTATTGTGCTATTGTTTCTTTGTATGCTTTCGCAGAAACTTCTGTAGATATGGAAGCCCGCCAGTGACACCATATCTAGCATCTTTGTGCTAGATCTAGCATAATTCACTCCCATCTAGCATCTTGACTTTAGCATCTTGGCAAAATCTCATTCTTTCCTCTGGAGAACGTAAAAAGAACGAAAATTTAGATGGTTCACTGACCGTTGGAAATTATCCTTTAATTGAAGCGATGGTTGGAGTAATAAAACCAGTTAGTATTTCCGCTGTTGTATTGTTGAATTCACAGAGATGTTCAGAAATAAGCAAAACGTGAATCTGCACAAGATGTTTACTTACCCATAGTTTTATTATTGTCAACTGAACCCTGAGTATGAGGTTATCTGGGATGTTTCTGTCCCTTCTCACTTTACAACTTGAGAGGGGAGGGAGTATGATCATCAAGGGGACCACTAGTAATACACCGCTAAAAGAAATGCTTCAGTGCTGCGTCGGAAGCGGCATGTTTTGTATATATTTCTTAAAGTATTATCCATTCATAAAGTATAAATTCCCCCTTCCTCCCCTGATTCACTTTCCAATACAGAGAACCGACTCTTTAAATGAAGAAAAAACCCTGAACCCTCCCGAAAATGCTAAAATGAATGATGTGTACAAATAACAAATCTGTGGGTGAATCAAATAATGCAGATACATGAGAAGATAATGACGAAGATAACAGTGCTTGATGCAGCGCAATCCACCACATGTAAATAGATTTGAAGTGTTCATATTTGTGTATAAGTACGTGTGTATGTGCTTGTTTCTGAGTATTTATATGCGCGTGTGTCTTGTAATTGTTATATTAATATCCACTGGATTAAGTGAAAGTATAAAATGGATTTGATGACTGCCAAATTGACGTCAACTTGGTAAGTCATTATTTTTTAAATTTAGTAATATTAAATTAGATTATAGTTAAGCATCGTTTTCAGGAGCAAAGCTCTACAAGACGTGAACCTACAGTTTAACGTCGGATTTGAAACACATGAGGTCCTACCATGAATCAAACCTCGCTCGAGAAAGGCGCATACGCTAACCACATAACAACGAGGAGCTCAACATTTAGTAATATGTATAATAAGTTGTAAAATTATATTCGTTTAATTTTCACTAATATAATCTTCACAATGTAAAGCCTTCGCTAGGCACGTTACCTTGTTTAAAAAGAAAAAGCCTATATCTTATGTTTCCGTCTCGGGGTTGGACTGCGGGATGATTGAAGTCCGAAAGAGATGTTTTTATTATAATTTGTACAGTAGATCTGCTCCTTCAAAATCTCCGTGTTTGATAAAAATGAACCTCCCTGACTCACGAAAATGTATACGTAATATAACAAACCATGCACATTAAATGCCAGACTAATATAGCAAACAGTGAAGATGCCCCCCCTAGAAAATTTTCTTCGGCCGCCCATGTCTGGAGGTACACAATTTCGCAACTCAGTGGATACGATATGGATGTATTCAAAGTCCACTGATTTACCCATCAAATTTAAATTTTATAAAAATATTCTCAGTGAATACTAACCTGAGAAGAACTATTTTTTTAATTCGATCGCTAAAGGAGTTTTTTTGTTGTTGTTCACCAGGTCTCGGTAATCGTCCGGCAAGAAAACTGAAGTTTCTACAAGTGTTTCCCCAGCAAATTTTTTGAGAAAGGGGTCCTCCAGGAGCGTTATTTAGGGGGTTTGTTATATACATATATAGATATAGATAGATATAAATATAGATATACTGTATGTATATATATATAAAGATAAGTAGGAGCGGGTCTTTAAAGTTAGTTCGGAAAGATAATATGAAAATCTGGCATAATTTGCAAGAATCCACCTAGTCTAATATAAATAAAATAAATAGTTTGTTTGTGTGTTTGTCTGTCTGTATGCGGCCTGGGGACCAGACGAGTGGACCGAGAGTTACCAAATTTTGATCAGGGGTACCTTGGCCCAGGCCCTAAATCAAGACGAATCTTTTTTTAAAATTCGAACCAGGGGGTCTCAGGGGGCGCTTAAAGGGACATGTAAAAGTGGTAGAAAATGGCCGATATTACTGTCGAATTAATAGTTTTCGCGGTCGCTGAAATCAATGGTGAAAGTCTGATCACATTAACTTCCAAATTCACCCTATTCGGGCAGGGGGTCACCGGGGCGGGGTTGGATACCGAGACAAGTAAAAGTCACCATTTCAACGACCGCGAAAACTATGAATTCGACAGTAATATCGGCCATTTCCTACCACTTTTACATGTCCCTGTAAACGCCCCCCTGAGACCCCCTCGTTGGATTTCGAGACATGTAAAAGTAATCCAAAATGATCGATATTTGTGTCAGATTCATAGTTTTTGCGGTCGCAGAAATGAATGGTAATACTTCAACAGGCGTTGGCTTCCAAACACTGCCCCCATGCGAAGAATGGGTATATTCAGCTGTCTAATATAAATAAAATAAAAGAGTTTGTTTGTGTGTTTGTGTGTCTGTGTGCGGCCTTTGGACCAGACGAGTGGACCGAGAGTTATCAAATTTTGGTCAGGGGTACTTTGGCCTAGGCCCCAGATCAAGACGAAGCCCTGTTTTTAAATTTCGAACCAGGGGAGACTCAGGGGGGGGGCGTTTACCGGAACCGGCTTGGGAACCAGATAAATTGACACAGTTACCAAATTTTAGTCACGAATACCTTGGTCCAGGATTCAGACCAGAGTTAAACGATTTTGTCAAAATTCGAACCAGGGGGTCGTTTACCGGGATTTGTGTTGAATTAATAGTTTTCGCGGTCGCTGAAATCAATGGTGAAACTCCGATCGCATTAACTTCCAAATTCATGCTATGCGGCACCGGGCCGGGGTCACCGGGGGGAGGGGGATTGAGATATCGAGACATATAAAAGTAATCCACAATGACCGATATTAGTGGATCGCTGAGATCAATAGTGTCACATCCATTAGCGATGATTTGCAAATTCAGCTACAATTGTATGTGGGCCGGGAGTCAGCGGGGGGTGGGGGTGGACACCGAGAGATGTAAAAGTAATCCAAAATGACCGATATTAGTGTCAAATCTATAGTTTTCGCGGTCGCTGAGATGAATAGTGAACTTTCATTAGTGATCACTTGCAAATTCAGCTACCATTGTATGCGAGCCGAGAATCAGCGGGGGGGAGGATACCGAGAGATGTAAAAGTAATCCAAAATGACCGATATTAGTGTCAAATCCATAATTTTCGCGGTAGCTGAGATGAATGGTGACACTTTCATTAGCGATCACTTGCAAATTCAGCTACCATTGTATGCGGGCCGGGAGTCAGTGGGGGGGGGGGCGAATACCGAGACATGTAAAAGTACTGCAAAATGATCGACATTAGTCTCAGATCCATAGTTTTCGCGGTCGCCGAAATGAGGGTAATACTTACACAGGCCTTGACTTCCATGCAAAGAATGGGTATATTTAGCTAATATATATATACAGATCAAAAAAATTAGAGGATCAGATGAAAACTCATGCAAAACTTCTTACGAATAATGTGAGAACACTGTATCTTGTCCAGTTCAGATTAAAATCATGAAGGCCCAACGTGAAAACGAACCGTTTGGAACATCTGTGCACATGATCAGTGACGTGGCGCTACCAGATATCACCTTGTAGTGTAGTGCTGCCTACACATTCCAGCTCCAGGTTACCTTTGTTCTCATTGTGTTTAGTGCGTCACAAATCCACGTACTGAAATTGCGCAACAACGTCATTTCGTTGGCATGGCGAGCTGTCGGCAGGTTGGAAGCTGGTCAGTCACAGCGGGAGTTGGCACATGCCATAGGAGTGGCGCAAAGTGTGATTTCCCGATTGTGGAATCTATTTCGAACAACTGGAAGTGTTCGAAGAAGACCAGGACAGGGCCGTCCACTAGCAACCAAAGCCAGAGACGATCGTTATCTCTTGTTAACAGCCTGTCGAAACCGGCGTCAGAATACAACTCTGCTCGCGCGAGCATTCGGAACAACAACAGGGCGCACAATATCCACTCAAACGGTCCGCAATCGCCTTCGAGAAGGTGGTCTGTACGCACGTAGGCCTATGGTGCGTGTCCCATTAACTCCACGACACCGTGTTGATCGAAGATCGTAGGCGGAGGAACATCGTGGGTGGGGACGCAATGAGTGGGGCAATGTTTTGTTCTCTGACGAGTCTCGATTCAGTGTGGAGCCTGAAAATCGACGTGTTTTCATCAGGAGAGAGTGTGGAACACGACACACTCCCATGTTTGTGCGAGAAAGATTCCAGTATCATGGTGGTGGACTGATGGTGTGGGCAGGAATCAGCATTGGTGGGCGTACTGAGCTCCACATCATCCGAAATGGCTCTTTGACGGCTCTCAGATATAGGGATGAGAACCTGAAAACTCTTGTTCTTCCTTATGCTGGTGCCATTGGTGATTCGTTCCTTTTCATAGATGACAATGCTTGTCCTCACAGAGCTCGGTTAGTGGATGAGATGCTGGATGCTGAGGGTATCGGTCGGATGAAGTGGCCAGCAGGCTCTCCGGATCTCATTCCAATTGAGCATGTCTGGGATATGCTTGGCAGACGAATTGCCGCTAGGCCAGTAAATCCAACAACCATTCCAGAGCTGGAAGTCGCTCTTCTGAATGAGTGGCACAACATCCCCCAAGAACTCATCGATAATCTGATTGAATCCATGCCACGTAGGTGCGAGGCTCTGTTGGCTATTCGAAGTAATCATATGACATATTAAGGAACAATCAGTGTTTTTGCCTAGCCTGTTTGTGAGCAGTTCGAGAGGTGCACACATAGCCGTCTTGTGTCATGAGCCATGTGAACAAGGTTTTCCGTGCCTCAACACCAGAATGTGCCCCATTTTTCTAGTGTATCTTAAAGCATTCCTTCTTGTATGATATATATGAGTCAAACACAAGCTTATTCATACCTTATCTTAAGGTCTTGTGTGATATTTCAGCTGAACCCCTAATTTCTTTGAGCATTATATATATATATATATATATATATATATATATATATATATATATATATATATTGGCGGATCCAGGATATGATCAAGGGAGGGGCTAAACCACAGTTTGCAGTTTTATTCAGTGTAAAGCAGGATTAAAGCCCATTTTATGCAGTGTATACTTGAGTGTGAAGGAGGGGCCTATAGCCTCCTTGGATCCGCCTCTGTATATATATATATATATATATATATATATATATATATATATATATATATATATATATAGAGAGAGAGAGAGAGAGAGAGAGAGAGAGAGAGAGAGAGAGAGAGAGGAAAAGGTGCAAATATGGGCTACCACTTTTTGATTGCAAATAGTTTGTAGATACATGGAAGTCGAGCAAATTTAATTACTGCAACAAAGGCTATGAGACATTTCCTACACATGATATAATGAAAATTGAAAATAACAAATCACTAGTATTGTACATTTATATTTTTCTGACATTCTACGAAATCACGTTTCAAGAAATGGTGGTGCAAATATGGGCTACCAGTACAAAAACATACTAATATGAAAAAGATGTGGTACAGAATATCACAATACTACCAAGTATAAGTCTATACACTTAGTGACAATAGTCACACACATACTCGTCGTATTCAGCACCTGCGCATTCATTATGTGTTCACATGTGACACTTTATGCATTTAACCTAGAGTTCCCCGTGTGTATCCGCTGAAAAGTTGCTGCGACAGAAAATGCATGGCACATCTTCATCTGTAGGTTTCTGCACGTCAACTGGTAGATCTAACTTCACGTCACTATCACTGTCATCGAAGAAAGTTGCTTCAGACTTTGTGGATAATTCCCCATAGTCCAGTCTTCTAGCAGAAGTTGATTGCTTCATTGCAGAGTCTATCATTTCTGTTTCCTTGCTTTTCTTTGCGTGTTTTGCAATTGATGTCATGGATTCATACAGGGACTGCTTATAGGGGGATCCAGTTATGAGTGAGGCAGCGCTACTCTTGCGACCTCTTTGACTTATCTTCTTCTTGATGGTGGAAGGAGGTGCAATATGAAATGGACTGACGAGCTGTGATGGACCTGCTTGAGACTGTAAATCTGAAGTACTGCTTGGTGAAGAGGAATGATTTTCTGTTAATGGCACGCTGCTTGTTGTCCCTGCATCAGTTTCCACAACAACAAAATCGTCGTCAGTGAAGACGCTCCTGTCAAACGGCATGATTCCTGTAACACGAAAACCATTTATTGCTATGTCTGCTCTCTGCACTTTCAAATAGGCTCTTCCAAAAGGCTCCATGATGTCATAAGGACTAAGAGGACCATTGGAATCAGTGTTGGGCAAAATCAATTGAAAGTAATTGCTCTGAAAATCAATTGCAATTGATTTCAATTGCAATTGATTTCAATTTGTAATTGACAATTAATTTCAATTGCAATTGAATTCAATCATAAAATTTGCAATTAAATTTCCGTCAATTGTTAATTGTTAATTGGTCACCAGGCAATTGAAACTTTTAATTGTTAATTGTCAATTGCAAAGGGTGCAATTGAAACATTCAATTGTTAATTGCAATTGACAATTGAAACTTGTAATTGTTAATTGTAATTGTTAATTGCAATTGAAATCAGCAATTAAAACTGAAGATAAGAAGATGTGTGTATATTGTATTGTCCACTTGATACTGTTTTACATATTTCAAATAAGGTACTTATAAGAAATGCTGGATACCTACCATCCCTTTCCCCCCTGGGAAGAAAGCCGTGAAACTAAGTATTTTTTTTAAATATATTATGTTTATGGTTCTATCCCCCTCGAAAGAACTCTATATGCCCGTCATGCATACAATAGGAATGAGCACGAGCGAGTTCGAGCGAGTTTTCTTTAAAACTCGACTCGACTCGAAGCAGACATCTTTGAGTTCGACTCGAGATCTCGGCTCGAAAAATTTCCCCCAACTCGACTCGAATTCGGATCGAGTTTCCAGTCGAGTCGAGCCAATTCGAGCTAAATCCTTTGTGTAGTTCCAAATACTACTATCTTCAAGTATCCAACATAGACAATATAATTATCAATGATACTACCACTACTACTATAACTAATTATTATTATAACACCGTGTACGTGTATAAACATGGAATATAGGCGGTTTGTATCGGAATACTAAAAATTAGTTAACTGTCGATCTCGGTAGTCAAGAAATCTTCAGGAGGCAAGGACATCGATCACGAGGTTCTTGGTTTGAGTTCAGGAGGAGCAAGTATTCGGGCTCGAGCCAAAAATTGTTAGAAGTTATGGGACTCCAGCCAAACATGTTTAAAACTGCTCGACCCGGGTTTAGGGTTGTCAACGACTCAAGCGGCTCGCTCACAGCTCATTCACTTATCGAGCCGAACCGAGAAGTGAGCCTAGCCAACAGCTCATCCAACCGAGCCAGCTCGAGCCGAAGGCTCACACGAGCCGAACCGAACCGAGCTGATTGCTTACCCCAACCGAGCCGGTTCGAGCCATTGGCTTAGTTAAGCTAACTCGAACCCAGCCTATGGACTCGTTTCAACGGAGCTGGTTCGAGCCAATGGCTCCAATCGAGCCGAGTCGATAACTCGTCTTTACCAAGCCGGTTCAAGCCATTGGCTCAATTGAGCCCAGTCGATGGGTAATCCCAACCAAGCCAGCTCAAGCTGTACGCTCAGTTGAACCGAGCCGGGCCGGTTGACATCATCACTATTCCGCTTGGGCTCCTACTTTGGCTAAAAAATTGGACCGTGCAGTTCTCAGCCTTGATGGTAAGAACTACAAAAAATGATATGAAATCTTTAGTTTTACGTCCCACGATTATGCCGGTTAGGCTAAAGGAGACGGTAATGATGGGAAATGAATGAAATGAAGAAAGTGGGAGGAAACGGGAGAACCCCGAGAAAATCCACGAGCACGGTGTTTGTCCACCACAAAGTCCAAACTGCGCGAGCTGGGATCGAACCAGGGACCTCAAGCACCGGAGGTGAACGCTCTACCACTGACCCACCGCGCCCTCTGGTAAGAACTACAGTATATACTTATATTGGTGCTCACGGCGTCATTAACTTGTTCACCACCAACGAATTTCGAGGTACTTTGTTTTGCATCTTTTGTGTCGCTTTGTGCGCCTATTCCCACATTTTGTGCATCACCGGAAGTGGGTCAAAATGGGCCTACAAATATGGCGGAACAAATTATTGCTCTTCCGCCACCAATGAATTTCGAGTTCGTTTCCTTCACATCGTTTTGTGCCGTTTTGTGCGTCATGGGAAGTGGGTTAAAATGAGTCTCCAAGGTGGGACGAAAATGACCAAGAGTTCCGCCACTATTAAATCTCGAGGTCGTTAATTTCACATCGCGTACTCTTTTGTGCGTCTATTTCGATGTTTTGTGCGTCACTGGAAGACGGTCAAAATGGGCCTCAAAGGTGGGACGAAATTGACTCACTGCTCCGCCACTACCGAATTTTGAGGTTCTTCCTTTCGCATCGACTAGTGAATGTGTCGTGCCGTTTCGTGCCCTTATTTCCACGTTTTGTGCGTCACCGGAAGTGGGTCAAAATGGGCTTCCAAGATGGGACGAAAATGACCAAGAGTTCCGCTACTATCGAATTTCGAGGTCGTTAATTTCATACCGCGTACCCTTTTGTGTGCCTATTTCGACGTTTTGTGCGTCACTGGAAGACGGTCAAAATGGCCTCGAAGGTGGGACGAAAATGACCCACTTCTTCGCCACTACCGAATTTCGTTGTCCTTCCTTTTGCATCGACTATACGACTACTGAATTTTCGTGCTGTTTCGTGCCCCCATTTCCACGTTTTGTGCGTCACCAGAAGTGGGACAAAATGGGCTTCCAAGATGGGACGAAAATGACCCACTGTTCCGCCACTATCGAATTTCCAGGTCGTTAATTTCACATCGCGTACACTTTTGTGCGCGTATTTCGACGTTTTGTGCGTCACTGGAAGACGGTCAAAATGGGCCTCGAATGTGGGACGAAAATGACCCACTGTTCCGCCACTACCAAATTTCGTGGTCCTTCCTTTCGCATCGACTAGTGGATGTTTCGTGCCGTTTCGTGCCCTTATTTCCACGTTTTGCGCGTCACCAGAAGTGTGTCAAAATGGGCCTCCAATGTGTGACGAAAATGACTCACTCCTCCGCCACTACCGAATTTCGAGGTCCTTCCTTTCGCATTGACTAGTGCCTGTTTTGTTACGTTTTGTGCCCCTATTTCCACGTTTTGATCGTCACCAGAAGTGTATCAAGATGAGCCTCCAAGGTGTGACGAAAATGACCCACTGTTCCGACACTATCGAATTTCTAGATCGTTACTTTCGCATCGTTTAGTGCCCTTTTTTAAAGTTTTCTGCGCCTATTTCTCGTCTTGTGCATCACCCGAGGTGAGTTAAACGGGGCTTTAAGGTGGGAGTTAAATGGTTCACTGTTCCGCCACTATCGAATTTCGGGGTAGGTTCTTTCGCATCGTTTAGTGTGTATTTTGTACCGTTCTGTTCGCCTACTTCCACGTTTTGAGCATCACCAGAAATGCGTCAAAATGGTCCATCAATGTGTGAGGAAATAGATCCATTGTTCCGCCACTTTCGAATTTGGAGGTCGTTTCTTTCGCATCGTATAGTGCCTGCTTTGTACAGATTTGTGCTCCTATTTCCACTTTAGTGCGACAACGAAAATGGGTCAAAAGGGCCTACAAGTATAGCGGAATAACATAATGCTGTTCCGTCACCACCGAATGTCGAGGTCGTTTTCTTCACATTTTTTATGCATGATTTGTGTTGCTTTGTGCATCAGTGGGAGAGGGTCAAAATGGACCTTGAAAGTGGAATGGATGTCTTTTTCTGCCATATTGGTAGGTCGTCTTTGACCCACTTTCGTTGGCCTACAAAACGTGAAAATATGCGCAGAAACGGTAAAAACAAATACTAAACAATGTGAAAAAGCGACCTTGAAATTCGATACTGGTGGGAGAGTGGATCATTTTTCTTCCCACTTTGAATGCTCATTTTGACCCACTACCATTGATTCACAAAACGTGGAAATAGGCTTACAAAACGGTAGAAAACACGCACAAGATGATGTGAAGGAAACGACCTCGAAATCGTTCCTGACGGAACAGCATTAACTTGTTCCGCCATATTTGTAGGATAACAATGACCCATTTCCGGTGACGCAGAAAACGAATAAATAGGCGCACAAAACGACACAAAAAAATTTCCATGTAATTAAGCTAAATTTCCATTTAAGTTTGTAAGCTTAATTATATGGAAAATTTTATACATTTTTCCTTTACGTTGGTCTACTTTACGTTGATTTGGGATTTTTAAATTTTATTCAGTTTTCCACTGAAAAGTATCTATAATTCAACAAGGAAATAATTATTAATTATAATTATTATCTATATAATTGAATTCATTGTAATTTGTTCCATAACAAACACTTTACCATTTCGTACTAGCTGTTATGCCCGTTCTTCGCATGGATCAGATAAAATATCAATGTAAACGAACTGAACAACGGGAGAACAATTAAAAAACATTTCTAAAATTGGATATATTTTGTGTGAATATATATCCAACAACGTACATGTGTTTTCATTGGGAAGACCGATGGGGGCTGAATTTGAACTATCGGGGGTATCACTATACGTCTGAGCAACCCCAATAAATATGGATTCGACACAAATTCTACTACTTTTACATGTCCAGGTGAACCACCCCTCAGACCCCCTTGGTTCGTATTGTGAAACAATCTCCTCTGGCCCCCACCAACTCCCAACCAAGACCGCGAAAACTATGAATGTGACACTAACATCTGCCATTTTTTACCAGAGCCCTGCAAACCCCGGCCCGACCCGAATGGATCTGAATTCTGTGCCCGGCTCGACCCGGCCCGGCCCGGCCCGAATCTCGAGCCGGGCACAAATCGGGCCGAAACGGGCCGAGCACAAATCGGGCCGAGCCGGGCCGGCCCGACTCGGCCCGAACACTGTGAAAGACGGATCGGAAACTAATGTTGGCAGCCTGTGTTAATCGTAATGTGTTTGGCATGGGCGGCAATTAGGGGGAGCAAAGGGGAGCAGTTGCCCCGCACTTTTTTGAAGTAACCAATTAATGTATATGGTTTCATTTGGAAATGTAACGATTTTGTATGTGTTACTGATTAATAGGAAAAAATGCTGAACAATTGGAGCACAATTTCATATTGGAGCACAATTTCAGCATACTTTCATTTCTTCTTACAAGGGCTCGATATGTTAGTGAGCCGCTTTGAAGCTAATCGAAAGAACATTATGCAAAAAAGTAGGGCCTATTTCACAAGTTATTCTTTAATTGCACAAAAATTGACAGTTCCTAAAATGTCTTTTCTTCTTTCTAAAGTAAGGAATATCAATTAAAAAGAGCGTGATAAGAAACAACTTCTACCTTTTCCATTGTTTTGTAGTGTAATATACGAGTGAAGTGTTGTGTTTAAGGATGTATGAGTGTATATACAATAAAATTTAGTAAATTGAACATAATTCTAGGTTTTAAGTTTATTTTGTATAACTGAAGTGTGGATTGATTCTAAGTATTGTTGTGTTTTGATGTGTTCCAAGAAAGTGAAAACTGCACCTAATGGCAACGAACATATTTCAAGAAGTTGCAAAAGCGAATATTTCTTTAAATGTCGTAGCATATGCTTGTAGTATTTACTGCCTTTCATTTTCTAAGAGTAATAACATACATTTAATAGCATGTGTGGAATTAAATATTAAGTTTTTCATTAATCCCCAGTTTCAATATAACTTTTGCAAAACAAGCATCATTATTCATTACTATGATTAATATTATCCTTTCTATTTATTTGTTTTGCAAATTTATTAAACAATCTGATCACACAATTTTCCAGACAGAATTTTAAGATGTTCATGAGCAAGGAATCAAATCTCTTCTTACACTTTCGTTGTTTAAGAGTACAAAAGGCTAGTATCTACTTGCGTTGTTCTTCTCAATTTACTTAATAAACTATTATATACGATATACGGTATTTTAACTGAAAATATAGTATCCTATTAGTTATACAACCTTTCGTCAAACAAAATGTTAGAAACAACCAGGAAAACTAACATTTATATACAAATATTCAGATCATGTCTTGCCCCCTCACTTTTAACGTCCAACCGCCGCCACTGGTATTTGGGAAATTAACTCTTTATTCAAGACTGTAAAGTACTGTACTTCTACTACTCTTATTACTACTACTACTGCTACTGCTATTATTATTATTATTATTATTATTATTATTATTATTATTATTACTTCTACTACTACAACTGCTACGAGCGTCAGAGTTGACATGTCTGGTGGTACATACTTTACAATCTAAGTACAGAAAAAATCGAAGAAATACTATTTATTATGGCCAGTCTGCGTAGTCTGGCCAGTAGAATGCATTCAGATCTGGTGCTAGAGGTCGTCGGATCGATCCCTCCTCGTGTTATGTGAGCTTTGTGGTGGACAAACATCGTGAGCGTGGGAGTTTTTGGATTAGCCCGTTTTCGTCCACTGTCTTCATTCCACCAATTCATCCATCATCATCCATACGTCTTGAGCCGTAATTGCCTAAAGAACATATGAGAAAGTCAAGTCCTTGACCTACTAATTAGAATTTGTTCCGCTACCATTAGACCACGGAGACCGAAACCATGAACTGGCGTGTTCATAAGATTAGCGCAATTTGTAGTAATGTTCAATTAGCACGGCATATTCCAAATCATATTACATGTTCCTGTATTCTTTATAATTCGATGCTACAATAATAATAACAAAAAACAATGATCAAATAAATCACCCAGACCCCAGGATCGATGAAGTGTTCCTGGAACGGTGCGTAACAAGTAAATAACAGAGCTATATGACGGAATGCGAGGCAGTAAATCAAAACAAAATCCACACATATCATTGTTGATCAAAAAATACCTCAAAAGTCCCCTGAATGAAAAATGTATAGATATCAGCTATCAAAAATGCCTCTTAACATCACATATAATAGAAGGGATAGTTGATATTAAGAAAATGAAAATATAAGGTTTCCTAAGAAACCAATAGTGCAAAATGAACATCGCTTTACTGTATGTCCTTGTACGCATCGAATAGCACGGAAACAGATTCAACAGTTTCAGGCTTTAGAGCATTTCTCCGTTCCTGAGTACTAAAATCTCTTTCAGTAGACGCACTAGAAGCAGGGATGACGAGATACTGACGCGTTAATTTACACAATTTTGGTAATGTTTGTTCTTGTTGCTTCCACCACTGCAGTATATCTAGTTCTCTTACACATGATGACATGTTGAGGTAGATGTCTACTTCATCATCAAATTCACCAGAGACTGAATGTCTATCTTCCCAATCCATTAGTTTATTCTTCTTGGTAGGTGGTTCCAAGTTATGCCAACTAGCCTAAAGGAGACGATGGTGAGAAATAAATGAAATAGTGGAGTAAATAAAGTGGAAGGAAACAGGAGAACGCCGCGAACCCCCCACACGGTGTTTGTCCACCACAAAGTTCACTTGGCGAGAGCTCGGATCAAACCAGGGACCCCATACACCAGAGGTGAACGCTCAACCACTGAACCACCGTTTCAGGAACACCTAATCGACCCTGGCGATTTGGTGATTTATTTGATCATTATATTTTGTTATATTTGTAGCATCATACTATAAACAATACATGAACATGTAACACCATTCGATATTTGCCTTGCTAATTGAACATTACTACAAATTGCACTGATCTTATGAGCACGTCAGTTTATGGTTTTGCCCTTCGTGGTCCAATAGTAGCGTACCTAATTCTACTTACTAGGTCAAGTACTTGATTTTACCATACGTTCTTTAGGTAACTACGGCTCAGGCTGAATGGATGATGATGGGATGAATTGGTGGAAAGAAAACAGTGGGAGGAAGCGGGACCACCCCAGAAACTCCCATGCACTCGATGTTTGTCCACAACAAAGCTCACATAGCATGAGCAGGGATTGATCCGACGACCTCTAGCACCAGATGTGAGTGTTTTTTCTATTGAGCCACTATTCTCCCTCGTAGATCAAGCATCGGTTCACATTCTACGCAGACCGGCCATAATAACTAGCATTTCTCAATTTTATTCTGTACTTAGAAGGTAAATTCGGTACCACCAGACATGTCAACTCTGACGCAAAGTCGTAGCACTTGTAGTAGTATTAGCAGTGGTCGTAGTAGTAATAGTAGAAGTAGTAATAGTAGTAGTAGAAGTAGTAATAGTAATAGTATTACCAGTACATCACAGTCTTGAATAAAGAGTCAGTTTCCCAAACACATTACGATTAACATAGGCTGACAGTAAGACCGTACAAAGACGGCAAAAATAGAGGTAGTGGAGGACATTAAAAAAACAAATACGCTGACAACATTAGTTTCCGAACCGTCTTTCAGAGTATCGGGCCGATATGTGCTCGGCCCGGTTCGGCCCGAAATGTGCCCGGCCGGGTTAGGGCCCGGTCCAGTTTGATATTACTTGAAACGGGTCGGGCCGGGCACCGGGCCGAACCGGGCGCGCCCGGCCCGTGCAGGGCTCTGTTTTCTACTACTTTTTACATATGCCGGTAAAAGTTCCTATAATCCTCTGCACTGTTGCCAACTCGCGAGAGTGAAATGTCGCTAGTTTAGTACTCTAAAGTCGCTAGAAGTCGCTAAACGCCTCGTGCCAACTCTCTAAAAAAGTCGCTATATAATTTTACAAAGGAATAGAGTACGATTTTCTTTTTTTCGGGGGGGGAGGGGTTGTGGAATTCATGTTTCTTTCGTATTGGAACACATCACCGAACTCACCCCACGAAATTTCTGTATAATTTATATTAAGAACAACCGCAGTTAAATTAATATATAAATCACACGCACTACACTGAACCAGAAAAGCACAATGTTCTTCAAAATCACTGTCACTGTACGCACTGTGCATTGCAAGAGGTTACCAGCTATTACACAACTAGTTAGATACGGGAAATTCCCGGATTTCCGAACCGCAGTGAAGAAGGGCATAATCCTCTATACCAGCGATGAATCCAATGAAGTAAGTCGCTCATAGCAGTAGTGCAACCGAGTGTGTGAAAGTAATTATTAGTGTCAAAAAATGCAAAATTTTGGAAACTTTAATATAAATATAGAACAAAATATTTGAATTCCTAAATGTCGCTAGATTTGTCGTTAGGCGCTAAATAAAAATTTTTGTCGTTAGACACTTCCAAAAGTCGTTAGTTCTAGCGACAAAGTCGCTAAATTGGCAACACTGATCCTCTGGTTCCAATTTTGAAAAAAAAAACAATGCCTCTGGCCCACAGCCGATGGGGGCTGTATTTGGAAGTCAACGCCTGTGGAAGTATCACCATTCATCTCAGCGACAGCGAAAACTATGGATTTGACACTAATATCGGTCACTTTCCATTATTTTTACATGTCTCGCAATTCCCCACCCCCGGTGACTCCCGGCCCGCATACAATGGTGGCTAAATTTGAAAATCACCGCTAATGAAAGTATCACCATTGATCTCATCCACCGCGAAAACTACGGATTTGACATCGGTCATTGTGGATTATTTTTACATGTCTCGTGATCCCCTTTATAATGCCCCCTTTCTTAGCTGATGGGGGCTAAATATGAAAGTAAACGCGGTCTTGAGTTTCACCATTGAGCTCAGCTATCCCGAAAACTATGGATTTGACATTAATATTGGTCATTTTCGATTATTTTTAAATGTCTTGGAATTCCCCTCTCTGGTGACCCAAGGCCCGCATACAACGGTGGATGAATTTGAAAGTCATCGCCAATTGTAGTGTCGCCATTGATATCAGCAACCGCGAAAACCATGGATTTGGCACTAATATCGGTCATTTTGGATTACTTTTACGTTTCGGTATCCCCCCCCCCGTTGATCCACAGCCCGCAGCCGAATACGGTGAATTTGGAAGTTAATGCGATCGGAGTTTCACCATTGATCTCAGCGACCGCGAAAACTATGAAATCGACACTGATATCGTTCTACTTTTACATGTCCCGGTAAACGCCCCCCTGAGACCCCCTGGTTCGAATTTTGTTGAAAACGCTTTGCCTTGGTGTGGGACCTGGACCAAAGTATCTTTGATCAAAATTTGGTAACTCTCGGTCGACTTTTCTGGTCCCCAGGCCGGTCCCGGTAAACGTCCCCTGGAGACCCCCTAGTAAGGAATTAAAAAAAAAGCTCTTCGTCTTGATCTGGGGCCTAGACCAAGCTACCCGTGACCAAATTTTGAAAAGTTTCGGTCCACTCGTCTCGTCCACAGGCCGCACAAAGATAGACAGACAGACATACGAACAAACACTATTTTATTTATATTAGAAAGGTCAGATCCGCCGTTATTATATTAGTGCGGTGCTTGAGCGATTGATCGTAGAAATTCAAACTCCGATAAGTGATAATTTTATAGGCTTGTTTTATTACAAGTTTAAACTCTTTAGTCAGTAGAGAAGAGGGCGTGAATCATGGGTCAGAGTTGATGACAATGGGTTTTGGTGGGTCTGTGGGTCACAGTGGGTAAAAGTGGTTTATGATGGGTGGTGGGTCAGAGTCGGTCACGGTGGGTCGTGGGTCACGACGGGTGGTGAGTCAATTGGTCGTGGCTAAAGTTTTCATTGCCCCACGCCCTCTCTGAACTACACTGTTGAAAATTAATCAGTGACAATCAATTGCAATTGATCAATCAATTGAAAGTAATTGCTGTGAAAATCAATTGCAATTGAATCAATTGCCAATTAATTTCAATTGCAATTGAATTACAGAATTCAATTGCAATTACTTTCCACTGCAATTACTTTCAATCAATTGATCAATTGCAATTGATTCTCCTTTCTCAATGGCCAACTGCAATTAACAATTAACCATTACTTATTTCAATTGTTAATTGCAATTAACAATTAAATTTACAGATTAATTGTTAATTGTTAATTCAATTGAAATTTGCCCAACACTGATTGGATTGAAGAAGGGCAGATCTGATCTCATTACTGTAATGATGCTTGAGAGGACCCATGAAAGTTTTGTCCAACGGTTGTAACTTGTGAGTATAATGGGGCGGCAGTGATATGATTTGGATATGGTTTTCCCGCACTAGGTCAATAACGGCCAAACTTCTAACATGAGTGTAATGGCCATCCAGTATCAGCAACATTGGTGATTCTTTTGTCGGATGAGTCTTCTCAATGAAGTGCTGTAGCCATTCTACAAAGAGGTGTGATTGAATCCACCCTGATGGATGAGCTCTACCAATAGAACCGATTGGTTTACCTTTCATAAGTTGGTCCGTTATGGTTTTCCTGGGAAATATGAACATAGGTGGGATAAACTCTCCTTGAGCCTTCATACAAACTACAACCGTCATAGTTGCTACTCTTTCGGCTGATGTTAACGTTCCTATCTGTTTCTTTCCTTTCCTCGCAATGACACTTGGTATCTTGCTCTGCACGAGAGTAAGGCCTGTCTCGTTTACGTTGAAGACACGGTCAGGCGCGTAGTGATGTTCCGCATATGCTGCTTCCAAAACATCAAAGAATTTTTCTACGTTGTCTTTAGTAAATCCCACAGCCCTCGCGTAAGAGGTCCCGGTGGGTTTGCGAACAGACAGAACTTCTTTATGTCGATTTAGAAATAAATCTGCCCATGCTCTACCGGCTTCTTCTGATGTGAAAGGATGAGGCAAACCATTTACTACTGCTAATTGATACGCAAGACGTCTCAAATCTGTCACCGTGAAACCAAAGAAATGTGACTCCATAAACAGTAAATATTCCACCAACATCTTCTCAAGCTGCGCCCCTAAGACAGTCCGTCTTCCGAGTGGTTTCGACGCTGCTACTTCAGGAGAGAGAGATGTGTCCTTGCTAAGAGATTGTAAAGTTGTCCGAGGAACGTTAAACACTTGTGCAGTTTTTAGTGTCCCCATTCTCTTTTTCTCTGACAGTAGCAATTGCTTTCGCCATGTCTTCTTTATTCCATTGTTTCCGTTTATTCTGTGGCACATATCGCTGCTTGCTCCTTGGCATGCTGTAAAATAAATCGTAAAGACTAATTAGAAGCTTGGATCAACACGGTGCAAATATGGGCTGGTAGCCAATATTTGCACCAGGCACGGTAGCCCATATTTACACCACCACGCCACATCTCAATTTTATACTCCATATACCATTATTGGTGTTATCTGCACCTAACATACACAATACCAACAATTCTAATATTTGAACTCAACAGACAAACTGCGAAAAGGACGCCCCATACACTCATTTCCAAGTAAAAATATGAAACAAACATACCTGTGAAAGTTTTCGTCCCCTCAAGAAACAACAAAATCGCACTATCTATTCTACACAAGGCTGTTTCACTCAGAGCCCTGCACGGGAAGGGCGCGCCCGGTTCGGCCCGGTGCCCAGCCCGGCCCAGCCCGACCCGGCCCGACCCGTTTCAAGTAATATCAAACTGGACCGTGCCCTAACCGGGCCGGGCACATTTCGGGCCGAATCGGGACGAACCGGGCCGAGCACATATCGGGCCGAACCGGGCCGGCCCGGCTCGGCCCGATACTCTGAAAGACGGGTCGGAAACTAATGTTGTCAGCCTATTTGTTTTTTTTAATGTCCTCCACTTCCTCTATTTTTGCCGTGTTTGTACTGTCTTACTGTCAGCCTATGTTAATCGTAATGTGTTTGGGAAACTGACTCTTTATTCAAGACTGTGATACTATTACTATTACTACTTCTACTACTACTATTACTACTTCTACTATTACTACTACGACCACTGCTAATACTACTACAAGTGCTACGACTTTGCGTCAGAGTTGACATGTCTGGTGGTACCGAATTTACCTTCTAAGTACAGAATAAAATTGAGAAATGCTAGTTATTATGGCCGGTCTGCGTAGAATGTGAACCGATGCTTGATCTACGAGGGAGAATAGTGGCTCAATAGAAAAAACACTCACATCTGGTGCTAGAGGTCGTCGGATCAATCCCTGCTCATGCTATGTGAGCTTTGTTGTGGACAAATATCGTGTGCATGGGAGTTTCTGGGGTGGTCCCGCTTCCTCCCACTGTTTTCTTTCCACCAATTCATCCCATCATCATCCATTCAGCCTGAGCCGTAGTTACCTAAAGAACGTATGGTAAAGTCAAGTACTTGACCTAGTAAGTAGAATTAGGTACGCTACTATTGGACCACGGAGGGCAAAACCATAAACTGACGTGCTCATAAGATCAGTGCAATTTGTAGTAATGTTCAATTAGCAAGGCAAATATCGAATGGTGTTACATGTTCATGTATTGTTTATAGCATGATGCTACAAATATAACAAAATATAATGATCAAATAAATCACCAAATCGCCAGGGTCGATTAAGTGTTCCTGGAACGGTGGTTCAGTGGTTGAGCGTTCACCTCTGGTGTATGGGGTCCCTGGTTTGATCCGAGCTCTCGCCAAGTGAACTTTGTGGTGGACAAACACCGTGTGGGGGGTTCGCGGCGTTCTCCTGTTTCCTTCCACTTTATTTACTCCACTATTTCATTTATTTCTCACCATCGTCTCCTTTAGGCTAGTTGGCATAACTTGGAACCACCTACCAAGAAGAATAAACTAATGGATTGGGAAGATAGACATTCAGTCTCTGGTGAATTTGATGATGAAGTAGACATCTACCTCAACATGTCATCATGTGTAAGAGAACTAGATATACTGCAGTGGTGGAAGCAACAAGAACAAACATTACCAAAATTGTGTAAATTAACGCGTCAGTATCTCGTCATCCCTGCTTCTAGTGCGTCTACTGAAAGAGATTTTAGTACTCAGGAACGGAGAAATGCTCTAAAGCCTGAAACTGTTGAATATGTTTCCGTGCTATTCGATGCGTACAAGGACATACAGTAAAGCGATGTTCATTTTGCACTATTGGTTTCTTAGGAAACCTTATATTTTCATTTTCTTAATATCAACTATCCCTTCTATTATATGTGATGTTAAGAGGCATTTTTGATAGCTGATATCTATACATTTTTCATTCAGGGGACTTTTGAGGTATTTTTTGATCAACAATGATATGTGTGGATTTTGTTTTGATTTAATGCCTCGCATTCCGTCATATAGCTCTGTTATTTACTTGTTACGCACCGTTCCAGGAACACTTCATCGATCCTGGGGTCTGGGTGATTTATTTGATCATTGTTTTTTGTTATTATTATTGTAGCATCGAATTATAAAGAATACAGGAACATGTAATATGATTTGGAATATGCCGTGCTAATTGAACATTACTACAAATTGCGCTAATCTTATGAACACGCCAGTTCATGGTTTCGGTCTCCGTGGTCTAATGGTAGCGGAACAAATTCTAATTAGTAGGTCAAGGACTTGACTTTCTCATATGTTCTTTAGGCAATTACGGCTCAAGACGTATGGATGATGATGGATGAATTGGTGGAATGAAGACAGTGGACGAAAACGGGCTAATCCAAAAACTCCCACGCTCACGATGTTTGTCCACAACAAAGCTCACATAACACGAGGAGGGATTGATCCGACGACCTCTAGCACCAGATCTGAATGCATTCTACTGGCCAGACTACGCAGACTGGCCATAATAAATAGTATTTCTTCGATTTTTTCTGTACTTAGATTGTAAAGTATGTACCACCAGACATGTCAACTCTGACGCTCGTAGCAGTTGTAGTAGTAGAAGTAATAATAATAATAATAATAATAGCAGTAGCAGTAGTAGTAGTAATAAGAGTAGTAGAAGTACAGTACTTTACAGTCTTGAATAAAGAGTTAATTTCCCAAATACCAGTGGCGGCGGTTGGACGTTAAAAGTGAGGGGGCAAGACATGATCTGAATATTTGTATATAAATGTTAGTTTTCCTGGTTGTTTCTAACATTTTGTTTGACGAAAGGTTGTATAACTAATAGGATACTATATTTTCAGTTAAAATACCGTATATCGTATATAATAGTTTATTAAGTAAATTGAGAAGAACAACGCAAGTAGATACTAGCCCTTTGTATTCTTAAACAACGAAAGTGTAAGAAGAGATTTGATTCCTTGCTCATGAACATCTTAAAATTCTGTCTGGAAAATTGTGTGATCAGATTGTTTAATAAATTTGCAAAACAAATAAATAGAAAGGATAATATTAATCATAGTAATGAATAATGATGCTTGTTTTGCAAAAGTTATATTGAAACTGGGGATTAATGAAAAACTTAATATTTAATTCCACACATGCTATTAAATGTATGTTATTACTCTTAGAAAATGAAAGGCAGTAAATACTACAAGCATATGCTACCACATTTAAAGAAATATTTGCTTTTGCAAATTCTTGAAATATGTTCGTTGCCATTAGGTGCAGTTTTCACTTTCTTGGAACACATCAAAACACAACAATACTTAGAATCAATCCACACTTCAGTTATACAAAATAAACTTAAAACCTAGAATTATGTTCAATTTACTAAATTTTATTGTATATACACTCATACATCCTTAAACACAACACTTCACTCGTATATTACACTACAAAACAATGGAAAAGGTAGAAGTTGTTTCTTATCACGCTCTCTTTAATTGATATTCCTTACTTTAGAAAGAAGAAAAGACATTTTAGGAACTGTCAATTTTTGTGCAATTAAAGAATAACTTATGAAATAGGCCCTACTTTTTTGCATAATGTTCTTTCGATTAGCTTCAAAGCGGCTCACTAACATATCGAGCCCTTGTAAGAAGAAATGAAAGTATGCTGAAATTGTGCTCCAATATGATAGGTTATTTTTTGGGGTTATTTTCTGTAGCGATTAAAACGCAATCACTGTAGCTTTCTTTACTCCGCGGGAAGACAACCAATACGTATTCACGCAACAGCAAATATTATATGGCAGCATTTTTTCCTATTAATCAGTAACACATACAAAATCGTTACATTTCCAAATGAAACCATATACATTAATTGGTTACTTCAAAAAAGTGCGGGGCAACTGCTCCCCTTTGCTCCCCCTAATTGCCGCCCATGCCAAACACATTACGATTAACACAGGCTGCCAACATTAGTTTCCGATCCGTCTTTCACAGTGTTCGGGCCGAGTCGGGCCGGCCCGGCGCGGCCCGATTTGTGCCCGGCCCGTTTCGGCCCGAAATGTGCCCGGCCCGGTTAGAGCCCGGCTCGAGCCGGGCACAGAATTCAGATCCATTCGGGTCGGGCCGGGCCGTCTTCGGGCCTGGGTTTGCAGGGCTCTGGTTTCACTCACAACTGCATCCTCTACCTGAGTTGCCTTATACCAATAACTTGTCGCATTCTCACAAGAGTGCAGCACTTAACAGAGCTTTAATTTGGATTGACAGTATTTACACCATAGCCGATATTTGCACCTCCTCCTCTCTTTCTTTCTCTCTCTCTCTCTCTCTCTCTCTCTCTCTATATATATATATATATATATATATATATATATATATATATATATAGATATAGATATAGATAGATAGATAGATAGATAGATATAGATATATACATGATCGAAAATCGCCTCTAATCCATACTCGCTGAGATGAACAGAAGATACCGTTTAAATCCACAAAATTCAGCCCCATTAGTACTCTAAGGGGGATGGTGACATGTAAAGATAATTGAAAATTATCAATATTAATGTCAAATTCATAGTTTTGGAGCTCCACAAGTTAATTGGTGTCAGTTTTGGTGCCCTTTGTGTCCAAAACGAAACATATTATCCCCGTGCGAAGAACGGGTATTCTGCTAGTCTGTAATAATAACTAACGGAAGTTTCACTTAATGTATTTCTCGCTACTCAAATTTACTCACTTGTGCGGTATATGTGTGTAAAGTAGAATTAGAACCTGTTGCTCTAAGTATTTTTCCGTTAGCAAAATACATTGTATATATAGTAGGACCTCGATAAACCTAACGTCAAAAATCCGAACGCGGTCCCTAGAAGCTTTTTACATTTTGTCTTAACGCTAGCGATAAACAAACAATAGCGTGTCTGTCAACGTTATGTGAAGTCAGTGTTTTTACAAAAGTTAATTTATATGTAATTGTTTGTCATGTATTTTTATTTTTGTTTTTTCTAAGGCCTATGTTTTAAGTGTGGCTTACAACAACAGTGTTATTTTGAGTACAAGCAGGTTCTTCAGAAACATTAAATGTAAGTAGCCTTACGTACCTGTATTGTAATTACTGTATGTTCTGAATAACCACTGTATCGATAGAAGAACATACCGTACAGTATATGTAAGCCTAAATGGCATTTTCTTGGTCATTTTCGAAAATCCGAACAATTTGAAAATCCGAACTACCTGTGGTCCCAATTAGTTCGGATTTTCGATTTCCCACTGTATATGTTGCAGACATGTTACAGCAAGTAAGATTACTAGCATCAGGCCAATAAATAGTTTTTAAACTATATTTTCCAGTTTTGCCAATATTTCCGAACAAATGATTTTTTCTAGGCCTAATGGTTTCAAAATTTCCGGAATTTTACATAGAACAATGAAGATATCTCTACGAAATATATGTTTGATTTAACATATTAACTAAAATGATTCTGTGATTAACAAAAATGATGATTTTAATAATACCCAAATTTTCTCCAGCTCGGAAAAACCGTAAAAAAAAACTGTTTTTTAACCCAAAATTTCCGTTTTTTCACAGGCCTTCACAACACTAGTCTGAACACACATTGCACCAAACACTTCTAACGATGGCAAATGTTAACACCACGACATCGGCAACTACAACTGAAATGAACACGTGACCATCGACACTGGACCTTAGCACAATGGCAGAGCGTTGCATTGTCTGATGAATCCCGATATCTTCTTCATCATGACGATGTCAGGGTGCGAATCCGCCGTGTTCCAAGGGAACAGATCCTTGACATCTGTACTGCGGGACAGAGACAAACTGGCTGCGGCTTAATTATTATCTGGGGAACATTCAGGTGAGTATCCATGTGTCTAGTGGAGCTCGAGCAAGGCACCAAGACGGCCGGGGCGTCGCACACTCCTTGCAGACCACGTACACCCCTTCGTGACGGCCATGTTTCCTATCGGTAGTGGCATTTTTCGACAAAATAATGCACCATGACACAAGGCCAGGAGTGTTATGGAGTGGTTCGAGGAACACAGGAGCGAGTTCCAAGTGATGTGCTGGCCCCCAATCTCTCCGGATCAGCACCCAATCGAGCACATCTGGGATGTGATTGAACGTGACGTGAGGGCGCATCACCCCCTCCCCGGAATTTACGGGAATTAAGTGACTTGTGTGTGCATATGTTGTGCCAACTCTCTCCAGAGACCCACCAAGGAACATTGCGACCATGCCAAGAAGCGTTGCCGTTGTTATTCGTGCCAAAAGGTGGACATACTAACAATTAGGTAGGTAGTCATAATGGTCTGGCTGATCTGTGTGTATATTTTAACTCGTATATTTTGTCTCAACTCGAATTTCGAGACGTCTCGACTCGAATTCGAGTCGAGACAGCAACATATTTTCGAGTCGAGACAACATTTTCTCGAGACGAGTCGAGAAAGGCTTAAATCTCGATTCGACTCGTGTGCATCCCTAATTGGTTACGGACCGACACTGCGTCGAAGATTCGAGCCCGTACTGACCCAGTGATTCGATTGAGACACGGTAACCTGGAGGACAAAGAACAGATTTACGAGAGAGAGAAGCAATAAGAGAGAGAGAGAAGTAATAAATAGGAGACGAAGATAAAGATGACTAGATACAGAGAGAAAGGCGAATTTATAAATGAACACTACTTATCATTATACTGTATGATAAAGAACACATACGCTCTCTACTCATATTCTCACAAGAGATGCTTTGTAAGTTCTCCAGCGGCAGATGAATTTCTGTTTGTAGCCATTATTTTATGAGAAAAAGAATTTACTTGATGGAGAATCGAACCGAGGTCTTCCAGTTGCAAGTCCAGCACACTACCGCTACTCCACAGATTATGGTATCCAAAACATGTTTAACAAATGGTGTAGTGTTTCTTTCTAAGACCAATAATATGAAAAGTGGATACTTCGGATCATTGAATAGGTCCGATCCGTCCTAGTAATTCCTGTAAATGTTGTTTGGTCATCCCCAACCAACATTCGTAAATTGTCTCCATCGTGATACAGGTGTGTGCTTCATCTTCCTTAACGATTCCTAATTTAGTATGAAAAGTCAATCTTCGATTCCTCACGATCGCTTTGTGAAAAAACAAAGGTTGGACTGAAGAAGGTTTGAAGCTATGTTGGCTAGCTGCACTACTCATGAGTCCCACACGTTACCCCTACACTATCTTGGCAGCTCAAAACATAAGCCAAATATTACTAAGTTCAGCAGTGATGTTCGGAACGAACTAGTTTCTTTCTGTAGTGCTATTTACACCACGGTATACGCCGAAATTCATGTGTTCGATCACCTGGAGACAAGGTAGTGCCCACTAATAAACTAAATAACATACAATCCAGAAAAAAATTCAGAAATAACAATTAGATATGCAGTAATTTCCTCGTGCACATTCAAAAGTACGCTAATAATAATAATAATAATAATAATAATAATAATAATAATAATAATAATAATAATAACAAGACATTTTAACCTTCATTGCACAAGATGTCACCTCAACGAACAATAATAGTAATATCCTACTATATTTTCGTCGCGACGCACAGGCACGTCACACAGCGCCCATCTTGCGAACGATCCTTTTGGGGTTAGGCTCCTGTGTCATTTCCTTTTCCGTTTCTATAAAAGCCACACACATGGTGTTTATCCACCATAAAGTTATATGGCATGAGGAGGGATCTATCTTACGTATACATAAAAGTCGGGAACAGTACTACAAGTATTATTGTCGAATAAACTTGCGCACAGCGTTACACAAAATATTTACTTACGTCTTGCTGCACGTGGACACGGGTTTGAGTCCGTTGAGGACTATTGATCGCAGTAGCTCTTAACCCACTTTGGCCCAAATTGCAAGCCCCGTCGTTAGGAGCCTAGATGTTCGTTTTAGTCTTTCGTAGCAATTCTTTAGTACTGGTAATAGTGTTTGTTTTGGTGTATTGTTTTCACTCTTTTCTTCGTTTTAAAAATATATCCAAATAAATGTCATCATAATTCCTCTAATTTGGAATGTAAAGATGAAAAATTGAACGTTCCGACATAGATGCAAAAAATAAAAAAGTAGCAGCGTTGGGCTTCGAACCCATACTCATGGACACCAAAAGTAAAACAAGCAAGTGCCTGAAACCCTGTGACTATAATGGTTAGTCTTAGGAAGACTTAATTTATTCAAGTTCTGTACCGCCCCATTATAGCAAGTTTGTGCGGATTATTTTCGTTCCTTATTCTAGAGAAGTGGTAAATGTGGAGATAAGTTTGATGCTAGGGGACTTCAGTCAGTAAGCATGTTCTTCAGAAAATATAGAAGGTACACTTTCGCGGAAAAGAAACATACGAGGTCAAATCCAATCCTAAGGTACTATTTTGAGTAGGAATCAATTCAATGCGCCTGCGTTGTTTTCACAACGTCACATGCGAATGCATATTATCGTTAGCTGATAATATGCATTGTGGTGTGCTGAGACTCTGGGAGCATGGCGCGTCATTACGACAGTGCCGTTAAACAGGGTGTTATAGCTCTCATTCAACATGCAAACGTGAGTGTTACTGATGCAGGTCTGGAATATGGCGTCGATCGTGCTACTGCGTACAGATGGTGGAAACGTCATCAAGAAAGTGGAAATGTAGCCCGAAAACCTGGATCTGGGCGGCCCCGAGTTTCTTCTGCGGTTCAAGATCGCTGTCTAACTGAATATTGCCGTAGGCATCCTTTCATGTCTGCCCGACAACTAAAAGAGGCATCGGGGATTTCCAGGTGATGTAAACACCGTTCAGCGCCGCCTCAGAAATGCAAATCTGAGGTCGTTCCTGGCTGCAAGGAAAGAACAACTGTCAGATAGCCACATGGTCGATCGATGGGCGTTTGCAGAAGAAAATATCGGTCGTATGTGGGACAGCGTTGTCTTTACAGACGAGAAAGCTTTTTCTACTGCAAACGATGGTCCTCGGCGTGTCTATCATCCACCTGGAACACGATATGAACCAGGATATGTGACCCGTTCACGTCGAATGGGACATGTTACCATTCATTGTTGGGGTTGGATATGCAAAGATGCCGGTGGTGGTGGTATCTACCGCATTAATGGTCGACTTAATGGTCAGCAATATTTGGAACTATTGGAGGATGTGCTTCCTGAGATACAAGCTCGATTAGCTGACGAAATCGTACACTTACAACAGGATCATAGCTCTGTACACGATTCCAATCTTATTCAGGCATATCTACAACGGGAACCACATATCGAACTAGTCGATTGGGTACCTCGCGCAGGGGATTTGAATCCAATAGAAAACGTTTGGAGTACCGTTGTAAGAGAACTTCAAGAAAATTGGCCGCAAATCCACCACGCACTGGAGATGAAATACACTATTCAACAAATTTTACCTTTTTTTCTGCCACATGAGAGAAAACACCTGATCTTTAAGAAACTTTGGCCGCTGAACTCAAATCTGCAATCCTTCTTTCTCTATCACGCACAGTTTTCCCGTGACAGAGGGATTTTCGGGAAATTTCCCCCAAAATTTCCCTTTTTCTTCATTTTGTACCTCTAGCTCGGGTACCCTTAGGCATATAAACATACAAATTATATTCTGGGCTAGCCTGATTTATACTTAGTAAACCCTGTAAGTTTCATCTGAGTCGCATCATTCTTCATTGAGAAATAAATATATTTCTATAAATATATGCTATGTGTACTGTCCATTTTACCATATACAATAGGTGCAGAAAAATCACATGTAACTTCCACGGGAATTACAATATAAGCAAGGTTTATACTTCATTGGATTTGTAATGAAGCATACTTTACAATGATGTGTACACTATGTCCGCCATTTTTATAAGAGGGAAATTCTAGAGGGATTTTTCGGGAAATTCCCTAAAAAAGTAGATTTTTTGTCTCATGTCACTGTTCATGTAGTGACACAGAAGCGGGAATTGCGCCAGAATATAGATTTATATCAATTCAATAAATCAATAGCTCACTAATAAACAAGGTTTTTGCCACATGAAAGAAAACATCTGATCCTAAAGGAACTTTGGTCGCTGAATTCGAAAGTGCAATCCGTTTTTCTCCATCACCCACAGTTTTTTTTGCGTGACAAGGGGAGGGGGCTGAGAAATTCCCTCAAAATATACCTTTTTTTCCAAATTTTCGTACCACTGGCCCTTGAAATATGAATACAAAAATGACACCATATAAAACTTTGATTTATACTTAAGGCTGTTGCTACCTCTTCGCTGAGTCGAGTTTTCCCCTATCTAATAACATTGGAACTTTTTTCGTGTTTTTCTCAGCAAGCAATGAACAAATCCTTATAAAAATTTGCATAGAGTCAGGTCGATAATAAAGAATGTGTTATATGAGCTTATAATTTTACTAAAAGCCTCCAATTAAGTTATTCATTCCCCCCTTTTTTTCATGTGAAGATTTGCAACAGTGCGATCTCTGCTTCTCCCTGTTTGTATTAGCAGCGTGAGGGAAATTCGGGCTAGCCATTTAAAACAGGGTTTTAAACTCTGTCCATATCACATCTGTGGAATGAAATTTTCTAACCCTCTCGTCCTTTTCGAGGACAGATTTATGGCACTGAGAAGGAGGGGGCGCTCTTTATTTTCTTTTCTAAACCTATTGCTTTTAGTATATTCGTCTAGTCTCATTCGGAGTTCTTGTGGTTACTTTCAAACATAGCAAGAGCCTCTTGCGTCTCATGTATTTCAGTCTTATACACTGAGAAAAAAAATGTAGGTGGCATACTTAAAAACGTAGGTTACATTCGTAATTCCTGTAGTTTCTGGACTTAACGTACAACCGTATATAACATCCTGCAGCAAACGTATAGCTGAAGAAGTATGTATTATACAAACTGTCTGCATAAGTGCAATGACGTCATTCGTATGACGTAATCTTCAATAACAAGTATATACGGAGGTGATATCTAGCTTTGTGACGTCAGGATCGTATGTAGCATGTGGGTTAATAATGACGACACACACTGACTATCAGGACGGAGCATAATTTCAAGAAGTATGCAATATACGTTCTGTACGTGTGTTTCTTGCGTTCAACCCCGAGACAGCATCTATATTGTACTTGTGCCCCGTACGTACGACTAGATACAGTATACGTATTGTACGTATGTATTATACAGATTTTCCTTATGTCGCACACAGCTTGTCCCGATACAGCATACAGAATATCCGTATGCACCATATAGAGTGCACATATGTAGCTTACAGACTGTCTGCATGCAGCATATAGATTATACGTATGTCGCGTACAGGTTGGCCATATGTAATGTATGGATTGGATGTATGTAGCTTATAGATTGTCCATATGAAATATACGGATTTTACCTGTATCGCATACGTATTGCCCTTGTTGTAATATATGGATTGGACATATTCAGGATCTAGATTGTACGTATAGTGCACCATTATTGAAGTGCTGCAACATACTGAGAAATGCATGATACATTCTTACTGTAATGTTGTCACATATTGTTTTTCTCTGTATGGAAACAAAAATAGCTTAAAATATGGTTGATCTCCATTGTGCCAATAATAATAAAATTAACAATGCTACACTTTTCAAATCTTAGTTTAGAGCAGTGAAACTGTCCAAAGAAATGTATTTACCTGCAGGGTGTCCTGTAAGTTTGGGCTTCCTGCTAATTCCTTGGAAAGCTACTGCAAAACCAAGTGTTGAAAAGTGACACAAGCGTTAATTTTAAAATTATGGGCACAAAGAAGGTTAACCATATGTTAAACTATTTTCGTTTTCATACAGAGTAAATCAATATGTGATATATTACTGTAAGAATTTATCATATGGTTTGCAGTTAGTTGCAGCACTTCAATAATAATGCAAAATGCACAGTCATATACAATCCTATATTCAAACTCAAACAAGATTTACGTACAATCATTTATTAAGCTGTTATCATCCATTGCTTGTACGATATAAAGATTATTTTACCTCATTCTTTTCCTTAATAGTATCTTCTTCTAAAGTGCAGTTGTTACCACAAGAGGCCTGAATAGAATTTTCCAGAAATAACTTCTGTGTACATTTTAATTAACAGGTATGTTTTTTTTAAATGTCGCAATAATTAAAAGTATGCTGACAGCCGAAAACGTGTTCGCTCACAAGATGATTCCTACTCAGTACTCGCCATTAAAAATGAAACACCAAGAAGGAGACTGGGTAGCTGCACCAAAGTTCCCAGGCAGATACCTAATAGTAAGTGCAGACTATTCTTAAGCGTCCGCTGTATTCGCTGTGTGACAACGTGGTGACAGCGGAGGCGTTGTGCAGCCATCGACTAAACATATTTATTCTTCCCTGCTCTAGACATTCTGCAAAATTTGGACTTTCCTGGATGCATCCTTCTTAGTGCAACATTTTAAGCAACGAGCAGTTTAACAGTCTCATACATTGCTTAAAGAAAGAGCAATGATTCTCAGAATTACTCGGAAGATATATATACACAATAATTTAAAACGGTTATTTCAAACTTTGCAATTCAAAGCACGAAAAGAACTATACATAAAGGAACACTGATATTAGCCAAATAGTAATTAGTAAACTCAATCACACTCAGTACCATTAGTTGCTTGGTGTTATCCGTAAGTCAGAGATCACGGTATCTCATTTCGTGTAGATTTTTGCATTTGTTTAACGCTAAAAATGTATTTTATCGCTAATTGAACCCAGTACTATATATATACCGACAGGACCTACCTTAGTCACAAGGTGACATGAGTGATACACTAAACTATTCGATTAACACCTGCGGCCTTGTCAACACTAGATAAAGTTACAAAGTGATCAAGTAAATACGGAACATAGTTCATACAAAGTATAGCGATGTATGAAGTCTCCGTTTCATATGACTTGGATAAAGGATACATCTGAAATAACAACAAAGAAATATATAATGTTTTCTCTGGATAATTTGGATTAGTCCAGAATTCGAAGACGTATACGTTGGTAAGTCCAACTTTTTTTTTTCTTTCTTTCTTCGGATTCCCAATAAAACAACACCTTCGCTAGACATGTTCAGTATACACATTGCCTTACATACAGAACAATACATTAGTTATTAATGCATGTCTGAAATAATAGTGCTTCGTATAGAATTTTACTTCATCCAATCGTAATAGCATAAAGATAAAAAATATTGCGAGGGATAATGTTCTTATTACAGAGAAAAAGAGTTGAAATGACTTAACACTAACAAACATTTTCTTTAAACAGAGATAATATTTTATTCTAATTTATGGGAGAAAGAAATAATTTGTAGTACAGTATCTTTATTAGGGTTATATATTCGTACAAAAGAATGTAAATACAATTGGGTCTGTCTTCAGAAAGGACGTACTTTTAGCTACAACCTACACTGCTTCTTTTCACTGTCTTCCAAGCAGAATCCTGGTTTTGTTTTGATGCACGAAATACCTGAAACAAAAATCATAAAATATTTAAAATATTAAATTCAGTGTGCTTAACTTGGTTGTACTTAACAATACAAAGTATCTTAACATTTTTGAGATTAAATGGACAAAATCTATTCGGTCAGGTATGGACTTTTGGGTTGCACGTAGAAAAACTAAAATGTTTATTGATGCTGAACAACTCAAAATGTATTACTATTCAAAAGTAAGTGGGTACCCCAATGGTGTTTGGGGTACCTAATGTCTGTATTTTTTAGATATGTGGAAATGTATGTCTCTAAAATGTAAGGAACTGACATTTGTTTACCTAAAACCTCAACTCGGTAAGCCTTAGGGATATTGAGATATGGGAAAATAAAGAGCGACACCATAGAAGTGTGGGGTTTGCGTACTAGGTGGTGCAGTTTCGGAAACGTAATTACGAGGGCTTACAACACCTCAAAAGTAGTTTCAATTAAATACACTACACACGCCCTCATGGGGGTTTTCGGGTACCATGATATTCGCAGAACTCTCATTTCTAAATATTCTAAAATATGTCTTAATAACGTTTTAAAGAACGTTAGAGGTGTGTGTTTACCGAAACCGCAAGTCGGTACGCCTAACAGTTACCGAAATATGGTGAAATAAAAAGCGACACCATAGGTACGTGGAGCTTGCATATTAGACAGTACAATTTAGAAATTTAATTAAAATATGACTATCAAGATATTGTCAAATAAAGGGAGGATCCATATAGTTATGGGGTTTTCGTGTTAGGTGGTAAAATTTCCGAAACCGGTCATGGAAAGTTAATAAGCATCAGTAGCAATTTCATCTTAAAATAATTAGGTATTTCCATGGAGTTTAAGAACATCATGGGGTCTACCAAGATTAAATTTTAAAAGCTTTGTAAAATATATTTTGACATTTGTAAAGAGTATTAGAAATATATATTTACCTAAAACTTCCAGCTAGTACATCTAGCAGCTACAGAGACAATAAAAGCGTATTACATCTTGAAATTTCAGAAAACAATTATTGATCCTAACAAAATTTAAATAAGATGGTACTTATATGAGTTAAGTGAGTACCTCAGACTCGTCATTACAATTTCGATCGAAAGATTAATTCAGCTCTAAATTTTCTTTGGACAATTCCAAGCGTTCATCGGGCTCTGAAATAAAGTGAACATTTTTTGTCAATATCTAATATAGCAAGCGAGATATAAGGAATTATGCATTTTATGACGTCGTAAAAATAGAGACTTACATGGATTTGTACTTTTGAGTATTTGCTGTAAGAAGAAGAAATTTCAGAAAACAACCGTATATACCTTAATAGACAATTAAATGGGCGGGGGCACGGGGGCTTAGTGGTAGAGTGCTTACTTCTGGTGCATTGGGTTCTTGGTTCGATCCACGGTCAAGTCAGTTTGTAGTGCACATCGTATTCGTGGGTTTTCTCGGGGTACTCTTTCCTCCAACCTTTGCATTCCATCAATTCTGTCAACAACATTCACTTGCTTTAATCATAATCTCCCTGAGACTAAAATGCGTAATCGTGGGTCGCTACACTGAAATATTTCCTTTTATTTAATTTTAAAATTAAATAGGGAGTTAAGTATGATCGTATCTCTACGGGTTAAGTGAATACTCCAATAGTTTCTGCAAAAAAGATTAGTTAAATACCCTACTACTAAGCTACTGTGTCCCCGCCCACTGAATTGTCTATTAAGGTATATACAGTAGTTTTCTGAATTTTTTTCTTATAGGAAAGACCCAAAAGTACAAATCCGTAAAGATCTCTATTTTTACGTCATAAAATATATAATTCCTTATATCTTGGTTACTATCTTAGATATTGACAGCGAATTTTCATTCTTTTGCACAGCTCGATGAACCCTTGGAATTGCCTGAAGAAAACCTAGGACTGAACTAATCTTTTGATCGAAATTGTACTGAGGTACTCATTTAACCCATAGAAGTACCATCTTATTTAATTTTGTTGCCACCAATAATTGTTTCCGAAATTTCAAGATCTCGTACGCTTTTATTTCACAGTGTTTCTCCAGATGTTAGATGTACTAGCTGGAAGTTTTGGGTAAACACATATTTCAAATACTGTTTACAAATGTCAGATTATATTTTCAAAAGCTTTTAAAATTTAATTTTGGTAGACTCCATGATGTTCTAACACTCCATGAAGATATCTAATTACTTTAAGATGAAATTGCTACTGGTGTTTATTAACTTTCCATGACCGATTTCGGAAATTTTAGCATCTAACACGAAAACCCCTTAACTGTGTTGGTCCTCCCTTTATTTGACAACATCTTGATAGCCGTTAGTCATATTTTAATTCAATTTCCGAATTGTAGCGTCAAGTATGCAAGCCCCACATACCTATAGTTTATTTTCCCATACCTCGGTATCCATAAGGCTTACCAAGTTGCAGTTTTCAGTAAAAAAAAAATCAGTTCTTTACATTTTAGAGACATGTATTTCCATATATCTAACACGCAGAAATTAAGTACCGCATTGGAACCCCATTGGAGTACTCACTTACTTTTTCATAGCAGGGTAAAAACGCCAGTGGTTCTCACTTTAAGGTTGAAAACACTATTTTGTCTCTTCTCTGAGCATCGTGAATCTGTCGGAGCTGTACCATAGTTGGAAAGACTCACTGATCCTTCCTATAATGGCCATGTAGTTAGAATTAAAAAAAGGAGTAGCCGTTGGAGGAAAAACAATATTTTAAAATCCTTGCACCAGTAGTCGTCACCTTAAAATCAAAATGTTCCAGTAGTAGTCAGTATTTTCTACCAGTGTTCGTCACTCAAATAACTTGACATAATTTATTCAAAAACGCACTGTGTATCAGTTTAGGGTTAAGAATACAATATAAAGTAGTAAGCTTTGCATCACTTTTAGCACTCAAGAAATAAAATAAAAACTTTTTTACATACGTTTTAAAGCAATTTCAGAGAGAAAAATGTTAACTGAATTCAAAAGTTAACTGTATATCACTTCCACGTTAAGAGTAGAATATTAAATACTATGTTTAATAACTATACGTCACTTTAAACTCTCAAGAATGAAAATAAACGTTTGTACATACATTTTAAAAACAATCTGAGAAACAAAATAAGTTAACTGAATTCAAAATTTAATTATACATCACCTTAAGCTTGAGAATACACTATAAAATACAGAGATTAATAAAAAATGAAATCTTTAAGTTTAACGTCCCACGGTTATGCCGGTTAGGCTAAAGGAGACGGTGATAATGAGAAATGAGTGAAATGGTGGAATGAAGAAAGTGGCAGGAAACGGGAGAACCCCGAGAAAACCCACGAGCACGGTGTTTGTCCACTACAAAGTCCACACGGCGCGAGTTGGGATCGAACCAGGGACCCCAAGCACCGGAGGTGAACGCTCTACCACTGAGCCACCGCGCCCCCCTGAGATTAATAACAATGCATTACTGAAGAATGAAAACAAAAATGTTTTAGCTACCTATATTGTATTTACATGTTACCGGTATTTCTCATTAACTTTTTTTTTTTTTTTGATACCTCATGATCAAAAGTGTAGGGATGCGCAAGAGAAAAGATTTGAGATTGTCTCCTCTCGAAAAGGTGCCGCGAAAGTTATGTCTCGTCTCGAAAACTGGATCCGTTTTTATTGGAAGAGCTCTATCTCGTCTCGAATTTCGTAACAAAAATTCTGTCTCGTCTTGTCTCGTGCGCATCCCTAATCAGGTCCATAGCCAAAAACTTCATTTCGGAGGGGGTTCGATAGAGCTTTGGGATATCCGAATTTAGATATAGATAATCGATATCGACAAACTATCGAAACTTGTTCGAAATATCGAAAAATACAGCAATATCGATATATTGCAAAAAAGCAAGGACCAACGTATTATTGAAATCACCAATTTGGAGAATGTGTTCTACTTACAACAAAATATGTATCAAACACAAAGAAATTGACATCTGCAATATGAACTCTATGTTTAAGAAAACTATTGCAAATGTATTATGTAATACACCAACACTATAATTGGGCTTATGCCTGTTGTGTTGATGGCAAATAAATAAATAAATAAATAAACAATATCAAAAATCGAAAATATAGAAATATGAAAGAGATCAAAAATATGGATATATCGATCAAAAATGGATATATGATCTTGGAATACGATTTGGTGGAATAATGAGGGAGAAAAATAATCATTGATTAAATATTAAATTGAAAAGAAATAAGAGCCTGACGCTCAAATACTTATCTATCCGGCACCCATCTTGATCCCCATAAAATATCATGAAGTGCTTGATTGATTCTAAACCCAATAATAGTAATAGTAATTTAACAATAAACACAGAATATATAATTTACGCACCTTGAAATGTAGAAATTAATGATTGTAATCCCCAGCTTTCCAATAAACGTTTGATTTCTCCAAATGAAGATTCGGATATGTTTCTTCTCAAGCAATAATGGGTTACAATAATCAGTTGCAGTCCAAAGCCAAGTCACTAAGTTAAGCATGAAAATAAAGAATTCATTAGTTAGATGCATACAAAATCCTACGCATGTAAATCCGAATCTACTTGTATTAAATTGTAAATTTAAACAAACTAAATTATACTACTTTGGAAAGCGTCTCCAAATATAATGTTTTCATTCTAAAGTGAAGGAATTTTTAAAATCGGATGACCCGTTTGCGCTGTACACTCTCTATGCGCCCAATGTGAAATGAAAATGCAACATTGCCATTTACCTGGACCCACAACATAAGTGAGTGAAGTTACTGTCTTTTACGCTAACATGTCGATGGCCAGCCCCCGTTTCAAACAGTAACTTCATTCACTTATGTTGTGGGTCCAGGTAAATGACAACGTTGCATTTTCATTTAAAATTGGGTGCATAAAGAGTATACAGCACAAACATCTCGTCCGATTTTTTTAAAAAGTGTTCACTTTAGATTGAAAACGTCATATTTCGAGATGTTTTTCCTCTTACATTTTGTTGTAACTCTGATAATAACAGAGTTACCCTATATCAGGGAACGTTTGAGACATCCTGTATACATCATAAGAAGTTCCTTTCTAAATTCTACACGGATGTGGTTTCATTGAATGTGAGGTGGGTGATACACATTAGGCCTTTTGGGAGTACGTCACACGGACGACCGTAATTTTGTGTTCAAAATTTTTATGAATTGATGGGATATGTGATACATATGGCCACGGGCTAGAATTTTCTCAGTATGTCAAATATGCAATCAGATTTCATGCAGCTTAATTTGGTGAAAAGCTATTGCCAATTGAAAGTTACATTTACCTCTTTCTTGCAGATGTTGAACCATGCCGTTAGCACGTGAGGAATGGATCGAAATAATCAAACTGTGGGGCGGGAGGAGTATATGTGCAGTGGTTGCCGATTGCAGAGTCATCCACAATGTGACTGTGTTACATGTTTTAGTGTCACAATAATTAACTAAATTTGAGAAGACGGGCACATTCGTGAACATACATCGTAGCGGTTCAAACTCGCGGAACCTTTTTCCTTCCCCATTTTGAACCGGTACATGAAAATGCCATTTTCTCCATGTTCGCCTGCGCCGATTTTGAACATTCCTTCATTAGTCGATTTCTCTCGTCGAGTACTACAAGAATCAGTTAAAATCTTGCGGTCCTTTTTTCTTCCCCATTTTGAACCGGAACATGAAAATGAGATTTTCTCTATGTTTGCCTGCGCCGATTTTGACAATTCCTTCACTAGTCGATTTCTCTCGACGAGTACTACAAGAATCAGTTAAAATCTCGCGGGCCCTTTTTTCTTCCCCATTTTGAACCGGAACATAAAAATGAGATTTTCTGCATGTTTTTCCTGCGCCGATTTTGAACATTCCTTCATTAGTCGATTTCTCTCGTCGAGTACTACAAGAATCAGTTAAAATCTCGCGGGCCCTTTTTTCTTCCCCATTTTGAACTGGTACATGAAAATGCGATTTTCTTCATGCTTGCCTGCGCCGATTTTGACAATTCTTCACTAGTCGATTTCTCTCGTCGAGTATTACAAGAATCAGTTAAAATCTCGCGGTTCTTTTTTCTTCCCCATTTTGAACTGGTACATGAAAATGCGATTTTCTTCATGCTTGCCTGCGCCGATTTTGACAATTCTTCACTAGTCGATTTCTCTCGTCGAGTATTACAAGAATCAGTTAAAATCTCGCGGTTCTTTTTTCTTCCCCATTTTGAACTGGTACATGAAAATGCGATTTTCTTCATGCTTGCCTGCGCCGATTTTGACAATTCCTTCACTAGTAGATTTCTCTTGTCGAGTATTACAAGAATCAGTTAAAATCTTGCGGTCCTTTTTTCTTCCCCATTTTGAACCGGAACATGAAAATGAGATTTTCTCTATGTTTGCCTGCGCCGATTTTGAAAATTCCTTCACTAATCGATTTCTCTCGACGAGTACTACAAGAATCAGTTAAAATCTCGCGGGCTCTTTATTCTTCCCCATTTTGAACCGGTACATGAAAATGCGATTTTTTTCATGCTTGCCTGCGCCGATTTTGAAAATTCCTTCACTAGTCGATTTCCCTCAACAAGTACTACAAGAATCAGTTAAAATCTCGCGGTCGTCTTTTCTTCCCCATTTTGAACCGGTACATGAAAATATGATTTTCTGCATGTTTACGTGCGCCGATTTTGAAAATTCTTTCAGTAATTTATTTCTGTCGTCGAGTACTATAAGAATCAGTTAAAATCTCGCGGGCCCTTTTTTCTTCCCCAAGCCAATATTTTTGTATATTTTGAATGTATTCAAGTATGGAACAAAAGTATTATATAATTCCCTTAGTAGGCTTCTCAACTTAATATTTTTCAACTTAAATTTTATGTATTTTAATTATTTATTTTCTTGTGACTCAATATTTAATTGCAATCGTTCATTGGGTAGAAGGGTGGCCATTTTCAAATATATAAATATAGTATTCTTAAAATTTATGTGTTCTCGTACTATTAGTTTCTTCCACTAGACCTGGAAATTGCAAAATTAATACCTGGAAAACCTGGAAAATTCAGGGAAATTGAGTTCCATATTTATCTATGAACACTGCTATTTACAATTTTTTTCGAAAGGGAGAACTGTACAAAAGGGTGTTTTGGGAATGGTATAACAATAGGTTTCTGGGAGTGTTGTTCGAAATGAAATCTTTAAGTTTTACGTCCCACTATTATACTGGCTAGGCTAAAGATAACGGGGTGTTGTTCGGTGGGGGTCAATGTTGCCAATTTTGGGTAAAGTCGCTAAATAAGGGGAATTCGACCTCAACGATAGCGTAGGTTGACCATAAAATTTTCAGTTAAAAACGGGACAGGTTCTTGCAACCCTAGACTTTTAGATCTACCTTTGTTCTTATCAGTGCCTTGATATCAGATTTCCTCCTCTCTCTCTTTGTTACAGAGCGGGTACTTATGAAAAAGGAAAGACACGTTGAAATTTGTTCAACATACAACCAACTGCTAAAACCTCTGCTGCCTTTCGAGCAGTACTGCGAACTATAGAGTATGTTTAATATAGGGAATTTCAGTTCAATTTTTGCCTCTTTGTTATTATTAATTACTAATACTTTTAAAAGGAGTAAAGGTACTGGGTTTGTTATTTACTTTTTTCATTTACATAAAACGGGACGAATACTAGTTTTTTCCATCTACTGACGGGACGGCCGGAACACGCCCCTAAAACGGGACTGTCCCGGTCAAAACGGGACGTATGGTCGCCCTACGATAGCGACAAAAAATATTTTTTCCGATTGGAGACTTTTTTTGGGTGATTTTTAAATGACGATTTACCTACTTACACATTTAGCGACTTTTTGCTGCAAACAAAATGTTCATCTGTAGAGAAGCATTATTAGTTCAAAACAGTTTTTACGTTCTTTTTTTCTGTTTGTTTGTTTTAATCAGCGCAACTGATGAAGAGTTTGGAAATACAGCGTACTCACTGCCCCACAATCCTGCATTGTTATGTTACCCTTGCCCTCTAACGAAGAACAACTAGAAACTTGATGTCCTTTAGTTCGCAGAGTTTCCGTTGAGACACACACGTAATACATCATTACCGATAGCAACAAGATTAGCTATAGATGCGTGAATAAAGGCGAAGAAGATGTTTGTTATATTTGCCCTTTGGGGTCTTTTAATTATTCTGCACTTTTTCTTTTACAAAAAAATTGCTTAACGTAAGTACTGTAGTGTTAATTATTTCGGAACTATTTTGACCACAATATGAACAAAAGTACCCGAAACAACCTGAAATGATCCCTGAATTAAAGGATTGGTTGCGCCCTGTTTACAAAGATGTGAGTAGAACCAGCGGTGCAAATCTGTCTTCAACATTGGGGGGGGGGGGTAAGACCGTTACGATACTTTTTTTTGGCGATGTCCGAAATACTTATGAAGTTGAAAAACAATGTTATGGAGGATCAGAGTTGTCTTCAGTGTTGGGAGGCTGCAGATTTGAGGCTTATTCTGGGGGACATCTATTTTATCTCACGTTCCTTTGTAGCAATCGGACAAAAATAATCAAATTTCTCCCAAAAAACACATTTCAAATCGGATTATTGGGGAGAAGTCCCCCTCAGTTCCAGGATTGCAGGGGACATGTATCCGTCATCCCCCCCCCCGGATTTGCGCCAGTGAGTAGAACATATTGTTTAGTTTACATCTACAACTCTAAAACAATGCTTATAGACAATGAATTTCTCGATTATTTTTTATAGCGACTTTTCACCCAAAATTGGAGTCGTCACCTCTCGTTTCGCAAACTTATTGCCAACATTTTGGAAACTGGTTGCGAAGAGAGCTACAATGGATGAGTCGAGTTATTTCGTCGCTTCCCCTGTGAACCTAAGTACAAGATTCCAAAGAGATTAAGAAAAAATAAAATGAAACCTTTGAATGGTGGAATGAAGAAACTGGAGGGAAACGGGAGAACCCCGAGGAAACCCACGCACACGGTGTTTGTCCATCACAAAGTTCATTTGACGGGGGCTGGGATCCAACCCGGGACCCCAAGTATCGGAGGTGAACGCTCTACCACTGAGCCACCGCAGCTCTTAAAAGATTAAGAGTCACAAACATAGTCACTTTCAATTTTGTAATATATATAGGTCTATATATTGCATCACTGACTGATAACTAAAATCCTTGGATTGTATATATAAAAGTCGCCCCCTGCCCGTAAAAAGCTTCATTCGAACTCGGAATCGAACAATTGCATCTGTAAAACAGTGCTGAGTTGATTTTAACGTTCCTTTCAGCAGCAAGGCTGTATGAGACGTGGACCTACAGATTAACGTGGAATCCGAACCACATAAGCTCCGGCCGGGAATCGAAAAAATGAAATGAAATCTTTGAGTTTTATGTCCCACGGTTATGCCGGTTAGGCTAATGGAGACGGTGATGAGTAATGAATTAAATGGTGGAATGAAGAAAGTGGGAGGAAACGGGAGAACCCCGAGAAAACCCACGCGCACGGTGTTTGTCCACCACAAGGTTCACTTGGCGGGGCTGGGATCGAACACGGGACCCCAAGCACCAGAGGTGAACCTTCTACCACTGAGCCACCGCGGCCCCCGGCCGGGAATCGAACCCGGGTATCCCACGCCAAAGGCGTGTTCACTAACCACTTAGCCACGAGGGAGCTCATCTGTAAGGCAGTGTAAGCAAACAAAAAAACGCACACTGGATGTTTGCGCAACTGAGGATCAAAACATTCTCAATGGAGTATGAGAAATAGTTAACGTCAATCAAAGTGTGCTTTTGCTTATTCATTACTTCGTTAATACTTAATTCCTTCTAGAAATAGTGAAACTATACTATGAAGAAACACTAATAAACTAATAACAATTACGCTGTATTTCTTACCACACCACGAAAGTAATATACCATTTTTACCACCCACAGAATTTGAACCTAGTACTATACTGCATTAGTCACGCCGTAACGAAAGCTGAAATTCAAAAGCCTGGCACTCGTAGCTGTTGAAGCTGTGTTGTAACTACCTGTATATCACGCGGCCTGCGTTGGTACTCCTCAACATAAGTACCTCACAGCCCAAAGCCAGGAAACATCACAGACAGAAGACAGAAGCACAAGCAGTGCCTGACACTTCACGAACTCAAACCCGCCAAGACTCAACTCAACATGACCTTCAATTACGTTCTAGAAACCAAACCAATGCTAAGGCACAAACTTACCAACTTCCTATATGAAAACACAAGAAAAAAATCTAACTTTTTTGGTTCCAAAGTGATGACATAACAATAATACTAAAAAGGTTTTAATTTTCAGTAACCCAAACATTAATTAACTAGGGAACATAACAAAGCAAAAATAAATAATAAAAAAATAAATTAAATTAAAAAATAAAAATCTGACAAGTAAACTCCCCTGACTACTTTTTTTTTAAATTTCAGTGAGGCTGTAAAATATGTCAATATCTTCGTAAAATATATATATATTTCAATGTAAATAAGTTCTTTAAACAAAAGAAAGCTTTGTAGTAGACCGCTTACCTCTGACGCGTTAGGTCCCTGGTTCGATTCCTGCTCCCGACAAATAGGCTTTTGGTGAACACTGTAGGTGTGGTTATTCTTAAGACTTTCCAGTTTCCTTACATTTTCTTGATTCCACCATTATCATGTATCTCATCTCCCCCTCACCTTCTCTCTTACATTGATGTACAATCATGGGGCGTTAAACTAAAAGAAAAAAAATCTTGCAAATATCCTAGTAAAAATGAGTTTTCTAGACTACACAAGTGGCCCCGCGTAGGGTAGTCGCTAGCGCTCTCGCCTTCGGTGCGAACGGTCCCGGGTTCGATCCCGGGGGAGAACTCGGTCGAAAAAGTATCAAAAGATTTTAAGTCCAGGCATCCTGAATGAGGTTTCCTTGGTTTTTCCTCATTCACAGCAGGCAAATGCCGGAGTGTTACCTAACATATAGGTCCCAGGCCGTTTTCTTCCTTCCCCAATCCTTTCTTCCCTTCCTTTCCCCGGATAGTGTACTCACCGAGGAAAGTCATTCCTCATATGTGACGGAATAACAAGGCCATTGATGTCGAAAACCCAGAAATCTAAATCCTAAATCTTCACTACACAAGGAAATTTTCGCGCTGAAAACGGTTTATTAGCAATTATGTTAAGCAGTCCTGTAGTAAATCTGCACCAAGTAATAAATCGTCACATATAAAACGGAATGAATAAACACATAACATTCATTTTGCTACCTTGAAACGTAAAATGTTTCAAAACATTAATATTCAAAGATTTCTCAAAATTCAGATACACCCATTCCATTCTCCTCAATCATTAACGAGTTACAATAGTATGAATTGTCATAAACTACATTACTTAGTACTATATTAAAGCAAGTTACACTAAAAGAATATATAATTAATGGAATATTTAACTAAAATAATAGTTAACTATTGTACTTACCCAGGCTTTTGTTTCCTTCCTCTCTTCTTTTCCGTTTGTAAACAACCTCGTTTCGCAAGCAAAAGACGGTAGTTCAATGACGTCAGCCATGGCGAAAGAAAGAGTGTCTATAGGCGGTCAGGATCTCACACACAAATGGACGTATATAATATATAGCTGACGTATGAAACATACGTATACGTATGTAATATACAGAAGATTGTTAGATGTCAGATATCCTGCAGCAGCATAATGTAACATCTAAGCGGGTAAAAGGCAATACCTGTGTAGCATATGGATAAAGTACGCTCCGTACAGATTTCCTTAGTAAACATAACGTATCCTTGTATTTGTACAATATACCGCTGTCCGGATAATGGATTTTTCTCAGTGTACCTGGTGATTGGTTATACAAATATAAATTAGCAGACGATTGTGATAGCAGATAAATTTCCTGTGTGGGGGCCGCGGTGGCTCAGTGGTAGAGCGTTCATCTCAGTTGCATGGGGTCCTTGGTTTGATCCCAGCTCGCGCTAAGTGAACTTTGTGGTGGACAAACATCGTGTGCATGGGTTTTCTCGGGGTTCTCCTGTTTTCTCCCACTTTCTTCATTCCACCATTTCATTCATTACTTATCATCACTATCTTCTTTAGCCTAACCGGCATAACTGTGTGACGTAAAACTTACAGATTTCATTTTATTTTCAAATTTCCTGTGTGAAATAATAATAATAATAATAATTATAATTATAATAATTATTATTATTATAATTATTATTATTATTATTATTATTATTATTATTATTATTATTATTATTATTATTATTATTATTATTATTATTATTATTATTATTATTATTATAGGAAATTCTTGGCACAAGAGATTGTAACGAGCAAGGAATATCAGTGCGGCTTGGCACTAGTAATTTAGTTAAAATTTGTGGTCACCACATCGGTTCCTCCTTGCCGGTGTTTCCTTGACCAGAGACTGGCCGCGCTGCCGACACCAGTGGGGTTTTCACATTGAAAACACCAGCGCTCTTTGACTTTTGTAACCTCACGGAAACAGGTAAACCAGTGGAGATAGCATTTTGGAATAATTATATGTATGTATATGCAGACCCGTATTCAGGAGGATCTAGGGGTTTGCCTCCCTAAATTTTCGCTGGCCTCCCTAAACTTTTCACGGTAGGCTTGCAAATGAAATATAATATGGTGATAAACTATGATATGGTTGGATTGGGCTCCCCTAACTTCAGCCGCCCCCCTACATTTTTGGGCTGGCTACCGGCCTCTGTATATGTATTTGAAACTGTGAATAGTAGTATAGAATGTTTATGCTAAATAATAATAATTTCATTTTTACCACATACGAAGGAAATTTAGAAATAAACTTTTTTGTTACACAAATGTGTTCTTATCGTGAATGCTGTCGAATTCTATTCCTAATGATGACAGATTTTTCGGTGTTGTTTCAGTATCGTGAGGCAACTGGGAAACTGAGGAACTGACTACACATTACCCTTCTAACAGAGCACATTTGTAGGAAAAGTTAAGTGTAATATCAGGGATTCTTTTACTAAACAGAAAAACATCTATACATAATGAAATATGTAGTGTTAATGTAGATACAAACGTCATTTTCTTGGTAACGTCTTTTCTTGGTTATTACTTTACGAAATATGAATAGGGACTTATTTCTTGGTAACAGGGAATAGGGACTTATTAGTGTTACCTGCTAATAATAACCTTGTAACTTACGCATTCTAAATAAGAAATATTTATTTTCCAGATGGTGAACGCGAAATTTCATCTATAGCTACAACATATATTATAAAAAAAATGTTATCAGTAAAATTTCTACTCTTCCCCTCCAAAATTATGTCTCAAATCAAGTAAGTAACTTGCTTAAATTATACTGGTCTATGACTTTTTAATTTTGTTGATAAGTGGACAAAGTTACACTCGAAGTATTGACTTCAATCAATACAAATAAATCAAACAAACACTAATATTTCACATTTATTTATACAATGAGTATGTCATAGTTTTCTTAAAAAACAATTTTCATTTCATGTATAAATTTTAAAGAAATAATTTGGTTTCAAATGTTACTTTCACGCAAAAAAAAAGAAAAAGAAATAAAATATACTATGGTAAATTAAAGTGAGATTACAGTGTTACGTTAGTTCAAATAAGATGTTAACGAAATTTTGCGGACAACTCTCGAAACTTATCTCAGAAGCAACTTTAAAAATTGACAAAAGTTATAGATATACTTCATGAGTGAGTAAAGAAAGAATACGAATGTAAATTAAAAAGAGATCTTTTTAAAAAAAATCTGCAGTTAACAGGAATATAGTTAACAAATCTAAAAGATTCTATAAAATAGATTTAAACAAATCTTCAATCAGATCAATTGATTCCCTAAATTTTCTTTGTATCACCTTATATATAAATATAAAAAATATATAAAAACAAGAATTTTAGGAATAATCCAAAAAATGGATCAAAAGATAGCGATATTGGCTAAGAATTTTAAAAATGATCCAAAAATGCATAAAAAGATTTCGATCTTGCCAAATAATTAGTTTTTGGATCAGGGGCAACAAAAGTTAGCAACGGTTCCTAAATCGAGTTTTCGTATTTTCTACGGAATTAGCACATCATACTGAGTAAATTGTTAGTTTGGGTTTGGCTACACTACCTGTAGTTCTCCAGATATAAGGCTACAAGAAAATGTTTGATTGTATGAAATATATTGAATTTTTTGGATCAGGGTACACAAAATTTTGAATGGGCCCTAAATCGAGTTTTGGTATTTTGTACGGAATAAGCACATCATGCGGGCTAAGTTGTTACTTTTTGGTTTGGCTATACTATATGTAGTTCTCAAAATATGGGACGTACAAGAAAATGTTTGAATGGGTGAAATATATATTGATTTTTTTGGATCAGGGCCCACAAATTTTTTGAATGGCAGCTGAATCTTTTTTTTTTTTTTTTTTTTTTTTTTTTACGGAATAAGCACATCATGCTGAGTAAATTGTTAGTTTTGGTTTGGCCACACACTTTGTAATTGTCAAAATATGGGGCGTACAAGAAAATTTTTGATTGAATGTAATATATTGAATTTTGTGGATCAGAGCCCACAAAATTTTTAAACGGTCCTTAAATCGAGTTTTTGTATTTTTTACGCAATAAGCACATCATACTAAGTTAAGTCATAGTTTGGGTACGCTATATGCAGTTCTCGAGATATAAGGCCTACAAGAAAATTTTTGTGTGAAATAGATTGCATCTTTTGATCCAATAGGGTCTAAATGTATACAATATATTGGTGTTGTTGTCCATTATTATGTTTGATCTAAATCTATAGTTGACTGGTAATAGGTGCTGTTTTGAGCACTATTCGTTGTTACAAACAATACACTTTATTTTAAATTGAAATATAATAAATAAAATATAAATAATATGTCACTATAAAAGTAGCTTTTCTTTTAGCAGTATAGAAGTTTATTATAAATACCTCATATATAGATAAAATGGGCACTGGAGTCAAGAAAGGTATGTCTCTTCATGTTTTGAAAAATGTAATAATAATAATAATAATAATAATAATAATAATAATAATAATAATAGTGATAAAGTGACATTCGCTTTCGTATACATTAAAAGTATCTTTATTCAATAGAGACAGTTCGCTTCTCATTACTTATAACTGTCTATACTTGACGGGGGGAAAAGCTAATGTAAACAAGAATGGATCTGTTCTCGCTGTGTTTATTTTTTTCTGCTTTCAGCAAAGAAAACGTACTCCAACGCCTTCTCACTGAAATGCCATAAATATGTCATTGTTGAAAAGGGTCCCCTCACAGCTGTGGACAATGTTGAAACTTCAAAGTAACCCTCAGTTACTCGCCGCAACCTGCTAGAAGAGAGAACGCAGTGTCGTCAATGCGTTGTTGCAAATCTTCACATGAAAAAAGGGGGGAATGAATAACTTAATTGGAGGCTTTTAGTAAAATTATAAGCTCATATAACGAATTCTTTATTATCGACCTGACTCCATGCAAATTTTTGTAAGGATTTTTTCATTGCTTGCTGAGAAAAACACGAAAAAAGTTCCAATGTTATTAGACAGGGGAAAACTCGACTCAGCGAAGAGGTAGCAACAGCCTTAAGAAACCTCGCAAGTTTCAGAACAATCGCATTATTTCTAGAAAAATAAATATAGCGCTGCATGTATGTTGTTTGTACTACTTATTTTAAGACGTGATGTTGCGTTCTTTGCACCGAAAGAAAAAACACAATTTCATTTACCCATACAGGCACAAATACGAAAAATGAGAGTATACGACATGGAGTAAGAGGTCTGTGGTTTTCTGCCACCTGGCATGTGATTGCATTGATACAGCTGTACAACAACACGTGTTTAGCTGATGCAATAAAGCTGCGCAAAATCGGATTCTACTGATAAATTGTCAGGTCCATGGCAAATAGATAAGGAAGTGTTGTATAACTGCATGCATATTGTAAGTTTAGTTTTAATTTGGATTTACCTGTGACAAGTGGTCGTAAGTGCGTGTGCGTGTTTGTTTTCTTTCTCCGCTATGAAGAGATCGCGGCGTGCGTGTATAAACTCACCGAACACTTTCTGTTACGTGTGTGGAAAATATACTGTGAAAAGTCAGCGCCGTGCATTAACAGAAACGTTAAAACAAGCTTATTATAGCTATTTTAGGTGTCATGTGGGTGATCAAGACAAAGTGTGGGCTCCCCATGTGTGCTGTGTAACATGCTATTCTACTCTTATTAAGTGGAAAAGTGGCGATAAAACTCAAGCTATGCTTTTTGCGGTGCCAATGGTATGGCGAGAACCAACCAGTCATGCTGAAGACTGTTATTTCTGTCTAACAAAAATTTGGGGTCATTCTAAACGAACAAAATCTAATACTGAGTACCCAAATGTTCCATCCGCTCTAAAACCCATACCACATGGACCTGAACTCCCAATCCCTGATCCATACGCACAGTCAGAAGAATCTTCTCCAGCAGAAGAGGAAGTAGATGAGTTGCCCGAACCATCAACTTCCTTTGATCCAAACTATAGCCCAACCAAAAACACACCTCTTCTTGTTAACCAGTCCAGACTGAATGACTTAGTGAGGGAGCTAAATCTTAGTAAGCAACAAGCTGAGTTGCTCGGACCGACACTTCAAGAATGGAATTTACTGGCTCCTACCACCAGAATTTCAATTTTCAGAAACCGACATGAACAATTTTCAGGTTACTATATAATGCAAAATTCCCTCCGTGCATGTACAAATATAGATGGTTTAATGGATGCACTAGGTTTCCAACACATCCCTGAAGAATGGAGGTTGTTTATCGACTCCTCGTAAACAAGCCTTAAGGCTGGTTTGCTACATAATGGGAACACTAATCCATCAATTCCAATGGCATATTCCGTAGAGATGAAGGAAACTTATTAAAGTTTGTCTGTGTTGTTAGCTGTGATACATTATACAAGTACTGTTGGCAAATTTGTGGTGATTTCAAGGTCATTGTTATATTACTGGGGCTTTAGGGAGATTTACAAAATACTGTTGTTTTCTTTGCTTGTGGGACAGTAGGGCAACTGAATCACACTACATTCAAAAAGAATGGTCCCCAAGAGAAACATATATGCCTGGGAAACACAACGTTAAGTATTCTCCCTTAGTTAATTCAGAAAAAATTCAGCTGCCGCTTTTACATATAAAATTAGGCTTAATGAAAAATTTTGTTAAGGCCATGGACAAGAATGGAGAAGGTTTTGCGTACCTTAGAAGTCAGTTTCCAAAACTTAGTGACGCGAAAGTAAAAGAGGGGATATTAGTCGGGCCCCAAATTCGGAAACTATTAAAGGACAACATCTTTGAGACAATGTTAAATAATGAACTATCCGCCTGGAGAGCTTTCAGTAAAGTGGTGTATGGATTTTTGGGAAATTATAAGGCAGAAAAATACCATCAATTGGTTCAAGAGCTTTTGGATAGCTATCAAAGGTTAGGATGTAGAATGTCCCTGAAAATTTACTTTCTTCATTCCCACTTGGAATTTTTCCCCGAGAATTTAGGAGCTGTAAGTGACGAACAAGGGGAACGATTCCATCAGAACATTCAAAAAATGGAGCAACGTTATCAAGGTAAATGGGATCCTCATATGATGGGCGACTACTGCTGGCTTTAGTTAGAGAAAGTGACTGGCACTACAAAAGGAAGAATTAATTGTAGGTACAAATGTTTTATTTTCATACTTTGTAAAGCAGTTGTGCATTTGATCCATTGTGAGTTATTGATATTTGTTTTTGTAGGTCAATATTAACTTTTTGTTTACTATCTTGAATGACGTTTAAAAGGCGTGAAAACTAAGAATTTTGTTGTATACTTTTGGAGTTAAAGATCAGTTTTTCAATAGGATTAATCTGGCACAATTCCCGTTTCTGTATCACTATATGAACAGTGACATGAGACAAAAAATCTACTTTTTTAGGGAATTTCCCGAAAAGTCTTTCTAGAATTTCGCTCTTATAAAAATGGCGGACATGGTGTATACATCATTGTAAAGTATGTTTCATTACAAATCCAATGAAGTATAAACCTTGCTTATATTGTAATTCCCGTGGAAGTTACATGTGATTTTTCTGCACCTATTGTATATGGTAAAATGGACAGTACACATAGCATATATTTATAGAAATATATTTATCTCTCAATGAAGAATGATGCGACTCAGATGAAACTTACAGGGTTTACTAAGTATAAATCAAGCTAACCTAGAATATAATTTGTATGTTTATATGCCTAAGGGTACCCGAGGTAGAGGTACAAAATGAAGAAAAAGGGAAATTTTGGGGGAAATTTCCCGAAAATCCCTCTGTCACGGGAAAGCTGTGCGTGATAGAGAAAAACGGATTGCAGATTCGAATTCAGCGGCCAAAACTCCTTAAATATCAGCATTCTTCTTTCATGTGGCAAAAACCTTGTTGACTAGTGTTATGGGAGCTGGTTCAACATTCATGGACGGACAGTACACGGCGAAACTATATTGCTCGCCTGGTTGATTCCATCCCAACCCGACTGCAAGCAGTTATACAAGTTAATGGCGATTACACTCGCTATTAAATAAACATACCTCCCAACAATTCACCTATAACAGCTGTCTAATTCATCTAGCGCACTTGAATTTTGGCAAAACATGGTCTATGGCCTGTAGTGTATCTAACTCTATGTATATCGCTACTAAAGACTTATTTCAATGTTCTCTTTCGTTGAGTGAAAAAACAAAAATAACAAATAAAAATATAAAAATAGAAAGCAAAAATAAAAATAATTAAAATAAAAAACAAAAAAATAATAAAAATGAAAATTAAAACATTGCATTATATAGGTTCTGGGGAACTTTCTTTATAGTTTTATGTTTAAAGTTCCTGCAAATGATGAATTGTTTTGATTACAATACAAATTTCCAAACATTACAATTTGTGTTGCGTTCAATTTATCATAATGCACAAAGTATATTAAAAATTGTATTTGTGGTTTAACTTTTCTATTTGTTATTGAGCTCGCTTCGTTCAGCCTGGTTTACGTTAATATAAAAGACAATGAATGATCTCACCTCAATGTGAAAGTACTAACGCTAAATTGGATTTGTTAATACAACAGCCAAAATATATTCATTGCATAATTCGACATGAAAAAATACACCTTGTTCATAAAGCTTGGCCGCACTCTTTATTCCTTTCAACTTCAGGTATCTTCGGAAAAAAGTAAACCAGGTTCGAACTTCCAAGCCAACCTTTGCAATTGGGAAAAATTTTGCAGATTTTTTTTTTCAAAAATATAATAATACTTGTTACCAAGTGTAGATAAAAAATAATGAAATACTTAATGATACAATATTTCGAAACCTTGTATTAATGTCAGCACATGCTTGTTTGTCATTTAGCTCTCCATACGTAATGGAGTATTTAGATACGTAAAGGAGTCTTTCCATATGTAAAAGAATGCTCAAAGTTAAGACATAGAACATAATTCTCTCCTGAGTACTAAAATAAAAGTCAAAGTAGAACAAAAACAGCGTTTGCAGTGGATATGAATGCCATAATTCTCTTGAAAACCTTTATACATCGCTAGAAGCATGTTCCGAGAAATGCTTGTGTTACCTAAGTGTTAAGCCCTTGGGTTTCAAATCGTAAGGTTGTGAGTTCGATTCTTATCTGGGCCAATGCTTTTTTTATATAACTATTTTCCGCAATGCATGAAAAATTATATAAAATAATTACATAAAATAATTATATAAAATAATCACTGTTATTCTTGTACTCAGGCGAGAATTATGTTCTATATCTTAATTTTTAGCACTCTTTTACATATGGAAAGATTCCTTTGACCAAACTTGGAGGCCATATGGAAAGTGACTTAATGATTGTTTCCTGTATCTTCTATGTATTCGAATAGTCCTGAAGAAATATATAATCCAAACTTACTTCTATATTCCTGTTGGATTTCTGAAAACGGAACTTTATAAAGTTAGGTTCTTTTTTTAATACTTTTAAATTCCTTATTTTTATGTGTTCAGTTTTCTTCTCTCCCCTTTCGTCTCTCTATCTCACTTCTGTATGTGTGTCTAGCAGGCATAAATCGCTTTCAACTGTTCATTTGTGTGTGTTTAAGTCTCTCCCTACATTATCTTATGAATCTTGTTTCGTGCCGGTTTGATTGTTTCATTTTGTGTATACTAATATATTTTGAAATAAAAATTGCACTCATCTTTTCTGCTGATTTTAGTATGGGAGAGAGGAAAGGAGGAGTGAGAGGGGATGTTTTTACCAAACACGATTATGGGATAAGAAGGTGTTTATTGGGTGGCCTAGCTGCACGGCGTTAGCTGTTGCAATTTTTTTGATGCGGAGTGTACCAACATGTATAGGTAGTAAAATATAAACAAACCAGTCGTTCAGAATAGTTTAACTTTGTTTGAAAATAACCTGAGTTGAATTGGAGGATAGAGAGTTGTGAATAACTAATGTTTGGACCGAATTTGACTACTATAAGTTCGAATTAAATAAATTAAGGTATATATTATGGTAAAGCTTCGTGATAATACTACGAATATCATAGCTACGCCAAATTCATGAAACAGCTACAATCAGTTGTAACAACTCTACATTTCATTATTTGCAGTTTCTTATGTTCCCATGTAACATATACGTGCAAACCACTTTTTTTCGGCATTCGATTAAGTGTCCCATCCTTAAAACTCTACCAAAATCGACTATGGCAGAAATCCACTACAGGTTCCTTTCTCGGGGCCGTGGTAGCTCAGTGGTAGAGCGTTCACCTCTGGTGCATAGGGTTCTTGGTTCGATGTCAGCTCGCGCCAAGTGACCTTTGTTGTGGGCAAACAGTGTGAGTGGGTTTTCTCGGGGTTCTCTCGGTTTCTCAAACTTCGTTCATTTTTAATCACCGTCTCCTTTAGCCTGGCCGGCATAGCCGTGGGTCGTAAAGCTTAAAATATTTCATTTTTTCAATTTTCTTTTGAAATTTATCTATATAAAACAAGAACGATAACAGATAGCGAGATGTTTTAAAAATAGATTTAGCGTTCCAAAAATAGGGGCTACATTCTCTTAATCTTCTGTTTAAACGGGAAGTAACAGAATTCAACCACTTCTGCATTTAATGAATTGCCATAGAATAAAATGTATATACGCTCTTCATACTTGAACTAAAAGTCGCAGAGCACAACTACTTCTGGCTTTAAGTGATCGTTATAACTAAACCAACGCTATTAAATACCAAGGGCCTTATGCAAAGTCGTTCTGACACGTGGTCAGTGCCATACTAAAGAGTTTTACTACGTTTCCTGCAGTAGTCAGGCCTTTAGTATGATGCTAATCATACGTCAAAACGAATCTGCATAAGGCCCAAACTATTTGACAAACACATACACATTTTATACTTTGAAGAGAATGTTTTGACTTCATATTCAAATTTTTCTTGTTGATTTTTATTTAATAAAACTTTTACTAACTTCTTTGATTTGAATCCAATGTTATTCCAGCATGAGTAATTTTAAAATAATCTATTGTTAGTGGAGCAATAGTATGGGTTGATCCATATTTATACAGGATCAATAAAAAAGATTTTTCTCTTGAGTTTTGAGTTATGAAAACGAGCAGTTAAAAATAATGCACGTATATTAATTATTTTACCATAGTCATAAAGACACTGATGCCAATCTGTAAAGTACACATCATTCTGGTAACAAGTAAGACATATCACATATGTATGTGGTTTCCACATTTCTAAACATTCTTTTACACACATAATGTCCACAGTTATATTTACATGTGCACATTTTTGTTATATTCACCAGTCTCTACGTAAATGAGTTTTTACGTGGTTTTAATGTATATATATTTAACAAAGACAAGATTTCTGTATTTTTAAGAACAAAACAAATTCTTCTGTGCACCACACTGCGTATCCGGTGCCTTATTTGCCACGCGGGTCAAACGCCGAACCTTTTTCCGTTTGCGCTCGTTCGTAGTCTGTACATCTTAACTACACTGCTCCACAAAACTTAAGCAACCCGAGAGAACGTGGTATAAGCGACGTGTGGGGCCCATTCAACACTGGTTAGTGGCTTGCACATACACAGAGACGCGTCAGAGACACACAGGCAAGGCGAGCACACGTTCTATTGCATAAGCAGCACCGTTTCAAGCGCGGTGAACAAATTATGCCATGAGGCGTACACCACAGCCTAGTAGTGTCCGAGGCTCCAAGCATTGTGTTAGTGGTTCTTGTGCTGGGCACACACCTTGCAATGACTGATAGACGACATTTGAGTGACTTTGACCGCGGGCGAATAATTGGGCGGTTGGAATTGGGTCGATCGCAAGTGGAAGTGGCGCAGGAATTCAACGTGAACAAAAGCGTTGTGTCAAGGCTGTGGAGTCGCTTCCAAAATGGAGGTGAAGTCAGTAGACGTCATGGAAGAGGCCGTCCGAAGAAGACGTCGGCCGTCGATGACGGGTTTCTCACAATTTCTGCCAAACGTAACCGTCAAGAGTCACGCTCTCAACTGGCCAATGAGTTGTTTCAGGCTACAGAGCAACGCGTGAGTCGTGAAACTATTCGTCGTCGGCTCAACAGAGCAGGACTGTATGCAGGAAGGCCTGTGCTGTGTGCGCCATTGAAAGTGGAGCACAAATGTGCGCGTTACACATGGTGTCAGGAACATGTTGCATGGGGGAACACCAGTGGGCGCGTGTCATGTTCTCCGATGAGTCGAGATTCAGTTTGTCGTATGATTCTGGTCGGATTTTAGTGTGGAGAGAGAGCCAGGAACACGCTATCATTCAAACTTCATTGCTGAACGGCCTTCCTATGGCGGTGGTTCCATTATGGTGTGGGGTGGAATTATGCTGAATGGGAAAATGGACCTCCATATTGTGCAACATGGCACTTTAACAGCACAACGGTATCGGGATGAAATTCTGAATGCACATGTGCGTAATTTCCGCGGAGCATTTGGCCCAGACTTCCTGTTCATGGATGACAATGCCCGCCCACACCGTGCACATCTTTTTTCCGACTATCTGGAGAGCGAAGACATTACGCGTATTGCATAGTATGCATATTCGCTGTACTTGAATCCCATCAAGCATGTGTTGAATGCTCTTGGACGGCGAATAGCGCAGTACAGTCCACCATCACGCACTCTCCCTGACCTGGGAGCAGCTCTCCTCGAGGAGTGACAACATCTGCCACAAGACTTGATCAACACTCTGATTTGCAGCATGGAGGCCAGATGTCGTGCCTGTATAGCTGTTCGTGGTGGTCACATACGAGCATGGAGGCCGTATTGACTGCCTATGCACTCGCACAATCCAGCTTCACCTGTTGAGGTATTGTTGTGGTGAACTTTTTGGTCACTCTGTATATCCTAACTGTATTGTTCGTCTTCACTTGTGTTGCATTGTGCATCTAGACCGTCGGTTTGTTCATTATACTTGGTGCAGTGATGGTGTCGTTTTATTTTCTGCCACTTTCTTCGAGTTGCCTAAGTTTTGTGGAGCAGTGTACAATACTTTTAATCACAAATAATATTACACATTAAGAACATCATAAAATCTTTTTGAAAGAGAATTTGTATCACTTTTCTGATAAACAGTTCATTATTGATTGCTGCCTCATAAGCATGAAAATAATGTAATTTTTCAAACGACCTCGTATGTTGGTTTTTAAAAAAAAAGTTCGTTAAAAATTATCAAAATCTTTAATAATTTTTTTACTTTTGTTTTTAATATATCTCCATTAATATACAATTATGCCCTATTTGATCTTGAATTCCTCTTACACAACCTTCACATATTAGTAATCTCCTATCTACAAACGGAAAGTGACAGAATTCAACCACTTCTGCTTTTAATGATTTGCCATAGAATGAAATCTATACTCTTTTCATTCTGTTCTCTCTACTTGAACTAAAAGTGGCAGAACACAACCACTTCCGATTTTAACAGTGATCGTTCGAGTAAAACGGCAATAGCAGAAAACGTGTCAAGAATACAATTCATTTTTATATTTCTCTAATAAAGCTGAAAGTGTTAGAAATTAATTACGACGTCCCGTTTTAATATGATAGAGCAAACACAATGTGTTCGCAACGAGCGGTTTTATGGAATTGATTTAGTGTTCTATGGATATGTATACACGACTCCAAAAGTGCATTACCATCTGCAATTCTCCTTTTCCTGCATAGCAGGCAACCCAAAAAGCGCGGCGGTTGGGTTGGTTGCAAATTCGAAAGGCGTTGGACTAAAGCTCAATTTTGTCACAAATATATCAGTATGGCAAACTGCAAATAAGAGAATAAAACAAATTGTTAAGAATGACAACTTTATTATTGTAACGGATTTTGATGACATCAAAAGTTACAAAATGACTTACTTAAGCAGTTCAAACAAGATGAATGGCAAGAAACAGATATAAGAAGAAAGCATTTCTCTCTTTTCCCCCACCCCCAAAAAAGAAACTCATAGAAGGAAAAACTTATATAATATAAAGGTTTCATACAAAAGCCAAACAGCACAAAAACAAATAGATAAACGAAACGAAAAAGAGACAAACACAGAATAGGGGACACCAGTGGCGTAGCAGACTTGCGGCTCTCCCATGCAAGATGAAATGGGACCCTAGTTGTAAACCCCATTTTTATAATAATAATAATAATAATAATAATTATTATTATTATTATTATTATTATTATTAAAAAGTCGTTTCTTTTTCAAAATCTCTGACTCTGTCTAAAAGCATGAATGCATATAGCGATCATGTGTGCACGTTTTGTCAATGAGCGGTCCCAAAGGCCAAAAGGGGTGGAAATCTCCAAGAGAGAGAAATAAAAAAAACATTCTTATGGTAAATTCTAGTTCAAAGTTCGAAGCACTTGGTTTTGCACGTGATTTTTTGTTTCTTTTTCAGGGAACAGAAAACTTCTGGCGCCTAAGAAATTATACCATATAATATTGCAAATTTGCAAGCGGATGTATTTACATTGCAATTTATGGTAATAAAAATATTATGATTAGAAAACAATATTGTAAAAAGTAAGTTTCATTTCTTCATCAATCGCAAGACTTAGGGGACCCTTATACCTCGCCGCCCCCCGAATATCGATATCGAAAATTTAGAATGATATATTCATATCCATATATTCGCGATATCGAATGTTGATATATGATAATATAGATATCGACGATAGCGATGTATCGACATATCACAAACCCAGGTCTGAGAAGTGATGCTTGAAATATACTGGAATTAACAATCAAATTCTAAATAAGTTTTCCATTTCCGTATTCAATGTTGAGGGGGAAGAGTGTGAATGTTAATATAAAAGTAGGTTTTCCGTCTCCCCTTGAATATAAAAATTAACAGAAACCTATTACTGTAATTTAACTTTTTCTTCTGTTTCTGATTATCACAAATCAGCGACAGTACACATACTTTACATACACTCTATAACTTTTCACAACCAAGCAAGCCGGAAGATGAATTTCCTGTGATATTAAAGTGGAATATTCTACAAAATAGTCATAATTGATTGGCCATATTTCTATCAGTACTTTGGTACGGACTAAGAGCTACAAGACTAACAGAACTAGAAATTAGAGATTTCATTCCTTTTTCCTCTCAGACTAAAACACTTCTGCATTTTCCTAATATAACCCCTATCCTGGGCTCATTCTGGCTACCGCGGTTTCGAGGTAATCGGAAAACGAAAGAGCAAAGTTTGTCGACTCTCAACTCTCGACAGTTTGTGAGAAGATATTTCACAGTTCATGTTGTTATTTTTCTACACGTTGTCACAGTACATGTTGTCACACTTCTAGTTGACTCTATTCATGGTGAATTACTGAAATTATAAACATTTACAATTATTGAAAAATGAATAATTATTTTTAAACGTAAAAAGTCGTTACAGTTCAGTAGAATGCAGTAGTAGAATGCAGAAGTGAAAGAAAATATTGTTTATTTGTTGAGATGTGCAAACTGAATGTGAATAATAAGTGTTTCCCATTTTCTTGTCCAGAGGCGAATCTACGATGGACTTCTGGGGGCTCGGTGCTTGGAAATACTCCTACTTAGAGCTACTTTTAAGAGCTCCAAACTCCGGAATGGGTTTTATTTATAAATAAAATAAGAAATATTCCCTTTCTGGGGGGCAATCGCGATGATCGCCCACTGGATCCGCCTCCGATCTTGTGTAGCAGACTTTGAAGATATTTAGCTTGTGAATGCTCCTGACGATGCTGATTAGGGATTGTAACATCTGGATAATTTTATTACTGATATCGGATAGAAACTTATCCGGATTTGCAATATCCGGTTGACGGATAAAAAACGGATGACGGATAACGGATAATATCAGGACAACGATGACGGATAATATCCGGATAACGAATGACGGGTACTATCAAGATAACGGATAGTATCCGCATGATGGGTAACGGAGAATATCCGGATAACGGATGACGGATAAGATCCGGATAACGGATTAAATCCGGATGACGGATAATGTCCGGATGTCGGATAATATCCGGGTAATGGATTTATCTGAATAATTTATAAAATTAAGATAACGGATAATATCTGGGTAATAGAACATTCGGATAACTGATTACGTCCGGATGACGAATAAACGATAATATTCCCGATAAAGTATATGGTTTGAAAATACCATATAGGAGAAGGACCTATCAGTCCTTTCTGCTCATTGAGTTATTAAAACACAATCATCGGGCAGTTTTCTTTACCATTGAAAGATATTGCTTCTTAAAATATTTCCAAGTAACTTCCAATTTTCTTGTTTTTGTTGTGGGGCTCAATGGTAAACCGCTTACTCTGGTGCGTGTGGTCTTTATTGTTTCGATCGCCGGCCAAGTAAGTTTGCGGTGGACAAGATCGTACCCGTAGGTTTTCTCCGGGTACTCCAGCTTTTTGCCACCAATTCTTTTCTTTCCACCAATTCTTCTAATATCATTGACTTGTTGTAATCTTTGGGCGCGGTGGTTCAGTGGCAGGGCGCTTCCTCTCGTTCGTGGGGTCGTAACTTTTTCGAACCCCAGCCAAGTAAGTTGTGTAGTGGACAGGATCGTATCCGTGGGTTTCCGCAGGGTACTCCCGCTTCATCCCACTTTTCATTCCACCAGTCCCTCTATTAATCACTGACTTACTTTATTCATTGAGCACGGTGGCACAGTGGTAAAGCGCTTCCTCTTGTGCGTGGAGTCCTTATTGTTCCGATACATGGCCAAGTAAGTTTGTGGGGGACAAGATTCTAATAGTGGTTTTCTCAGGGTACTCCCGCTTCTTCCCACTACTGATTTCACCAATTCCTCTATTAACATTCACTTGCTTTAATCATTGGACGCGGTTACTCAATGGTAGAGCGCTTCCTCTCGTGCATGGGGTCCTTACTGTTTCGATCCCCGGCCTAGTAAGTTTGTAGTGGACAAGATCGTATCCGTTGGCTTTGCCAGGGTACTCCCACTTCCTCCCACATTTCATTTCACCACTTTTTATATTATCATTGACTTAATTCAATCATTGGCGCAGTGGCCCAATGTTAGAGCGCTTCCTATTGCAGACCAATTAAGTTTTTTTGTGAAAAAGATCGCATACGTGGGTTTCCTCAGTGTACTCCCGCTTCCTCCCACTTTTCATTCCACGAATTCATCTATAATCAATGAATTACTTTAGCGATTGGACGCGGTGGCTCAGTGGTAGAGAGCTTCATCTGGTGTGCCAAGTAAGTTTGTAATGGCCAAGATCGTATTAGTGGGTTTTCTCAGGGTACCCCAGCTTCCTCTCACATTTCATTCCACCAGTTCTTCTATTCTCATTGACTTGCTTTAATCATTGGGCACAGTAGCTCAGTGACAGACCGCTTCCTCTGGTGGCCCAAGTAAGTTTGTGGTGGACAAGATTGTATGTGTGGGTTTTCCCAAGGTACTCCTGCTTCTTCCAACTTTTCATTCCACCAATTCCTTTATTATCATTGACTTACCTTAATCATGGGGCACGGCAGCTTAGTGGTAGAGCACTTCCTCTGGTGCGTGGGGTCCTTAATATTTCGATCCCCGTCCTGGTAAGTTTGTTGTGGACAAGATCGCATCCGTGGGTTTATTAAGTGTATTCCTGTTTCCTCCTACATTTCTTTCCACCAATTCTTCTATTTTCGTTCATTTGCTTCAATCATTGAGCGCAGTAGCTCAGTGGTAGGGCGCTTCCACTGGTTGGTCAAGTAAGTTTGTGGTGGACAAGATCGTATCCGTGGGTTTTCTCAGGCTACTCCCGCTCCTTCCCACTTTTCATACCACCAATTCCTCTTTTATCATTGACTTGATTTAATCATTCGGCATGGTGGCTCAATGGTAGAACGCTTCCTCTGGTGCATGGGGTCCATACTGTTTCGATCCCTTGCCTGATAAATTTGTGGTAGACAAGCACGTATCCGTGGCCTTTGTCCGGGTACTCCCGCTTGCTCCCACATTTCATTGCAGCAATTCTTCTATTATCATTGACTTGCCTTAATCATTGGTCGCAGTGTCTGAATGGAAGAGCGCTTCCTCTGGTGAGCCAACTACGTTTGTGGTGGGCAAGATCGTATCCATGGTTTTTGACAGGGTACTCTCGCTTCCTCCCCCATTTCATGCCACCAATTCTTCTATTATCATTGACTCTCTTCAATAATTGGGCGCAGTAGCTCAATGGGAAAGCGTTTCCTCTGGTGAACCAAGTAAGTTTGTGGGAGACAAGATCGTATACGTGGGTTTTGTCAGGGTACTCTCGCTTCCTCCCACATTTCATTTCACCAATTCCTCTACTATCATTGAATTACTTCAATCATTGGGCGCGATGGCACAGTGGTAGAGCGCTTCCTTTGATGGGCCAAGTAAGTTTGTGGTGGACAAGATCGTATTCGTGGGTTTTCTCAGGGTACTCCCGCTTGCTCCCGCATTTTATTTCACCAATTCTTCTATTATCATTGACTTACCTTAATCAATGGGCGCGGTGTCTGAATGGTAGAGCGCTTCCTCTGGTGGGCCAACTACGGTTGTGGTGGACAAGATCGTATCCGTGGGTTTTCTCAGGGTACTCCTCCTTCTTCCCACTTCTCATTCCAGCAACTCCTCTATTATCATTGAATTGGTTTAATCATTGGGTTGAGTGGCTCAGTGGTAGCGCGCTTTTTTTTGTGGGACAAGTAAATTTTATGTGGACAAGATCGTATCCCTATCACTCTACTCCCGGTTCTTCAAACTTTTCATTCCACCAATTTCTCTATTATCATTGACTTGCTTCACTCATTCTGCACGGTGGCTGAGTAGTAGAACATTTCATCTGGTGCGTGGGGTCCTTACTTTTTCGATCCCCGATCTAGTAAGTTTGTGTTGGACAAGATCGTATCCGTGGGTTTTGTCATGGTACCCCCGCTTTCTCCCACATTTCATTACACCAAGTCTTCTATTATCATTGACTTCGTTCAATCATTGGGCGCAGTGGCTCAGTGGTAGAGCGCTTCCTCTGGTGGGCCAACTACGTTTGTGGTGGAGAAGATCGGATCCGTGGGTTTTTTCAGGGTACTCCCGCTTCTTCCCACTTTTCATTCCACCAATTCCGTTATTATTATTGATTTTCTTCAATCATTAGGCGCAGTAGCTCAATGAGAAAGCGTTTCCTCTGGTGAGCCATGTAAGTTTGTGCGGGGCAAAATCCTATCCGTGGGTTTTGTCAGAGTACACCCACTCCCTCCCACATTTCATTCCATCAAATCTTCTACTATCATTGACTTGGTTCAATCATTGGGCGCAGTGGCTCAGTGGCAGGGCGCTTCTTCTGGTGGGCCAACTACGTTTGTAATGGACAACATCGTATTCGTGGGTTTTCTCAGGGTACTCCCGCTTCCTCCCACATTTCATTCCACCAATTCCTCTATTATCAGTGATTTGGTTCAATGATTGCGCACGGTGGCTCAGTAGTAGAACGCTTCGTCTGGTGCGTCTGGTCCTTAATTTTTCGTTCCCCGGCCTACTAAGTTTCTGTTGGACAACATGGTATCCGTGAGTTTTGTCAGGGTACTCCCGCTTCCTCCCACATTTCATTCCACCAATTCCTCTATTATCAGTGATTTGGTTCAATGATTGCGCACGGTGGCTCAGTAGTAGAACGCTTCGTCTGATGCGTCTGGTCCTTAATTTTTCGTTCCCCGGCCTACTAAGTTTATGTTGGACAAGATGGTATCCGTGAGTTTTGTCAGGGTACTCCCGCTTCCTCCCACATTTCATTCCTCCCATTCTTCTCTTATCATTGACTTGCATCAATCATTGGGCCCAGTGGCTCAGTGGCAAAGAGCTTCCTCTGGTGGGCCAACTACATTTGTGGTGGACAAGATCGTATCCGTGGGTTTTCTCAATGTACTTCCGCTTCTTCTCACTTTTCATTTCACCAATTCCTCTATTAACATTGACTTACTTTAATCATTGGGCGCGGTGGCTCAGTGGTAGAGCGCTTCCTCTGATGGGCCAAGTAAGTTTGTGGTGGACAAGATCGTAACCGTGGGTTTTCTCAGGATTCTTCTGCTTCTTCCCACTTTTCATTCCACCAATTCCTCTATTATCATTTACTTGCTTTAATCATTAAGAGCGATGGTTCAGTGGTAGAGCGCTTACTCTGGTACGTGGGGCCCTTATTGTTTCGATCCCCGGTCAAGTAAGTTTGTTGTGGACAAGATCGTATTCATGATTTTTCTCAGGGTAGTCCCGCTTCCTCCCACATTTCATTCAACCAATTCTTCTATCATAATTGACTTGCTTTAAACATTGGAGAGGTCTTGGTCCCTTGATCATGGCGGTGATGTCAGAAATCAGATCAGGTCGCAAGCATTTGGGTTGTGATGTAAACATTTGCTGTGGTTCCATCTCAGTATTTTATTACGCGAGATAAAACCATCCATACAGCTATAAATGTTGTTCTATCTTACGCAACCAGGTATTGATATTGAGCCAATTCGGAACCACATTTTTGACGCTTTTAGGCCAGGAAACGATTTCGGACATTACGCTGTCCTCAAACGACTAGGATCTTTCCAATGTTACCATCCGCGTCCAACAACCCCATGTTTAAAAGAGGAATAGAAAGGACCCGTATCTAAAACTTCCGGACCCAGTTTCTTGACGTTCAAGGCCAGGGGTCGATTTCTGACATCACAATTGTGCTCAACGGATCAAAACCTTTCAAATGCCGCCAACAACTTCATCTTTAATATGTGAATAGAAGGGACCCGAATACATAACGTTAGGACCCCATTCCTTGAGCTTCGTGGCCTGGGCCAGACTTCTGACATTACTACTGCACTCAGGGGACCCGGACCTTTCCAACGCTACCACTCGCGTCCAGCAACTCTATGTCTAACATGGTCTTCCTGACGTAGGAGTATCGACTCCATGCTTTTCTCATGATTATTCTGCAAGTGGATTTGTATCCAAGGTAGTTTGGCAAGTTTAGCAGGTCTAAAATAAGCCTCTTGAGAGTGGCTCTTATTTGTTAAAGAATACATAACGATCGCTTTTGGCTGTTGCAATGGTCTGTCTAAGCGGCTTGGTAAAAGAAAAAAACAGCATAGCATAACAACAAAAAGGTGTTTCTCTTATATGTTAAAAATAAAAGCACAGAAAGGAAAAGTCAAAGTTTGGTAAGGTGAGTGTCGGGGGACGCCGAATTCTACTTCGCCCCGGGCAACGAAACTTCTAGCTACGGCTCTGAGCTCCAACACTTAAAGGTCTTTCAGAGTCTCATCCCTTACTTACAACAACGCAGTTTGATTAACTTTTTATACCAAAACGTTTGGAAAGAACCTGTGAGTGTGACTTATTGATAGCTATGCAATATGTTGACAGAGTGCTAGTCGTTAGTTTAGCAACGAACGTGCCCTTAGGCGAAATTTCACGTTGCTCTCTACTTTTGTCTGTGCCTTGTAAATCGTAACATTGTGTTTATATGCAAACAGAAACAACGTCAGTTGTTTAGTAGTTCTTTGTAGAGCAACTGATAAGGCGTTTGTGTCTTTTACACAAATACTTTTTGCCAGATTGCTGTTTGAAGCCTTTTTGCCTTATACACTATAAAACAACATATCCAGATTCAGACAAATCCACAGAAATTTTAAAGAAGGGTGAAAAATATATTTATTTTTCAGATGCTTTATTATTATTATTATTATTATTATTATTATTAATATTATTATTATTTTCTTGAGTACAGAGATAGAAAGAACAAGAACTCCGTCACCATTAACATGGAAGCGAAAATGACTTCGAATTGGAAATAATAGATCAATGCATTTAATTTCGGGGAGAGGCTATAGGGCAGACACAGATCTAGGGAGCGATCGGGGCAATCCCCCCTCCTCCCACGGAAGAGGAAGCTTTCTTATTTTATATATAAATAAAACCCATCCCAGAATTTGGAGCTCTTAAAACTAGCTAAGTAGCAGTATTACAATCCACGCCCTCCCCCCAGCAGTCCGTCCTGGATCCGCCCCTGCTACAGGGGTACTTTAGGGTTCACTGATTTTCCTTGCAATCCACGCTCATTGCTGGATAAGTATTATATTTTATTATATTATTTGTCAAATTGAGCGAAATAGTTTTACCACAGCGGCAAATTCAACAATTAGGTTTAGGAAAAACAACCCATTGGTTCAAACACACACAGAAAGAGAGATTCAATTTGTTCGGGATGGTTTTTGAGGTTCGCGGCGTCTCCCAAGAAGAAATCTTGCTAAAACATGTTGTTTTTAACAAGGAACGTAAAAGGGTATCAGGTATATCAGTACTTCAAATGAAAATCAAAAAGAAAAAGAGACAAAGATGAGTGTAATTTTCTATACTGTATTTTCGGCATTGAAGAATACCGTTACTGTTTTACTGATCTACTGTACGCACTTCTGCGTTTTACTAACCAAACCCCAATCATGCTATATATACAATATATCGGCTAGGTCCAATCTGCTGCCAATGCTCCTTTTCTTCAAGGAACTTTTTTTATTATTACACGCTCAGAAACAAGGATAATCACCCGAAACCTGAGAAGATCTGGAGAATGACCCAGTAACAATAAACTTACAAAGGGAAGGAACGACAAAAGTGGAAAACTATTGTAATCCAAAGTCGAGGCATTTTTTCTTCCAATAACCGACCCTTCAAGTCGGGGGAAGTTTCTTGAAATAATAGTAATATATTTTCAACTTGCTCCTTATTTTAGCTTACGTAGTAATTTAAAACACAAAGATGTATGCAATTTGCAATACATTTTCAATTTGCATTGCATTTCCATGTTTGCACTGCATTGCATTCCCATTTGCACTGCAAACTGCGATGCGATACTCCATTTAAAAAATGCAAGGAGATTCCTGACCAGTTGTTCTTTCAGAAAAAAATGTTCCGGGTGGGGGGGGGGGCATTGCTGGTACTATTTTATTTATTATTGTATTATAGACGTAATATTTTTGTCTCCTCCTGGGGGCACTCTCACAGCTCCGGGAGGGGGCAGTGCCCCAAAAACATATCTGGAAGAAATACTGTTCCTGACACCAAGATAAGACAAAAGGTAATAAACCTGGGTGCACAAATGCTTAATTTCGGAGTTATAGGCTGCCAAAAACATGAAAAAATGAACTTTAAAGGTCCATAGCTCAAAAACTAGGCGACCTACCGTAGTAGGGTCAAGACTTTATTTAGGAACTAGTACGTGCGCTATCCAAATATAAATGTTTCAGAACTCTGCCATACTTCTGCAATAATTTTTATACAGGTAATGAGTACTTCAAATTATATGCACATAGCCAAAGTTCCTTTCTAGAAATTGTCGCGTGTGTACTTTAGATTCAGAAACATTGTATTTTTGGATAGTGCACATAGTAGTTTCTAAGTGAAGTCCTAACCCGACTACGATAGGTAGGGATCCGCACGAGACAAGATTTGAGGCTTTCTCGTCTCGAAAATGTGCTGTAAAAGTGATGTCTCGACTCGAAAAATGTATACTTTTTACTGGAAGAGCTGTGTCTCGACTCGAAATTTGTCAGGAAAATTCTGTCTCGACTCGTCTCGTGCGCATCCCTAACGATAGGTCCCACAGTTTTACAACTATGGACCCTTAAAGCCGCGGATCCAGGATATGATTAAGGGAGCGACTAAATCACAGTTTGCCGCTTTATCCAGTGTAAAGCAGGATTGAAGCCTATTTTATCCAGTGTATACCTCCCCTTGGATCCACACCTGTATAATATATATCTATATCTATCTATCTATCTATCTATCTATCTATATATATATATATATATATATATATATATATATATATATATAACTGTTTCTCAGTGATTAGTTTCTTCAAAACTATTTTTAAAAGTATGTGAAGAGTTTTCAGACATTCGAGTCGAATCAAGATTTTTACGAGCAGTCTCGATACGACCTGAATTTTACAAATTGTGTCTCGACTCGTGTGCATCCCTTCTCGGTTCAGTTTGATTTTGAATAAGCTGTGAGCCAAGCCGCACAAGTCGTTCACAAACGTAGACACAGGCAGAACAGTTTTAAACACGTTTGCCTGGCACGCTATAACTTTTAACAAATTTTGGCCCAAGCATGAATACATGCTCCTCCGGAACTGAAACCCAGAACCTCGTGAACGATGTCCTTGTGTTCTAGATTTCACGACTACCGTAATCGGCAGACAACTAGTTTTTAGTATTCAGACGCAAACCGCCTATCTTTCAAGTTTAATTACAGAATTTAATAATAATAATAATAATAATAATAATAATAATAATAATAATAATAATAATAAGTTGTAGTGGAAGTAGCAACATTGATAATAATTATATTGTTTATGTAGAATAAGTGAAAAAGGAACTTGAAACCACACACAAGATTTGGCTCGACTCGACTCGAAACTCGATCCAAATTTTAGTCGAGTTTCGAGTCGAGTTGGAAGAAGTTTTTCGAGTCGAGTTCTCGAGTCGAGCTAAAAGATGTCTGTTTCGAGTCGAATCGATTTTCAGAAAAGAACTTGCTCGAACTTGCTCGTGCTCATCCACAACCACTGCCCCTGAGTGCAGTAGTAATGTTAGAAATCATTCTCAGGCCACGAAGCTCAAGGAATGGGGTCTTCACGTTATGGGCTCGCGTCCCTTCTATTCACCTATTAAAGATGAAGTTGTTGAACAGCGTTGGCGACATTTGAAAAGTTTTGATCCGTTGAGCACAATGGTGATATCAGAAATCGATCCCTAGCCCTGAACCTCAAGAAACTGGGTCCGGAAATCTTAGACACGAGACCTTTCTATTTCCCTTTTAAACATGGGGTTGTTGGACGCGGATGGTAACATTGGAAAGATCCTAGTCGTTTGAGGACAGCATAATGTCCGAAATCGGTTTCTGGCCTCAAAGCGCCAAAAATGTGGTTCCGAATTGGCTCAATATCAATACCTGCTTGCGCAAGATAGAACAACATTTATAGCTGTATGGATGGTTTTATCTCGCGTAATAAAATACTGAGATTGAACCACAGCAAAGGTTTACATCACAACTCAAATGCTTGGGACCGAATCTGATTCCTGACATCACCGCGATGCTCAAAAGACCAAGGCATCTCCAATGTTTAAAGCAAGTCAATGATGATAGAATAATTAGTTGAATGAAATGTTGGAGGAAGCGGGAGTACCAGGGAAAACCCAAAGATACGACGTTGTACACCACAAACTTACTAGTCCGGGAATCGAAACAATAAGGACCACATGCAGCAGAGAAAGGGCTCTACCACTGAGCTACAACGCCCAACGATTAAAGCGTCAATGACAATAGAGAAATTGGTGGAATGGAAAGTTTAAAGAAACGGGAGTACCCTGAGAAAAACCATGAATACGATCTTGTCCACAATAAACTTACTTGACCGGGGATCGAAACAATAAGGACCCCACGCACCAGAGGAAGCGTTCTACTACTTAGCCACCGCTCCCAATGATTAAAGCAAGTAAATGCTAATAGAGGAATTGGTGGAATGAAAAGTAGGAAGAAGCACGAGAACAATGAGAAACCCGTGGATACGATCTTGTCCAACACAAACTTACTTGACCCACCAGAGGAAGCGCGCTACCATTGAGCCACCGCTCCCAACGATTAAAACAAGTAAATGATAATAGAGGAATTGGTGGAATAAAGAGTAGGAAGAATCGGGAGTACCCTGAGAAAACTCACGGATACGATCTTGTCCATTACACACTTACTTGGCCCACCAGAGGAAGCGCTCTACCACTGAGCCACTGCACCCAATGATTGAACTAAGTCAATGATAATAGAAGAATTAGTGGAATGAAATGTGGGAGGAAGCGGGAGTACTCTGACAAAACCCACAGATACGATCTCATCCACCTCAAACTTAATTGGTCCACCAGAGGAAGCGCTCTACCACTGAGCCACCGCTCCCAATGATTAAAGCAAGTAAATGATAATAGACGAATTGGTGGAATGAAAAGTGGGAAGAATCGGGAGTACTCAGACAAAACCCACGGATACGATCTTGTCCACCACAAACTTCTTAGACGGGGATCGAAACAATAAGGACCCCATGCACAAGAGGTAGCGCTCTATCACTGAGCCACCGTGCCCAATGATTCCCGCAAGTGAATGAGAATAGAAAATTGATTGAATGAAACGTGGGAAGAAGCTGGAGTACACTTAGAAAACCCACGGATATGATCTTCTCCACCACAAACTTACTTTGCCAACCAGAGGAAGCGCTCTACCACTGAACCATTGCGCCCAATGACTAAAGTAAGTCAATGATAATAGAGAAATTGGTTGAATGAAAATTGGAAAGAAGCGGGAGTACCCTGAGAAAATCCACGGATAGCAAGCATGACCTGATTAAAGCAAGTCAATGGTAATAGAAGAATTGGTGGAATGAAATGTGGGAGGAAGCGAGAGTACCCTGACAAAACCCACGGATACGATCTTGTCCACCACAAAAGTACTTGGCCCACCAGAGGAAGCGCTCTACCACAGAGCCACCCCGCCCAATGATTAAGATAGGTCAATGATAATAGAGGAATTGATGGAATGAAGAGTGGGAAGAATCAGGAGTACCATGACAAAACCCACGGAAACGATCTTGTCCATTATAAACTTACTTGGTACACCAGACGAAGCTCTCTACCACTGAGCCACCGCTCTCAATGATTAAACCAACTCAATGATAATAGAGGAATTGGTATAATGAAAAGTGGGAAGAACCGGGAGTAGCCAGAGTAAACCCACGGACACGATCCTGTCCACTACAAACTTACATTGCCCATCAGAGGAAGCGGTCTACCACTGAGCCACTGCGCTTAGTGATTGAACCAAGTCATTGGTAATAGAATTGGTGGAACGAAATGTGGGAGGAAGCGGGACTACTCTGACAAAACCCACGGATAAGATCTTTTCCACCACAAATTTAGTATCCCGGGGATCGAAACACTAACGTCCCCACGCACCAGATGTAGCGTTATACCACTGAGCCACCGCGTCCAATGATTGAAGCAAGTAAATGATAATAGAGGAATTGGTAGAACGAAAAGTGGGAAGAAGCGGGAGTACAGTGAGGAAACCCACGGATACTCTCTTGTACTCCAAAACCTTACTTGGCCCACCAGAGGAAGCGCTCTACCACTGAGTCAATCATTATAGATGAATTGATGGAATGAAATGTGACAGGAAGCGAGAGTACCCTGACAAAAACCATGAATACGATCTTGCCCAACACAAACTTACTTGGCCCACGAGAGGAAGCGCTCTACCACTCAGCCAACCCGCCCAATGATTAAAGCAAGTCAATGAGAATACAGGAGTTGATGGAATGAAAAGTGGGAAGAATCAGGAGTACACTGAGAAAACTCACGGATACGATCTTGTCCACCAGAAAGTTACTTGGCCCACCAGAGGAAGAGGTCTACCACTGAGCCACTGCGCTCAATGATTGAAGTAAGCCAATGATAATAGAAGAATTGGTGGAATGAAATGTGGGAGGAAGCGGGAGTACCCTGAAAATCTCATGGATACGATCTTGTCCACTACAAACTTAATTGGCCCACCAGAGGAAGCTCTCTACCACAAAGCCACCGTGCCCAATGATTAATGTAGGTCAATGATAATAGAGGAATTAGTGGAATGAAAAGTGGGAATTACCGGGAGTAACCTCCCAAAGCCAACGGATACGATCTTGTCAATTACAAAATTACTTGGCACACCACACGAAGCGCTCAACCACTGAGCCACAGCGTCCAATGATTAAAGTAAGTCAATGATAATAGAAGAATTGGTGGAATTAAATGAGGGAGGAAGCGAGAGTACCCTAAAGAAACCCACGAATGCAATCTTGTAAACCACAAACTTACCTTTACCACAAGAGGAAGTGCTCTACCACTGAGCCACCGCCATCAATGATTAAACCAAATCAATGATGGTAGAGAAATTGGTGGAATGAAAAGTAGGAAGGAACGGGAGTACCCTGAGTAAACCCACGGATACGATCTTGTACACCACAAACTTACTTGGCACACCACACGAAGCGCTCTACCACTGAGCCACTGCGCCCAATGATTGAAGCAAGTCATTGATAATAGAAAAATTGGTGGAATGAAATGTGAGAGGAAGCTGGAGTACCATAAAAAACCCATGGATACGATCTTGTCCACTACAAACTTAATTGGCCCACCAGAGGAAGCGCTCTACCACTGAGCCACGTGCCCAATGATTGAACGAAGTCAATGATCAAAGAGGGATTGGTGAAGTGAAAAGAGGGAAGAAGCGGGAGTACTCTGAGAAAACCCACAGATACGATCAACCTTACCTTTACCACACGAGGAAGTGCAATACCACTGAGCCACCGCCCTCAATGATTAAACCAAATCAATGATGGTAGAGAAATTGGTGGAGTGAAAAGTGGGAAGAAGCGGGAGTACTCTGAGAAAACCCACAGATACGATCAAACTTACCTTTACCACACGAGGAAGCGCTCTACCATTGAGCCACCGTGCCCAATGATTAATGTAGGTCAATGATAATAGAGGAATTAGTGGAATGAAAAGTGGGAATTACCGGGAGTAATCTCCCAAAGCCAACGGATACGATCTTGTCCATTACAAAATTATTTGGCACACCACACGAAGCGCTCAACCACTGAGCCACAGCGTTCAATGATTAAAGTAAGTCAATGATAATAGAAGAATTGCTGGAATTAAATGAGGGAGGAAGCGAGAGTACCCTAAAGAAACCCACGAATGCAATCTTGTAAACCACAAACTTACCTTTACCACAAGAGGAAGTGCTCTACCACTGAGCCACCGCCATCAATGATTAAACCACATCAATGATGATAGAGAAATTGGTGGAATGAAAAGTAGGAAGGAACGGGAGTACCCTGAGTAAACCCACGGATACGATGTTGTACACCACAAACTTACTTGGCACACCACACGAAGCGCTCTACCACTGAGCCACTGCGCCCAATGATTAAAGTAAGCCAATGATAATAGAAGAATTGGTGGAATGAAATGTGGGAGGAAGCGGGAGTACCCTGAAAATCTCATGGATACGATCTTGTCCACTACAAACTTAATTGGCCCACCAGAGGAAGCTCTCTACCACTAAGCCATCGTGCCCAATGATTAATGTAGGTCAATGATAATAGAGGAATTAGTGGAATGAAAAGTGGGAATTACCGGGAGTAACCTCCCAAAGCCAACGGATTCGATCTTGTCCATTGCAAAATTACTTGGCACACCACACGAAGCGCTCAACCACTGAGCCACAGCGTCCAATGATTAAAGTAAGTCAATGATAATAGAAGAATTGGTGGAATTAAATGAGGGAGGAAGCGAGAGTACCCTAAAGAAACCCACGAATGCAATCTTGTAAACCACAAACTTACCTTTACCACAAGAGGAAGTGCTCTACCACTGAGCCACCGCCATCAATGATTAAACCAAATCAATGATGGTAGAGAAATTGGTGGAATGAAAAGTAGGAAGGAACGGGAGTACCCTGAGTAAACCCACGGATACGATCTTGTACACCACAAACTTACTTGGCACACCACACGAAGCGCTCTACCACTGAGCCACTGCGCCCAATGATTGAAGCAAGTCATTGATAATAGAAAAATTGGTGGAATGAAATGTGAGAGGAAGCGGGAGTACCATAAAAAACCCATGGATACGATCTTGTCCACTACAAACTTAATTGGACCACCAGAGGAAGCGCTCTACCATTGAGCCACGTGCCCAATGATTGAACGAAGTCAATGATCAAAGAGGGATTGGTGGAGTGAAAAGAGGGAAGAAGCAGGAGTACTCTGAGGAAACCCACAGATATGATCAACCTTACCTTTACCACACGAGGAAGTGCAATACCACTGAGCCACCGCCCTCAATGATTAAACCAAATCAATGATGGTAGAGAAATTGCTGGAATGAAAAGTGGGAAGAAGCGGGAGTAACCTCAGAAAACACACGGATACTATCTTATCCATTACAAACTTACTTGGCCCACCAGAAAAAGCGCTCTACCACTGAGCCACTGTGCTCAATGATTGAAGCAAGTCCGTGATAATAGAAGAACTGGTGGAATGAAATATGGGAGGAAGCGGGAGTACCCTGACAAAACCCAGAGATACGATCTCATCCACCTCATACTTAATTCGTCCACCAGAAAAGAGCGCTGTACCACTGAGCCACCGCGCGCAATGATTAAAGCCAGTCAATAATAATAGAGGAATTTGTGGAATGAAAAGTGGGAAGAAGTGGGAATACCCTATGAAAAACCACGGATATGATATTGTCCACTACAAATTTCTTTGGGTGGGGATCGAAACAATAAGGACCCCACGCAAAAAAGGAAGCGCTCTACCACTGAGCTGCCGCGCCGAATGATTAAAGCAAGTCAATGATAAAAGAGTAATTGGTGGAATGAAAAGTGGGAACAAGCGGGAGTACCCTGAGAATACCCACGGATACGATACTCTCCACCACACAACTTACTTGGCTGGGGAACGAAATAATAAGGACCCCATGCACGAGAGAAAGCGCTCTACCACAGAGCCACCGCGTCCAATGATTAAAGCAAGTCAGTGATAACAGAAGAATTGATGGAGTGAAAAGTGGCAAGAAGCGAGAGTACCCTGAGAGAAGGTACGGATACGATCTTGTCCACCGCAAACTTACTTGGCCGGAGATTGAAACAATATGGACCCCACGCGCCAAAGTAAGCTGTCTACCAATAGCCACCGCGCCCAACAAGGACAAGAAAATTGGAAGTTACTAGGAAACATTTTAAGAAGCAATATCTTTAAATGGTTAAGACCACTGCCCGATGATCGTGACTCCATGAAAAGAAAAGACTGATAAGTCCCTCTCCTATATCGTCTTTTTCAAACCTCATACGTTATCCGGATATTATCCTTTATTCGTCATCCGGATGTAATCAGTTATCCGAATGTTCTATTATCCAGATATTATCCGTTATTTTAATTTTATAAATTATTCGGATAAATCCATTATCCGGATATTATCCGACATCCGGATATTATCCGTCATCCGGATATCATCCGTTATCCGGATCTTATTCGTCATCCGTTTTCCATCATGCGGATAGTATCCGTTATCTCTATATTATCCGTCACTCGTTATCCGGATATTATCCGTCAACCATTATTCTGATATTATCCGTTGTCCGCCATCCGTTTTGTTATCCGTCAACCGGATATTGCAAATTCGGATACGTTTCTATCCGATATCAGTATAAAAATTATTCCTAATCACCATCGCAGGACCATACACGAGCTAAATGTCTTCAAAGTGTGCTACACAAGAGCAGGGCGATCATGGCGATTGCCTCCCAGAAAGGGAATTACTCTTATTTTATATATAAATAAAAACCATTACGGAGTTTGGAGCTCTTAAAAGTAGCTCTAAGTAGGAGTATTACCAACCATCGAGCCCCCAGAAGTCCATCGTAGATCCGCCTCTGGACAAGAGAATGGGAAACACTTATTATTCACATTCAGTTTGCACATCTCAACAAATAAACAATATTTTCTTTCACTTCTGCATTCTGCTGAACTGTAACGACCTTTTTACGTTTAAAATAATTATTCATTTTTCAATAATTGTAAATGTTTATAATTTCAGTAATTCACCAAGAATAGAGTCAACTAGAAGTGTTTTTGTAACGAAGAAATAACAACATGAACTGTGAAATATCTTCTCACAAACTGTCGAGAGTTGAGAGTCGACAAACTTTACTCTTTCGTTTACCGATTACCTCGAAACCGCGGTAGCCAGAATTAGCACAGGATAGGGGACTTATATTAACAAATTGAAAATCTCAGGAAAATGCAGAAGTCTTTTAGTCTGAGAGAAAAAAGGAATGAAATCTTTAATTTCTAGTTCTGTTAGTCTTGTAGCTCTTAGTCCGTACCAAAGTACTGATAGAAATATGGCCAATGAATTATGACTATTTTGTAGAATATTCCACTTTAATATCACAGGAAATTCATCTTCCGGCTTGCTTGGTTGTGAAAAGTTATAGAGTGTATGTAAAGTATGTGTACTGTCGCTGATTTGTGATAACAATCAGAAACAGAAGTAAAAGGTAAATTGCAGTAATAGTTTTCTGTTATTTTTTTTATTCAAGGGGAGACGGAAAACCTACTTTTATATTAACATTTGTTTTTCTTAAAATTTCTATTCGGATACACACTCTTCCCCCTCAACATTGAATACGGAAATGGAAAACTTATTTAGAATTTGATTGTTAATTCCAGTATATTTCAAGCATCACTTCTCAGACCTGGGTTTGTGATATGTCGATACATCGCTATCGTCGATATCTATATTATCATATATCAACATTCGATATCGCGAATATATGGATATGAATATATCATTCTAAATTTTCGATATCGATATTCGGGGGGCGGCGAGGTATAAGGGTCCCCTAAGTCTTGCGATTGATGAAGAAATTAAACTTACTTATTAAATATTGTTTTCTAATCATAATATCTTTATTACCACAAATTGCAATGTAAATACATCCACTTGCAAATTCGCAATATTATATGGTATAATTTCTTAGGCGCCAGAACATGTCTGTTCCCTGAAATAAGAAACAAAAAATCACGTGCAAAACCAAGTGCTTCGAACTTTCAACTAGAATTTACCATAAGAAAGTTTTTTATTTCTCTCTCTTGGAGATTGATTGATTGATTTTGAGTTTTACGTAGCGTTCAGCAGCGAGGCTATATGAGACGTGGAATCCGAACCACATGAGCTCCCGCCGGGAATCGAACCCGGGTCTCCCACGCCAAAGGCGCGTACGCTAACCGCTTAGCCACGGAGGAGCTCCCTCTCTCCCTTGGAGATTTCCGTCCCTTTTGACCTTTGGGACCGCTCATTGACAAAACGTTCACATATGATCGCTATATGCAGTCATACTCTTAGGCAGTCAGAGATTTTGAAAAAGAAACGACTTTTTAATAATAATAATAATAAATTATTATTATTATTATTATTATTATTATTATTATTATTAAAATGGGGTTTACAACTAGGGTCCTATTTCGTTATCTTGCAACTCTGCTACGCCACTGGTGTCCCCTATTCTGTGTTTGTCTCTTTTTCGTTTCGTTTATCTATTTGTTTTGGGCTGTTTGGCTTTTATATGAAACCTTTATATTATATAAGTTTTTCTTTTTATGAGTTTCTTTTTTTGGGTGGGATGGGGGGGAGAGAAATGCTTTCTTCTTATATCTGTTTCTTGCCATTCATCTTGTTTGAACTGCTTAAGTAAGTTATGTTGTAAATTTTGATGTCATCAAAATCCGTCACAATCATAAAATTGTCATTCTTAACAATTTGTTTTATTCTCTTATTTGCAATTTGCCACACTGATATATTTGTGACAAAATTGAGGTTTAGTCCAACGCCTTTCGAATTTGCAACCAACCCAACCGCCGAGCTTTTTGGGTTGCCTGCTATTGCAGCAAAAGGAGAATTGCAGGTGGTATTGCACTTTTGGAGTCGTGTATACAATCTTCTTTCTTAACCTCTATTTAAACCTGAAGTGATAGAAACGAACCACTACCTATTTTAACGTTGATCATCATAGTGAAAACTGTAACCAATAGCGAGAAACAGTTTTCTGCAATCAATTAAGTGTTCGAAGGATATATTCCATTCTTACACTAAGTTCTCTATTAAAACTGGAGGTGGAGAAAATCAATCACTTTGTTTCAACTCTGATAGTGATAGAACAAAACTGTAATTAATAACAATATACGGTTTTGTGTAATCAATGAAGCGTCCCAAGAATATACCGTTAAAAGTGGACGGGGAACATCAACCAATTCTCGTTTTAACGGTGATCGCTATAGCAAAATGGTAACACACAGAGAAAAGCCCTTTTCTCCAGTCAATTAAGCGTCTCAAGAATATATTTCATTTTCATTCATGAGTCTCTACTAAAACCGAAAATGGTAGAAATCTACTACGACTACTAGTTTCAATATCAGTTTATATGGTGAAAACTGAGTTAGCAACAGGCTAAATTTTTGTAAGTCCCTTAAAAATGATTGGCAACACCGCTCTCGAAGTACGAGAGGCGAAGTCATAGGAAGATAGTAGTGAAGCTTTTCGAATACATCTTGTTTTCTGTTTGAAATATTCACAATTTCCATTACTTAATGCAATGTTAGTACTTTCGAAAATGCAGAAAACTTTTTTGCAGTTAAGGAAAACATATTTTTTAACCCGAAAAAAATCGTAAAAGAACAAAGACGATTTTGAAGTTCCGTCGTTATTAATACGACTAAAAGGTAGTTCCTCACTTTATTTTGATAGCCATGAGTAGGGGATACATGTATGTTTTAGGACACTTTTCCCCTTCCACCCCCTAACTGTCAAAAAAAATTATGAAGCCACCACTGACTATTGTACTTTAACACAGAGGGATAACCCAAAGTGAGATTGAATATGCTTTTATGACATTTAAAATCATAAAAACTTACATCTAAAATATTACAATGGAATCCTACACAAAATATATTTATTGCATCTCTTAATCTCCAGTTTATAAGCTTTCATTTGACACTTGAATCGTGAAAATCCGTTAATAATTAGTTTTAAAAATTCAATGAGAAAGAATATAACAAATGTAGCATTTACTGGAATAGGTGATCTGTCACTGATTCATTTGAACGATTCCAGTACCAGCACAGGACCTTCCAATCCGATTCTTTTTCCTTCTGTTCACGTCAACATACATATATACATTAGCAACTCTCTTCCTTCAACACAGCTTCTAGGTAGCAATCGTAAGAGGGCGCTCTATCTGACGTAGTCTCCTCGAAGGAGAATATATCATACATGACGTCATTGAATCCGTGACGAAATATCTCTCGAGTCTCTTTCTCTCTTTCCTTCCCATCAGCAATCAATGATATGCAACTCCATATATTGAATAAGTGAGTAACTGTTTGAATATGGTTACCTAACCGACAAATTTAGTTAAAACATCAATGTTAAAAAAAAGAAAAAAGTCAGTGTTGCCAACTCAATATTTTTTTCGGAACGTTCCAGGATTTTAATTTTTCAAGATATCACTTTAAAAAATATCGGGATGAATTCACCCCATTACTAATAAATATGATAATTGTTAAAAATGAGTTGGCAACACTGACAGTCTCACCCCCAAATAAAGTTAAAATTCAATAACTCGGTCCCTAATTAACCGATTTTAAAAATTCAAACGGCAAATGAATACTAATAACATAGCCAATTTTATAAAATGCATAAATGGTTGCATAACCCACAGGATATGTTTCACTTTTTTAATATCTTTACAAAACTTCATTAAATCGAAAAAATAAAAAATACTACCATAATTTAAATGAAATTTTAAGACCTTTCTAAAGAATAACATTTTCCCGAAAACTCAAAAATAAACCCGTAAAAAATTCCGAAATTTTGAATTTGCTATAACTTCATCAAATATTAACCGATTTTCAAAATTCAAACGGCAATCAATAGACAAATAAATTTCCTATCTATTGAATGTCTTATAAATTGCATAACTCTAAGGATATAATTATAAAAAACTCAAATAAATCTCTTATTTATACATGTATCTTTAAAATTTAAATGACATTATGTTCTGTATATCCAAAGGTCTTAGTTTTTTATAGTCTGATACTATAAAAACACTTATACACTTGAAATATACTTAAAATTACAAGTTCGGATATCGATAATGAAACCATAGAAACACTTATAAACTTAAAACATACTTAAAATTACAAGTTTTATTTTTGTTATTTTTTGGATTCATTTCTAAAGTAAAACTGATGTATTTTATAACCATTATCTAAATCTTTCAAACCCTCATACTTAACAAACAGCTTATACTTTTTCAAATCTTTCAATACTTGCTCAGTTTCATCATTATACCTTTGTGGTAATAACGTCTTATATTTCTCATCTAAATGTACTAAAACTCTTTGACCATAACGCTGTGTTTGAATCAATTTCCATAATGTTATTTCGTACGCTTTACCTTTTTCTAACTCATCTATGCGAAGGAATCTCAATGCTTTAACATCATTTTTATATTCAAATAATTAGCCATAGTTTATTTATTATAAGGAAAATGTTCGTTTTATGAGAAATTCATAAAAACCGATTCTCATTTACATAAAATTTACATACAGAACTCAACAGTTGGATAATTATCTTTTAAACCAGTGTATTTGACTTTTATTCCATCTTTAACGATCTCATCAATCATTTTATCTGTTAAGTGTTTTGTAAATCTAGGTGGAAGAAAGACCTTGAACTCCTCACACTCAACTAAAATGCTCTTTCCAAACTTAGTTTTAATCTTTTCCATTTTCACAATCTTATATTCTGTATTTAATTCTAATTTTCTTAATCCAATAACTTGTTTTTGTTCAAGACTTCTAAGTTTATTTAAAAGCTCAATATGACTTGACATCGTATTTATTATATAGAAAATCAATGAACATTCTTCAATTTTTATCTTCACAAAAAATATTTAATCATTTTTTATCAATTTCGTTTATGGAAAAACTTCCATAAAACAATACAAACACACATTTAACTATCTAAAACTCTTCTACTACTTTCTCATTCTTGGGATCATATGTAAAGTTCTTTTGTCCAATTAAAATCGCATAGCATATAGCATTAGCAGCCATAGCTTCTGCAAAGTCTACTACAATCTTTATGTTTGTTCTCTCATTTACCGATACATTCTTCCTCTTACTACAATTAATGACATACATTGGTCTGTTATCGATAAACTCTTTAGGATCATAGTACATTTCGGTATTGCCACATGTTATTCTTTTAAATGCAGTATAATCTTCATACATCTTAAAATAATCCCTGTTAGCAATATCTAAGTTTCTTGATTCTTTTGGAAATACCTCATTCCTCCCATTCTTAAGATAGATATTTTTTACCTTACAATGATCGAACTTACTTGCATCTGCTGTTTGTTTGCCACTTCTATCAGTTTGGAACATTACAACTACGAAATCAGGCATATCAAATTGTCTAGAATTAAATTGAGTAGTAACATCAAACTCCAAGAAAGAACCTACAACAGTCTTCTGAACACACTGATAACTATGGAATGAAAACATGATTTTAGGTTCTTTAAGAATATTCAACTTTAACTTGTTTTCATAATTAGATTCAACAATAGGCATTCTTATCTCCATACTTTTTATTGCTATTTTTCCATCATGAGGAGCTGCTGCACCTGCTCCTGATCCAGTCCATATGTACAAGACATCGTTATTGCTGTTAGCTTTTGTAAATCTTATTCTCAATCCACTTTCCACATAACCTCTTTATAATAACTTAAAAAGCCTGGAATTAATCTTAATGGATACAAAACGCTAAAGTCCTTTCGTAGACCAAGTTTATCATCTGTTTCAAATCCTGCTTGTTTTAAATATTCAACTTCTCGTTTGGAAATCTTTAATGTTCCAATAGCTGTAGATGTTATTCCAGGTAGTTCATTCTTATCTATAACAACTACATGCTTTCTAACCTCAATTTGAGAAAAGAAGAATGGTAAGAAGTTATCTACAAGTTTTATAGTATCATTTGCACCAAATGTTCGTCCAACTGATGCACCAACAACTTCAAAAGTCATATGACAATCTGCTTTGTGTGGATGTATAAAGCCATCCCCCACATCGAAATCAAACTCAATATCTTTGTTAGCTTCATTCAAATTATTAAATGTTCTTGTGTTAGCTTTAAAGCTCTGTAACTCGTAACTCTCAACACTATCCATTTATTATAAAGAAAATCTTGAAACAACGCTTTTATGGGATATACCCATAAAAGAATCATACATAATAACAATTAAAAAAACTTATAATCCCCATCCTAACTTAACCTTAGCATTCATAGTAGTACCAACCCCAAAAGCAGCTAATCGTTCACCAATTGACGTATCACTACTAAATGCTCTTTTCCATGCTTTAGTTTCTAGTTCCTTATCTGCAATATGTCTTGACTCTGTATCTTTATTGTCTCTGTAGTATATATCGTGTTCTTTACAAGCCTCATCTAATGGGTTAATACCTTTATCACCTCTCTCTAACCTTTCTTGAAGCTTAGTCCCAGGCCCGCAAAATCTAAAACCTGGAATATGTAATTCAACTGGAAGTTTATTAATCAAATCATTTACTAATCCTTTTCCAAGCTTCTCATCATTCCAGAATCGTGGTGGTAATGTATTTAAGATCTTAATCAAATAACCTATACCTTTTGGATCATTAGGAATAAATTGGAAAAGCTTATTATTAATCATACTCACTATACCTACTTTCTCATTATAAAAGTTACTATTACCAGCCTTTTCTACTCCATCTATAAGTATTAACCGATCAATTAACTTTCTCACATCATCCATCCATATATATTCTTTAGGTATCTCTGTATATTGTTTAATTCCTTCACCAGTCCTTTTACGTGTCGTGTTCTTTTTAGGAGTTGGGGGTAAAGTTGGTTTAATATAATTATCCCAAATAGGCTTGATAATATTAATGTACTTAGAACCTCTACTAGATGCTACTTTTTATCTCGATTATATTTTTGGAAGGCAGCATCTGATTCTATTATTATTTCCTTGTACTGTTCAAAATCGTCATCATCATAATCTTCAATGGTTTTATTAGTATTCATCGTTAACAATTCCCATGGACCTTCTGTTCCTTTATAAGTTTTACCATTAATTATCAAATCATCGTCATTCACTTTAACTTCCAAATTTCCTATCTTATTTATTATTTTTCCATCTTCTTCTGCAGCTCTTATTCCAAACACAGTATCATTTCTTTTACTATAATATTTCGTTGCAATCTTACCAAATGAGTGTGCTGTTGTTAAAGGTTCTACTCCTTCCACTTTGTCTTTAATTTGTTTTCTCATTTGTTTTATTTCTCCCGTTATAAGCGTATCACTACTACTTGGAGAACTATCATAAGTTATCTTTTTAGGTGTTTCTAGTAGACTAGGATCTATTGAAACCGTCTTATGTACAACTGGAACAAGTTCAGTTATTAGATTTATATTTTGTTCTGCTACTTCTTTGATCTCACTTCCCAAGTTTTGAATAGCATCAATTACAGGCTGTTCTTGCGTCTTAAATTTATCATATATACCTGCTCTTTCTTTCTTCCAAGATTTGAAGCCCTTTATCAAGAACTCCTTTAACTTGATATTCTTATTAATATCTTTCTCATCCATTTATTTTATAGAAAACGAAAAAACGTCAATAAACGTCAAAGAACATCAATAAACGTAAAAAAGTCAAACGTTTATAAAGTGTTTTATCTTGTTCCTATACTTACCATTGTTTACCTTCCTTGTCATATCAATTACTATAAAACCATAATCTTCTTGCCAACATTTTGAACATATCTCTTTAAATTTATCATAAGACATATCTCATCCAACAAAATCATTATATACATGTTTAAGATTAGTATCATCTTGTCTAAATACACATAGGAAGTTAACGTTATCTCTTATAAGCTGTTTAGGTACCTTTGAATATGTTTGTGCAAGATACAAACAGTCTAAATGTCTATGCCTACCTCTTGTAAAGTAATTTCTAACAGTATCTTGATTCTCTGAAATGTAATCATCAAACACAACTATAGAGTATTTTTCACATTCATCAATAGGTACAATAGAATCATTACCGCTTAAGAACGTTGCTATTTGCTTCTTAAACTTTTGTTCTGCCTTTTCAAATCGATCTTTTAACTCCTCATACTTTGGCTGATTCATGCTTTTAGAATATATATAGAAGTAATTATTGTTTAACCAACCTGGCTGTAATAAAAAATTAAATAGCAAAAACGTCTTACCACACCCAGATGGACCCACTATAAGACATCGAATATCATCAGGTATAAGCTCTCCATTTCTTTTCTTAGCTGTTGTTTCTTTTATCATCTCTTTTACATCCCAATTAACAGTTTTCTTACTCATTTATTATAGAGAAAATCGTCTCTTTTATGATCTTATATCTTTAAGTTGTTCTCTGATCTTAAGCAACGTATCTTTTATATATTCGTTATCCATTTCACCATTTAATGTTATTATTATCTCTAACTGTTCTTTAAATGAGTTAATACAAGTGACAATGGTTTTACATTCATCTTTTCTTTTGCTTATGTTTAACTTAGAAGACAAACCTGTTATTATAGCACTTCCAGTTGCAAGAGATGTTGTTAATATTGAGTAAATTGTTACAGGTATAAAAATATTAATAAATCCAGTTGTTGCAGAAAGTATAACCGACAACGTGATCAAAGTGTAGTATGCATATCTAACAATTCGTACTTTTCTCTTTTTCTTCTTTAAACTGTATTCTAACTTTTGAATGACATCTTCTATTAACTTGATTACTTTTTCTCTTGGAATATCTCTAGGTAAATCAAACTCATTCATTTATTATATAATAAATGGCTAAGGTATTTAAGTTAACGAGTGATACTTCTGTTTTAAAGAAGAAACTCCATTACGAATTAGACAACAGTAGCAACTATTTAAGTATAGGACTAGTTGGGTTTTACACAACATACTTAACTCCAAACATTACAGAAAGAAATAATAAATTAACATTTTGTAGTAACCTTCATCCTAATCTTACAAAACAACTCATAGTTCAACCTGGTCAATATAGTTCAAAAGAATTAGAAGAATATATTAAATTAAATTTTCCATACACTGGTGATGCTTTTAAAAATATTAAATTTACTGAGGACAGAGAGAAAAATAGAGTTAAAATATTTAGCGAGCATTGTGATATAACCTTAGATACCATTAATACTGTATTAAGTTTTAGTGAGAAGAAGTTAGTTGGAAACACAGAACATGTTGGAGATAACGTCTTAAAAGTTAGAACCAAAACCTTTTTTTTTTTGGTTATAATTATTTAACCCATAACCAAAAATGTAAAATGCAACAAAAGAGAAAATAAAGACCAAAAGAGCTTAGGTAACGGCAAGGTCATCCCAAGCACCTTTTAGTAAGTCATGACTCACATCAATATCGAAGCAAACAAATGCCAAAATTAAATAATATGCTGTTATCAATTCCAAATTATCGATATTAAACAAGCTTTTTATTACTACAAATAACTTCGATAGATTTCGTTGTGACACAAGCTACAAGAAGTGCATAGTAAAATCTTCATGGCGAGTCGTGACTCATCTTCATCTTCGAAGCGCATCGATTCCAAAATGAAGAAATTATGGGCCACTTAAATGAAATGAAGAACTCAACCTTATTTCATTACTAGAAATCTCGATAAATTTCGTTGAGAGTCACCACAGGGGAAGACCATCACAAACGCTTTTTAATGAGACATGACTCACTTCTATCTTCGAAGCGCATCGATTCCAAAATGAAGAAATTATGGGCAACTTAAAGGAAATGAAGAACTCAACGTTATTCCATTACTAGAAATCTCGATAAATTTTGTTGAGAGTCACCACACGGGAAGACCATCACAAACGCTTTTTAATGAGACATGACTCACTTCTATCTTCGAAGCGCATCGATTCCAAAATGAAGATATTATGGGCAACTTAAAGGAAATGAAGAACTCAACGTTATTCCATTACTAGAAATCTCGATAAATTTTGTTGAGAGTCACCACACGGGAAGACCATCAGAAACGCTTTTTAATGAGACATGACTCACTTCTATCTTCGAAGCGCATCGATTCCAAAATGAAGAAATTATGGGCCACCTAAAGGAAATGAAGAACTCAACGTTATTTTATTACTAGAAATCTCGATAAATTTTGTTGAGAGTCACCACACGCGAAGACCATCACAAACGCTTTTTAATGAGACATGACTCACTTCTATCTTCGAAGCGTATCGATTCCAAAATGAAGAAATAATGGGCCACTTAAAGGAAATGAAAAACTCAATGTTATATCATTACTAGAAATCTCGATAAATTATGTTGAGAGTCACCACACGCGAAGACCATCACAAACGCTTTTTAATGAGACATGACTCACTTCTATCTTCGAAGCGCATCGATTCCAAAATGAAGAAATTATGGGCCACTTAAAGCAAATGAAGAACTCAACGTTATTTCATTACTAGAAATCTCGATAAATTTTGTTGAGTGTCACCACATGGAAAGACCATCACAAAGGATTTTTAATGAGACATGACTCACTTCTATCTTCGAAGCACATCGATTCCAAAATGAAGAAATTATGGGCCACTTAAAGGAAATGAAGAACTCAACGTTATTTCATTACTAGAAATCTCGATAAATTTTGTTGAGAGTCACCACACGCGTAAGTTATCACAAACGCTTTTTAATGAGACATGACTCACTTCTATCTTCGAAGCGCATCGATTCCAAAATGAAGAAATTATGGGCCACTTAAAGGAAATGAAGAACTCAACGTTATTTCATTACTAGAAATCTCGATAAATTTTGTTGAGAGTCACCACACGGGAAGACCATCACAACGCTTTTTAATGAGACATGACTCACTTCTATCTTCGAAGCGCATCGATTCCAAAATGAAGAAATTATGCGCTACTTAAAGGAAATGAAGAACTCAACGTTATTTCATTACTAGAAATCTCGATAAATTTTGTTGAGAGTCACCAGACGCGAAAGCCATCACAAACGCTTTTTAATGAGACATGACTCACTTCTATCTTCGAAGCGCATCGATTCCAAAATGAAGAAATTATGGGCCACTTAAAGGAAATGAAGAACTCAATGTTATATCATTACTAGAAATCTCGATAAATTTTGTTGAGAGTCACCACACGCGAAGACCATCACAAACGATTTTTAATGAGACATGACTCACTTCTATCTTCGAAGCGCATCGATTCTAAAATGAAGAAATTATGGGCCACTTAAAGGAAATGAAGAACTCAATGTTATTTCATTACTAGAAATCTCGATAAATTTTGTTGAGAGTCACCACACGCGAAGACCATCACAAACGCTTTTTAATGAGACATGACTCACTTCTATCTTCGAAGCGCATCGATTCCAAAATGAAGAAATTATTGGCCACTTAAAGGAAATGAAGAACTCAACGTTATTTCATTACTAGAAATCTCGATAAATTTTGTTGAGAGTCACCACACGGGAAGACCATCAGAAACGCTTTTTAATGAGACATGACTCACTTCTATCTTCGAAGCGCATCGATTCCAAAATGAAGAAATTATTGGCCACTTAAAGGAAATGAAGAACTCAACGTTATTTCATTACTAGAAATCTCGATAAATTTTGTTGAGAGTCACCACACGGGAAGACCATCACAAACGCTTTTTAATGAGACATGACTCACTTCTATCTTCGAAGCGCATCGATTCCAAAATGAAGAAATTATAGGCAAATTAAAGGAAATGAAGAACTCAACGTTATTTCATTACTAGAAATCTCGATAAATTTTGTTGAGTGTCACGACACGGGAAGACCATCACAAACGCTTTTCAATGAGACATGACTCACTTCTATCTTCGAAGCGCATCGATTCCAAAATGAAGAAAATATGTGCCATTTGAAGCAAATGAAGAATTCAACGTTATTTCGTTACTAGAAATCTCGATAAATTTTGTTGAGAGTCACCACACGGGAAGACCATCACAAACGCTTTTCAATGAGACATGACTCACTTCTATCTTCGAAGCGCATCGATTCCAAAATGAAGAAATTATGGGCCACTTAAAGGAAATGAAGAACTCAACGTTATTTCATTACTAATAATCTCGACAAATTTTGTTGAGAGTCACCACACAGGAAGACCATCACAAACGCTTTTCAATGAGACATGACTCACTTCTATATTCGAAGCGCATCGATTCCAAAATGAAGAAATTATGAGCCACTTAAAGGAAATGAAGAACTCAACGTTATTTCATTACTAGAAATCTCGATAAATTTTGTTGAGAGACACCACAGGGGAAGACCATCACAATCGCTTTTTAATGAGACATGACTCACTTCTATCTTCGAAGCGCATCGATTCCAAAATGAAGAATTTATTGGCCACTTAAAGGAAATGAAGAACACAACGTTATTTCATTACTAGAAATCTCGATAAATTTTGTTGAGAGTCACCACACGCGAAGACCATCACAAACGCTTTCTAATGAGACATGACTCACTTCTATCTTCGAAGCGCATCGATTCCAAAATGAAGAAATTATGGGCCACTTAAAGGAAATGAAGAACTCAAGTTATTTCATTACAAGAAATCTCGATAAATTTTGTTGAGAGTCACCACACGCGAAAGCCATCACAAACGCTCTTTAATGAGACATGACTCACTTCTATCTTCGAAGCGCATCGATTCCAAAATGAAGAAATTATGGGCCACTTAAAGGAAATGAAGAACTCAATGTTATATCATTACTAGAAATCTCGATAAATTTTGTTGAGAGTCACCACACGCGAAGACCATCACAAACGATTTTTAATGAGACATGACTCACTTCTATCTTCGAAGCGCATCGATTCCAAAATGAAGAAATTATGGGCAACTTAAAGGAAATGAAGAACTCAACGTTATTCCATTACTAGAAATCTCGATAAATTTTGTTGAGAGTCACCACACGGGAAGACCATCACCAACGCTTTTTAATGAGACATGACTCACTTCTATCTTCGAAGCGCATCGATTCCAAAATGAAGAAATTATGGGCCACTTAAAGGAAATGAAGAACTCAACGTTATTTCATTACTAGAAATCTCGATAAATTTTGTTGAGAGTCACCACACGGGAAGACCATCACCAACGCTTTTTAATGAGACATGACTCACTTCTATCTTCGAAGCGCATCGATTCCAAAATGAAGAAATTATGGGCCACTTAAAGGAAATGAAGAACTCAACGTTATTTCATTACTAGAAATCTCGATAAATTTTGTTGAGAGTCACCACACGGGAAGACCATCACAAACGCTTTTCAATGAGACATGACTCACTGCTATCTTCGCAGCGCATCGATTCCAAAATGAATAAATTATGGACCACTTAAAGGAAATGAAGAACTCAAGGTTATTTCATTACTAGAAATCACGATAAATTTTGTTGAGAGTCACCACACGGGAAGACCACCACAAACGCTTTTTAATGAGACATGACTCACTTCTATCTTCGAAGCGCATCGATTGCAAAATGAAGAAATTATGGGCCACTTAAAGGAAATGAAGAACTCAACGTTATTTCATTACTAGAAATCTCGATAAATTTAGTTGAGAGTCACCACACGCGAAGACCATCATAAACGCTTTTTAATGAAACATGACTCACTTCTATATTAGAAACGCATCCATTCCAAAATGAAGAAATTATGGGCCGCTTAAGGGAAAGGAAGAACTCAACGTTATTTTATTACTAGAAATCTCGATAAATTTTGTTGAGAGTCACCACACGCGAAGACCATCACAAACGCTTTTTAATGAGACATGACTCACTTCTATCTTCGAAGCGTATCGATTCCAAAATGAAGAAATTATGGGCCACTTAAAGGAAATGAAGAACTCAATGTTATATCATTACTAGAAATCTCGATAAATTATGTTGAGAGTCACCACACGCGAAGACCATCACAAACGCTTTTTAATGAGACATGACTCACTTCTATCTTCGAAGCGCATCGATTCCAAAATGAAGAAATTATGGGCCACTTAAAGCAAATGAAGAACTCAACGTTATTTCATTACTAGAAATCTCGATAAATTTTGTTGAGTGTCACCACATGGAAAGACCATCACAAAGGATTTTTAATGAGACATGACTCACTTCTATCTTCGAAGCGCATCGATTCCAAAATGAAGAAATTATGGGCCACTTAAAGGAAATGAAGAACTCAACGTTATTTCATTACTAGAAATCTCGATAAATTTTGTTGAGAGTCACCACACGCGTAAGTTATCACAAACGCTTTTTAATGAGACATGACTCACTTCTATCTTCGAAGCGCATCGATTCCAAAATGAAGAAATTATGGGCCACTTAAAGGAAATGAAGAACTCAACGTTATTTCATTACTAGAAATCTCGATAAATTTTGTTGAGTCACCACACGGGAAGACCATCACAAACGCTTTTTAATGAGACATGACTCACTTCTATCTTCGAAGCGCATCGATTCCAAAATGAAGAAATTATGCGCTACTTAAAGGAAATGAAGAACTCAACGTTATTTCATTACTAGAAATCTCGATAAATTTTGTTGAGAGTCACCAGACGCGAAAGCCATCACAAACGCTTTTTAATGAGACATGACTCACTTCTATCTTCGAAGCGCATCGATTCCAAAATGAAGAAATTATGGGCCACTTAAAGGAAATGAAGAACTCAATGTTATATCATTACTAGAAATCTCGATAAATTTTGTTGAGAGTCACCACACGCGAAGACCATCACAAACGATTTTTAATGAGACATGACTCACTTCTATCTTCGAAGCGCATCGATTCTAAAATGAAGAAATTATGGGCCACTTAAAGGAAATGAAGAACTCAATGTTATTTCATTACTAGAAATCTCGATAAATTTTGTTGAGAGTCACCACACGCGAAGACCATCACAAACGCTTTTTAATGAGACATGACTCACTTCTATCTTCGAAGCGCATCGATTCCAAAATGAAGAAATTATTGGCCACTTAAAGGAAATGAAGAACTCAACGTTATTTCATTACTAGAAATCTCGATAAATTTTGTTGAGAGTCACCACACGCGAAGACCATCACAAACGCTTTTTAATGAGACATGACTCACTTATATGTTCGAAGCGCATCGATTCCAAAAAGAAGAAATTATGGCCCACTTAAAGGAAATGAAGAACTCAACGTTATTTCATTACCAGATTTCTCGATAAATTTTGTTGAGAGTCACCACACGGGAAGACCATCACAAACGCTTTTTAATGAGACATGACTCACTTCTATCTTCGAAGCGCATCGATTCCAAAATGAAGAAATTATTGGCCACTTAAAGGAAATGAAGAACTCAACGTTATTTCATTACTAGAAATCTCGATAAATTTTGTTGAGAGTCACCACACGGGAAGACCATCACAAACGCTTTTTAATGAGACATGACTCACTTCTATCTTCGAAGCGCATCGATTCCAAAATGAAGAAATTATGGGCAAATTAAAGGAAATGAAGAACTCAACGTTATTTTATTACTAGAAATCTCGATAAATTTTGTTGAGTGTCACGACACGGGAAGACCATCACAAACGCTTTTCAATGAGACATGACTCACTTCTATCTTCGAAGCGCATCGATTCCAAAATGAAGAAAATATGTGCCATTTGAAGCAAATGAAGAATTCAACGTTATTTCGTTACTAGAAATCTCGATAAATTTTGTTGAGAGTCACCACACGGGAAGACCATCACAAACGCTTTTCAATCAGACATGACTCACTTCTATCTTCGAAGCGCATCGATTCCAAAATGAAGAAATTATGGGCCACTTAAAGGAAATGAAGAACTCAACGTTATTTCATTACTAATAATCTCGACAAATTTTGTTGAGAGTCACCACACGGGAAGACCATCACAAACGCTTTTCAATGAGACATGACTCATTTCTATATTCGAAGCGCATCGATTCCAAAATGAAGAAATTATGAGCCACTTAAAGGAAATGAAGAACTCAACGTTATTTCATTACTAGAAATCTCGATAAATTTTGTTGAGAGACACCACAGGGGAAGACCATCACAATCGCTTTTTAATGAGACATGACTCACTTCTATCTTCGAAGCGCATCGATTCCAAAATGAAGAATTTATTGGCCACTTAAAGGAAATGAAGAACTCAACGTTATTTCATTACTAGAAATCTCGATAAATTTTGTTGAGAGTCACCACACGCGAAGACCATCACAAACGCTTTCTAATGAGACATGACTCACTTCTATCTTCGAAGAGCATCGATTCCAAAATGAAGAAATTATGGGCCACTTAAAGGAAATGAAGAACTCAAGTTATTTCATTACAAGAAATCTCGATAAATTTTGTTGAGAGTCACCACACGCGAAAGCCATCACAAACGCTTTTTAATGAGACATGACTCACTTCTATCTTCGAAGCGCATCGATTCCAAAATGAAGAAATTATGGGCCACTTAAAGGAAATGAAGAACTCAATGTTATATCATTACTAGAAATCTCGATAAATTTTGTTGAGAGTCACCACACGCGAAGACCATCACAAACGATTTCTAATGAGACATGACTCACTTCTATCTTCGAAGCGCATCGATTCCAAAATGAAGAAATTATGGGCAACTTAAAGGAAATGAAGAACTCAACGTTATTCCATTACTAGAAATCTCGATAAATTTTGTTGAGAGTCACCACACGGGAAGACCATCACCAACGCTTTTTAATGAGACATGACTCACTTCTATCTTCGAAGCGCTTCGATTCCAAAATGAAGAAATTATGGGCCACCTAAAGGAAATGAAGAACTCAACGTTATTTCATTACTAAAAATCTCGATAAATTTTGTTGAGAGTCACGACACGCGAAGAACATCACAAACGCTTTTAATGAGACATGACTCACTTCTATCTTTGAAGCGCATCGATTCCAAAATGAAGAAATTATGGGCCACTTAAAGGAAATGAAGAACTCAACGTTATTTCATTACTAGGAATCTCGATAAATTTTGTTGAGAGTCACCACACGCGAAAGCCATCACAAACGCTTCTCAATGAGACATGACTCACTTATATGTTCGAAGCGCATCGATTCCAAAATGAAGAAATTATGGGCCACTTAAAGGAAATGAAGAACTCAACGTTATTTTATTACTAGAAATCTCGATAAATTTTGTTGAGAGTCACCACACGGGAAGACCATCACAAACGCTTTTTAATGAGACATGACTCACTTCTATCTTCGAAGCGCATCGATTCAAAAATGAAGAAATTATGGGCAACTTAAAGAAAATGAAGAACTCAACGTTATTTCATTACTAGAAATCACGATAAATTTTGTTGAGAGTCACCACACGGGAAGACCATCACAAACGCTTTTTAATGAGACATGACTCACTTCTATCTTCGAAGCGCATCGATTCCAAAATGAAGAAATTATGGGCCACCTAAAGGAAATGAAGAACTCAACGTTATTTCATTACTAAAAATCTCGATAAATTTAGTTAAGAGCCACCACACGGGAAGACCATCAGAAACGCTTTTTAATGAGACATGACTCACTTCTATCTTCGAAGCGCATCGATTCCAAAATGAAGAAATTATGGGCAAATTAAAGGAAATGAAGAACTCAACGTTATTTCATTACTAGAAATCTCGATAAATTTTGTTGAGAGTCAGCACACGGAAAGACCATCACAAAGGCTTTTTAATTGGACATGACTCGCTTCTATCTTCCAAGCGCATCGATTCCAAAATGAAGAAATTATGTGCCATTTGAAGCAAATGAAGAATTCAGCGTTATTTCGTTACTAGAAATCTCGATAAATTTTGTTGAGAGTCACCACACGGGAAGACCATCACAAATGCTTTTTAATGAGACATGACTCACTTCTATCTTCGTAGCGCATCGATTCCAAAATGAAGGAATTATGGGCCACTTAAAGGGAATGAAGAACTCAACGTTATTTCATTACTAGAAATCTCGATAAATTTTGTTGAGAGTCACCACACGGATTTTAAAATTAGACACTAATCTCGAATGTAAAGCAAACGGAGAATGCTAAACATTTTTATTACTAGAAACCCTTTGTATAAATTTTGCTGTGAATCAGCTCAGACAAAATCCACAACAACAGCTTTTCAACAGCGTCGAGTTCTTCATTTGCCTTAAGCGGCCCATAATTTGTTCATTTTGGAATCGATGCGTTTCTAAGATAGAAGTGAGTCATGTCTCATTAAAAAGCGTTTGTGATGGTCTTCCCGTGTGGTGACTCTCAACAAAATTTTTCGAGATTTCTAGTAATGAAATAACGTTGAGTTCTTCATTTCCTTTAAGTAGCTCATAATTTCTTCATCTTGGAATCGATGCGCTTCGAAGATAGCAGTGAGTCATGTCTCATTAAAAAGCGTTTGTGATGGTCTTCCCGTGTGGTGACTCTCAACAAAATTTATCGAGATTTCTAGTAATGAAATAACGTTGAGTTCTTCATTTCCTTTAAGTTGCCCATAATTTCTTCATTTTGGAATCGATGCGCTTCGAAGATAGAAGTGAGTCATGTCTCATTAAAAAGCGTTTGTGATGGTCTTTGCGTGTGGTGACTCTCAACAAAATTTATCGAGATTTCTAGTAATGAAATAACCTTGAGTTCTTCATTTCCTTTAAGTGGTCCATAATTTCTTCATTTTGGAATCGATGCGCTGCGAAGATAGCAGTGAGTCATGTCTCATTGAAAAGCGTTTGTGATGGTCTTCCCGTGTGGTGACTCTCAACAAAATTTATCGAGATTTCTAGTAATGAAATAACGTTGAGTTCTTCATTTCCTTTAAGTGGCCCATAATTTCTTCATTTTGGAATCGATGCGCTGCGAAGATAGAAGTGAGTCATGTCTCATTAAAAAGCGTTTCTGATGTTCTTCGCGTGTGGTGACTCTCAACAAAATTTATCGAGATTTCCAGTAATGAAATAACGTTGAGTTCTTCATTTCCTTTAAGTGGACCATAATTTCTTTATTTTGGAATCGATGCGCTTCGAAGATAGAAGTGAGTCATGTCTCATTTAAAAGCGTTTGTGATAACTTCCGCGTGTGGTGACTCTCAACAAAATTTATCGAGATTTCTAGTAATGAAATAACGTTGAGTTCTTCATTTCCTTTAAGAGGCCCATAATTTCCTCATTTTGGAATCGATGCGCTTCGAAGATAGAAATGAGTCATGTCTCATTGAAAAGCGTTTGTGATGGTCTTCCTGTGTGGTGACTCTCAACAAAATTTATCGAGATTTCTAGTAATGAAACAACGTTGAGTTCTTCATTTCCTTTAAGTGGTCCATAATTTCTTCATTTTGGAATCGATGCGCTTCGAAGATAGAAGTGAGTCATGTCTCATTAAAAAGCGTTTGTGATGGTCTTCGCGTGTGGTGACTCTCAAGAAAATTTATCGAGATTTCTAGTAATGAAATAACGTTGAGTTCTTCATTTCCTTTAAGTGGCCCATAATTTCTTCATTTTGAAATCAATGCGCTTCGAAGATAGAAGTGAGTCATGTCTCATTAAAAAGCGTTTGTGATGGTCTTCGCGTGTGGGGACTCTCAACAAAATTTATCGAGATTTCTATTAATGAAATAACGTTGAGTTCTACATTTCCTTTAAGTGGCCCATAAGTTCTTCATTTTGAAATCAATGCGCTTCGAAGTTAGACTTGAGTCATGTCTCATTAAAAAGCGTTTCTGATGGTCTTCGCGTGTGGTGACTCTCAACAAAATTTATCGAGATTTCTAGTAATGAAATAACGTTGAGTTCTTCATTTCCTTTAAGTGTTCCATAATTTCTTCATTTTGGAATCGATGCGCTGCGAAGATAGCAGTGAGTCATGTCTCATTAAAAAGCGTTTGTGATGGTCTTCCCGTGTGGTGACTCTCAACAAAATTTATCGAGATTTCTAGTAATGAAATAACGTTGAGTTCTTCATTTCCCTTAAGTGGCCCATAATTTCTTCATTTTGGAATCGATGCGCTGCGAAGATAGCAGTGAGTCATGTCTCACTAAAAAGCGTTTGTGATGGTCTTCACGTGTGGTGACTCTCAACAAAATTTATCGAGATTTCTAGTAATGAAATAACGTTGAGTTCTTCATTTCCCTTAAGTGGCCCATAATTTCTTCATTTTGGAATCGATGCGCTGCGAAGATAGCAGTGAGTCATGTCTCATTAAAAATCGTTTGTGATGGTCTTCACGTGTGGTGACTCTCAACAAAATTTATCGAGATTTCTAGTAATGAAATAACGTTGAGTTCTTCATTTACTTTAAGTTGCCCATAATTTCTTCATTTTGGAATCGATGCGCTTCGAAGATAGAAGTGAGTCATGTCTCGTTAAAAAGCGTTTGTGATGGTCTTCACGTGTGGTGACTATCAACAAAATTTATCGAGATTTCTAGTAATGAAATAACGTTGAGTTCATCATTTCTTTTAAGTGTCCCATAATTTCTTCATTTTGGAATCGATGCGCTTTGAAGATAGAAGTGAATCATGTCTCATTAAAAAGCGTTTGTGATGGTCTTCGCGTGTGGTGACTCTCAACAAAATTTATCGAGATTTCTAGTAATGAAATAACGTTGAGTTCTTCATTTTCTTTAAGTGGACCATAATTTCTTTATTTTGGAATCGATGCGCTTCGAAGATAGAAGTGAGTCATGTCTCATTTAAAAGCGTTTGTGATGGTCTTCCTGTGTGGTGACACTCAACAAAATTTATCGAGATTTCTAGTAATGAAATAACGTTGAGTTCTTCATTTCCTTTAAGAGGCCCATAATTTATTCATTTTGGAATAGGTGCGCTTCGAAGATAGAAGTGAGTCATGTCTCATTGAAAAGCGTTTGTGATGGTCTTCCTGTGTGGTGACTCTCAACAAAATTTATCGAGATTTCTAGTAATGAAATAACGTTGAGTTCTTCATTTCCTTTAAGTGGACCATAATTTCTTCATTTTGGAATCCATGCGCTGCGAAGATAGAAGTGAGTCATGTCTCATTAAAAAGCGTTTGTGATGGTCTTCGCGTGTGGTGACTCTCAAGAAAATTTATCGAGATTTCTAGTAATGAAATAACGTTGAGTTCTTCATTTCCTTTAAGTGGCCCATAATTTCTGCATTTTGGAATTCATGCGCTGCGAAGATAGAAGTGAGTCATGTCTCATTAAAAAGCGTTTGTGATGGTCTTTGCGTGTGGTGACTCTCAACAAAATTTATCGAGATTTCTATTAATGAAATAACGTTGAGTTCTTCATTTCCCTTAAGTGTTCCATAATTTCTTCATTTTGGAATCGATGCGCTTCGAAGATAGCAGTGAGTCATGTCTCATTAAAAAGCGTTTCTGATGGTCTTCGCGTGTGGTGACTTTCAACAAAATTATCGAGATTTCTAGTAATGAAATAACGTTGAGTTCTTCATTTCCTTTAAGTGGCCCATAATTTTTTCATTTTGGAATCGATGCGCTTCGAAGATAGAAGTGAGTCATGTCCAGTGAAAAGCGTTTGTGATGGTCTTCCTGTGTGGTGACTCTCAACAAAATTTATCGAGATTTCTAGTAATGAAATAACGTTGAGTTCTTCATTTCCTTTAAGTGGCGCATAATTTCTTCATTTTGGAATCGATGCGTTTCGAAGATAGAAGTGAGTCATGTCTCATTAAAAAGCGTTTGTGATGGTCTTCGCGTGTGGTGACTCTCAACAAAATTTATCGGGATTTCTAGTAATGAAATAACGTTGAGTTCTTCATTTCCTTTAAGTGGCCCATAATTTCATCATTTTGGAATAGATGTGCTTCGAAGATAGAAGTGAGTCATGTCTCATTAAAAAGCGTTTGTGATGGTCTTCGCGTGTGGTGACTTTCAACAAAATTATCGAGATTTCTAGTAATGAAATAACGTTGAGTTCTTCATTTCCTTTAAGTGGCCCATAATTTTTTCATTTTGGAATCGATGCGCTTCGAAGATAGAAGTGAGTCATGTCCAGTGAAAAGCGTTTGTGATGGTCTTCCTGTGTGGTGACTCTCAACAAAATTTATCGAGATTTCTAGTAATGAAATAACGTTGAGTTCTTCATTTCCTTTAAGTGGCGCATAATTTCTTCATTTTGGAATCGATGCGCTGCGAACATAGCGGTGAGTCATGTCTCATTTAAAAGCGTTTGTGATGGTCTTCGCGTGTGGTGACTCTCAACAAAATTTATCGAGATTTCTAGTAATGAAATAACGTTGAGTTCTTCATTTCCTTTAACTGGCCCATAATTTCTTCATTTTGGAATCGATGCGCTTCGAAGATAGAAGTGAGTCATGTCTCATTGAAAAGCGTTTGTGATGGTCTTCACGTGTGGTGACTCTCAACAAAATTTATCGAGATTTCTAGTAATGAAATAACGTTGAGTTCATCATTTTTTTTAAGTGTCCCATAATTTCTTCATTTTGGAATCGATGCGCTTTGAAGATAGAAGTGAATCATGTCTCATTGAAAAGCGTTTGTGATGGTCTTCTCGTGTGGTGACTCTCAACAAAATTTATCGAGATTTCTAGTAATGAAATAACGTTGAGTTCTTCATTTCCTTTAAGTGGCCCATAATTTCTTCATTTTGGAATCGATCCGCTGCGAAGATGGAAGTGAGTCATGTCTCATTAAAATTCTCTTATGATGGTCTTCGCGTGTGGTGACTCTCAAGAAAATTTATCGAGATTTCTAGTAATGAAATAACGTTGAGTTCTTCATTTCCTTTAAGTGGCCCATAATTTCTTCATTTTGGAATTCATGCGCTGCGAAGTTAGAACTGAGTCATGTCTCATTAAAAAGCGTTTGTGATGGTCTTCGCGTGTGGTGACTCTCAACAAAATTTATCGAGATTTCTTGTAATGAAATAACGTTGAGTTCTTCATTTCCCTTAAGTGTTCCATAATTTCTTCATTTTGGAATCGATGGGCTTCGAAGATAGCAGTGAGTCATGTCTCATTAAAAAGCGTTTGTGATGGTCTTCGCGTGTGGTGACTCTCAACAAAATTTATCGAGATTTCTAGTAATGAAATAACGTTGAGTTCTTCATTTCCTTTAAGTGACCCATAATTTCTGCATTTTGGAATTCATGCGCTGCGAAGATAGAAGTGAGTCATGTCTCATTAAAAAGCGTTTGTGATGGTCTTTGCGTGTGGTGACTCTCAACAAAATTTATCGAGATTTCTATTAATGAAATAACGTTGAGTTCTTCATTTCCCTTAAGTGTTCCATAATTTCTTCATTTTGGAATCGATGCGCTTCGAAGATAGCAGTGAGTCATGTCTCATTAAAAAGCGTTTCTGATGGTCTTCGCGTGTGGTGACTTTCAACAAAATTATCGAGATTTCTAGTAATGAAATAACGTTGAGTTCTTCATTTCCTTTAAGTGGCCCATAATTTTTTCATTTTGGAATCGATGCGCTTCGAAGATAGAAGTGAGTCATGTCCAGTGAAAAGCGTTTGTGATGGTCTTCCTGTGTGGTGACTCTCAACAAAATTTATCGAGATTTCTAGTAATGAAATAACGTTGAGTTCTTCATTTCCTTTAAGTGGCGCATAATTTCTTCATTTTGGAATCGATGCGTTTCGAATATAGAAATGAGTCATGTCTCATTAAAAAGCGTTTGTGATGGTCTTCGCGTGTGGTGACTCTCAACAAAATTTATCGGGATTTCTAGTAATGAAATAACGTTGAGTTCTTCATTTCCTTTAAGTGGCCCATAATTTCATCATTTTGGAATAGATGTGCTTCGAAGATAGGAGTGAGTCATGTCTCATTAAAAAGCGTTTGTGATGGTCTTCGCGTGTGGTGACTTTCAACAAAATTATCGAGATTTCTAGTAATGAAATAACGTTGAGTTCTTCATTTCCTTTAAGTGGCCCATAATTTTTTCATTTTGGAATCGATGCGCTTCGAAGATAGAAGTGAGTCATGTCCAGTGAAAAGCGTTTGTGATGGTCTTCCTGTGTGGTGACTCTCAACAAAATTTATCGAGATTTCTAGTAATGAAATAACGTTGAGTTCTTCATTTCCTTTAAGTGGCGCATAATTTCTTCATTTTGGAATCGATGCGCTGCGAACATAGCGGTGAGTCATGTCTCATTTAAAAGCGTTTGTGATGGTCTTCGCGTGTGGTGACTCTCAACAAAATTTATCGAGATTTCTAGTAATGAAATAACGTTGAGTTCTTCATTTCCTTTAACTGGCCCATAATTTCTTCATTTTGGAATCGATGCGCTTCGAAGATAGAAGTGAGTCATGTCTCATTGAAAAGCGTTTGTGATGGTCTTCACGTGTGGTGACTCTCAACAAAATTTATCGAGATTTCTAGTAATGAAATAACGTTGAGTTCATCATTTTTTTTAAGTGTCCCATAATTTCTTCATTTTGGAATCGATGCGCTTTGAAGATAGAAGTGAATCATGTCTCATTAAAAAGCGTTTGTGATGGTCTTCGCGTGTGGTGACCTTCAAAAAAATTTATCGAGATTTCTAGTAATGAAGTAACGTTGAGTTCTTCATTTCCCTTAAGTGGCCCATAATTTCTTCATTTTGAAATCGATGCGCTGCGAAGATAGAAGTGAGTCATGTCTCATTGAAAAGCGTTTGTGATGGTCTTCTCGTGTGGTGACTCTCAACAAAATTTATCGAGATTTCTAGTAATGAAATAACGTTGAGTTCTTCATTTCCTTTAAGTGTCCCATAATTACTTCATTTTGGAATCGATCCGCTGCGAAGATGGAAGTGAGTCATGTCTCATTAAAATGCTCTTATGATGGTCTTCGCGTGTGGTGACTCTCAAGAAAATTTATCGAGATTTCTAGTAATGAAATAACGTTGAGTTCTTCATTTCCTTTAAGTGGCCCATAATTTCTTCATTTTGGAATTCATGCGCTGCGAAGTTAGAACTGAGTCATGTCTCATTAAAAAGCGTTTCTGATGGTCTTCCTGTGTGGTGACTCTCAACAAAATTTATCGAGATTTCTAGTAATGAAATAACGTTGAGTTCTTCATTTCCTTTAAGTGGACCATAATTTCTTCATTTTGGAATCCATGCGCTGCGAAGATAGAAGTGAGTCATGTCTCATTAAAAAGCGTTTGTGATGTTCTTCGCGTGTGGTGACTCTCAAGAAAATTTATCGAGATTTCTAGTAATGAAATAACGTTGAGTTCTTCATTTCCTTTAAGTGGCCCATAATTTCTGCATTTTGGAATTCATGCGCTGCGAAGATAGAAGCGAGTCATGTCTCATTAAAAAGCGTTTGTGATGGTCTTCGCGTGTGGTGACTCTCAACAAAATTTATCGAGATTTCTATTAATGAAATAACGTTGAGTTCTTCATTTCCCTTAAGTGTTCCATAATTTCTTCATTTTGGAATCGATGCGCTTCGAAGATAGCAGTGAGTCATGTCTCATTAAAAAGCGTTTCTGATGGTCTTCGCGTGTGGTGACTTTCAAAAAAATTATCGAGATTTCTAGTAATGAAATAACGTTGAGTTCTTCATTTCCTTTAAGTGGCCCATAATTTTTTAATTTTGGAATCGATGCGCTTCGAAGATAGAAGTGAGTCATGTCCAGTGAAAAGCGTTTGTGATGGTCTTCCTGTGTGGTGACTCTCAACAAAATTTATCGAGATTTCTAGTAATGAAATAACGTTGAGTTCTTCATTTCCTTTAAGTGGCGCATAATTTCTTCATTTTGGAATCGATGCGCTTCGAAGATAGAAGTGAGTCATGTCTCATTAAAAAGCGTTTCTGATGGTCTTCGCGTGTGGTGACTCTCAACAAAATTTATCGGGATTTCTAGTAATGAAATAACGTTGAGTTCTTCATTTCTTTTAAGTGGCCCATAATTTCATCATTTTGGAATAGATGTGCTTCGAAGATAGAAGTGAGTCATGTCTCATTAAAAAGGGTTTGTGATGGTCTTCGCGTGTGGTGACTTTCAACAAAATTATCGAGATTTCTAGTAATGAAATAACGTTGAGTTCTTCATTTCCTTTAAGTGGCCCATAATTTTTTCATTTTGGAATCGATGCGCTTCGAAGATAGAAGTGAGTCATGTCCAGTGAAAAGCGTTTGTGATGGTCTTCCTGTGTGGTGACTCTCAACAAAATTTATCGAGATTTCTAGTAATGAAATAACGTTGAGTTCTTCATTTCCTTTAAGTGGCGCATATTTTCTTCATTTTGGAATCGATGCGCAGCGAACATAGCGGTGAGTCATGTCTCATTTAAAAGCGTTTGTGATGGTCTTCGCGTGTGGTGACTCTCAACAAAATTTATCGAGATTTCTAGTAATGAAATAACGTTGAGTTCTTCATTTCCTTTAAGTGGCCCATAATTTCTTCATTTTGGAATCGATGCGCTTCGAAGATAGAAGTGAGTCATGTCTCATTAAAAAGCGTTTGTGATGGTCTTCACGTGTGGTGACTCTCAACAAAATTTATCGAGATTTCTAGTAATGAAATAACGTTGAGTTCATCATTTCCTTTAAGTGTCCCATAATTTCTTCATTTTGGAATCGATGCGCTTTGAAGATAGAAGTGAATCATGTCTCATTAAAAAGCGTTTGTGATGGTCTTCGCGTGTGGTGACCTTCAAAAAAATTTATCGAGATTTCTAGTAATGAAATAACGTTGAGTTCTTCATTTCCCTTAAGTGGCCCATAATTTCTTCATTTTGGAATCGATGCGCTGCGAAGATAGAAGTGAGTCATGTCTCATTGAAAAGCGTTTGTGGTGGTCTTCCCGTGTGGTGACTCTCAACAAAATTTATCGAGATTTCTAGTAATGAAATAACGTTGAGTTCTTCATTTCCTTTAAGTGGCCCATAATTTCTTCATTTTGGAATCGATCCGCTGCGAAGATGGAAGTGAGTCATGTCTCATTAAAATGCTCTTATGATGGTCTTCGCGTGTGGTGACTCTCAAGAAAATTTATCGAGATTTCTAGTAATGAAATAACGTTGAGTTCTTCATTTCCTTTAAGTGGCCCATAATTTCTTCATTTTGGAATTCATGCGCTGCGAAGTTAGAACTGAGTCATGTCTCATTAAAAAGCGTTTCTGATGGTCTTCGCGTGTGGTGACTCTCAACAAAATTTATCGAGATTTCTTGTAATGAAATAACGTTGAGTTCTTCATTTCCCTTAAGTGTTCCATAATTTCTTCATTTTGGAATCGATGGGCTTCGAAGATAGCAGTGAGTCATGTCTCATTAAAAAGCGTTTGTGATGGTCTTCGCGTGTGGTGACTCTCAACAAAATTTATCGAGATTTCTAGTAATGAAATAACGTTGAGTTCTTCATTTCCTTTAAGTGTTCCATAATTTCTTCATTTTGGAATCGATGCGCTTCGAAGATAGAAGTGAGTCATGTCTCATTTAAAAGCGTTTGTGATGGTCTTCCCGTGTGGTGACTCTCAACAAAATTTATCGAGATTTCTAGTAATGAAATAACGTTGAGTTCTTCATTTCCTTTAAGTGGCCCATAATTTCTTCATTTTGGAATCGATGCGCTTCGAAGATAGAAGTGAGTCATGTCTCATTAAAAAGCGTTTGTGATGGTCTTCGCGTCTGGTGACTCTCAAGAAAATTTATCGAGATTTCTAGTAATGAAATAACGTTGAGTTCTTCATTTCCTTTAAGTGGCCCATAATTTCTGCATTTTGGAATTCATGCGCTGCGAAGATAGAAGTGAGTCATGTCTCATTAAAAAGCGTTTGTGATGGTCTTCGCGTGTGGTGACTCTCAACAAAATTTATCGAGATTTCTATTAATGAAATAACGTTGAGTTCTTCATTTCCCTTAAGTGTTCCATAATTTCTTCATTTTGGAATCGATGCGCTTCGAAGATAGCAGTGAGTCATGTCTCATTAAAAAGCGTTTCTGATGGTCTTCGCGTGTGGTGACTTTCAAAAAAATTATCGAGATTTCTAGTAATGAAATAACGTTGAGTTCTTCATTTCCTTTAAGTGACCCATAATTTTTTCATTTTGGAATCGATGCGCTTCGAAGATAGAAGTGAGTCATGTCCAGTGAAAAGCGTTTGTGATGGTCTTCCTGTGTGGTGACTCTCAACAAAATTTATCGAGATTTCTAGTAATGAAATAACGTTGAGTTCTTCATTTCCTTTAAGTGGCGCATAATTTCTTCATTTTGGAATCGATGCGCAGCGAACATAGCGGTGAGTCATGTCTCATTTAAAAGCATTTGTGATGGTCTTCGCGTGTGGTGACTCTCAACAAAATTTATCGAGATTTCTAGTAATGAAATAACGTTGAGTTCTTCATTTCCTTTAAGTGGCCCATAATTTCTTCATTTTGGAATCGATGCGCTTCGAAGATAGAAGTGAGTCATGTCTCATTAAAAAGCGTTTGTGATGGTCTTCACGTGTGGTGACTCTCAACAAAATTTATCGAGATTTCTAGTAATGAAATAACGTTGAGTTCATCATTTCCTTTAAGTGTCCCATAATTTCTTCATTTTGGAATCGATGCGCTTTGAAGATAGAAGTGAATCATGTCTCATTAAAAAGCGTTTGTGATGGTCTTCGCGTGTGGTGACCTTCAAAAAAATTTATCGAGATTTCTAGTAATGAAATAACGTTGAGTTCTTCATTTCCCTTAAGTGGCCCATAATTTCTTCATTTTGGAATCGATGCGCTGCGAAGATAGAAGTGAGTCATGTCTCATTGAAAAGCGTTTGTGATGGTCTTCCCGTGTGGTGACTCTCAACAAAATTTATCGAGATTTCTAGTAATGAAATAACGTTGAGTTCTTCATTTCCTTTAAGTGGCCCATAATTTCTTCATTTTGGAATCGATCCGCTGCGAAGATGGAAGTGAGTCATGTCTCATTAAAATGCTCTTATGATGGTCTTCGCGTGTGGTGACTCTCAAGAAAATTTATCGAGATTTCTAGTAATGAAATAACGTTGAGTTCTTCATTTCCTTTAAGTGGCCCATAATTTCTTCATTTTGGAATTCATGCGCTGCGAAGTTAGAACTGAGTCATGTCTCATTAAAAAGCGTTTCTGATGGTCTTCGCGTGTGGTGACTCTCAACAAAATTTATCGAGATTTCTTGTAATGAAATAACGTTGAGTTCTTCATTTCCCTTAAGTGTTCCATAATTTCTTCATTTTGGAATCGATGGGCTTCGAAGATAGCAGTGAGTCATGTCTCATTAAAAAGCGTTTGTGATGGTCTTCGCGTGTGGTGACTCTCAACAAAATTTATCGAGATTTCTAGTAATGAAATAACGTTGAGTTCTTCATTTCCTTTAAGTGACCCATAATTTCTTCATTTTGGAATCGATGCGCTTCGAAGATAGAAGTGAGTCATGTCTCATTTAAAAGCGTTTGTGATGGTCTTCCCGTGTGGTGACTCTCAACAAAATTTATCGAGATTTCTAGTAATGAAATAACGTTGAGTTCTTCATTTCCTTTAAGTGGCCCATAATTTCTTCATTTTGGAATCGATGCGCTTCGAAGATAGAAGTGAGTCATGTCTCATTGAAAAGCGTTTGTGATGGTCTTCCTGTGTGGTGACTCTCAACAAAATTTATCGAGATTTCTAGTAATGAAATAACGTTGAGTTCTTCATTTCCTTTAAGTGGCCCATAATTTCTTCATTTTGAAATCAATGCGCTTCGAAGATAGAAGTGAGTCATGTCTCATTAAAAAGCGTTTGTGATGGTCTTCGCGTGTGGTGACTCTCAAGAAAATTTATCGAGATTTCTAGTAATGAAATAACGTTGAGGTCTTCATTTCCTTTAAGTGTTCCATAATTTCTTCATTTTGGAATCGATGCGCTGCGAAGATAGCAGTGAGTCATGTCTCATTAAAAATCGTTTGTGATGGTCTTCCCGTGTGGTGACTCTCAACAAAATTTATCGAGATTTCTAGTAATGAAATAAGGTTGAGTTCTTCATTTCCTTTAAGTGGCCCATAATTTCTTCATTTTGGAATCGATGCGCTGCGAAGATAGAAGTGAGTCATGTCTCAGTGAAAAGCGTTTTTGATGGTCTTCCAATGTGGTGACTCTCAACAAAATTTATCGAGATTTGTAGTAATGAAATAACGTTGAGTTCTTCATTTCCCTTAAGTGGCCCATAATTTCTTCATTTTGGAATCGATGCGCTGCGAAGATAGCAGTGAGTCATGTCTCATTAAAAAGCGTTTGTGATGGTCTTCGCGTGTGGTGACTCTCAACAAAATTTATCGAGATTTCTAGTAATGAAATAACGTTGAGTTCTTCATTTCCCTTAAGTGGCCCATAATTTCTTCATTTTGGAATCGTTGCGCTGCGAAGATAGAAGTGAGTCATGTCTCATTGAAAAGCGTTTGTGATGGTCTTCCCGTGTGGTGACTCTCAACAAAATTTGTCGAGATTATTAGTAATTAAATAACGTTGAGTTCTTCATTTCCTTTAAGTGGCCCATAATTTCTTCATTTTGGAATCGATGCGCTTCGAAGATAGAAGTGAGTCATGTCTCATTAAAAATCGTTTGTGATGGTCTTCGCGTGTGGTGACTCTCAACAAAATTTATCGAGATTTCTAGTAATGAAATAACGTTGAGTTCATCATTTCCTTTAAGTGTCCCATAATTTCTTCATTTTGGAATCGATGCGCTTTGAAGATAGAAGTGAATCATGTCTCATTAAAAAGCGTTTGTGATGGTCTTCCCGTGTGGTGACTCTCAACAAAATTTATCGAGATTTCTAGTAATGAAATAACGTTGAGTTCTTCATTTCCTTTAAGTGGCCCATAATTTCTTCATTTTGGAATCGATGCGCTTCGAAGATAGAAGTGAGTCATGTCTCATTAAAAAGCGTTTGTGATGGTCTTCGCGTCTGGTGACTCTCAAGAAAATTTATCGAGATTTCTAGTAATGAAATAACGTTGAGTTCTTCATTTCCTTTAAGTGGCCCATAATTTCTGCATTTTGGAATTCATGCGCTGCGAAGATAGAAGTGAGTCATGTCTCATTAAAAAGCGTTTGTGATGGTCTTCGCGTGTGGTGACTCTCAACAAAATTTATCGAGATTTCTATTAATGAAATAACGTTGAGTTCTTCATTTCCCTTAAGTGTTCCATAATTTCTTCATTTTGGAATCGATGCGCTTCGAAGATAGCAGTGAGTCATGTCTCATTAAAAAGCGTTTCTGATGGTCTTCGCGTGTGGTGACTTTCAAAAAAATTATCGAGATTTCTAGTAATGAAATAACGTTGAGTTCTTCATTTCCTTTAAGTGACCCATAATTTTTTCATTTTGGAATCGATGCGCTTCGAAGATAGAAGTGAGTCATGTCCAGTGAAAAGCGTTTGTGATGGTCTTCCTGTGTGGTGACTCTCAACAAAATTTATCGAGATTTCTAGTAATGAAATAACGTTGAGTTCTTCATTTCCTTTAAGTGGCGCATAATTTCTTCATTTTGGAATCGATGCGCAGCGAACATAGCGGTGAGTCATGTCTCATTTAAAAGCATTTGTGATGGTCTTCGCGTGTGGTGACTCTCAACAAAATTTATCGAGATTTCTAGTAATGAAATAACGTTGAGTTCTTCATTTCCTTTAAGTGGCCCATAATTTCTTCATTTTGGAATCGATGCGCTTCGAAGATAGAAGTGAGTCATGTCTCATTAAAAAGCGTTTGTGATGGTCTTCACGTGTGGTGACTCTCAACAAAATTTATCGAGATTTCTAGTAATGAAATAACGTTGAGTTCATCATTTCCTTTAAGTGTCCCATAATTTCTTCATTTTGGAATCGATGCGCTTTGAAGATAGAAGTGAATCATGTCTCATTAAAAAGCGTTTGTGATGGTCTTCGCGTGTGGTGACCTTCAAAAAAATTTATCGAGATTTCTAGTAATGAAATAACGTTGAGTTCTTCATTTCCCTTAAGTGGCCCATAATTTCTTCATTTTGGAATCGATGCGCTGCGAAGATAGAAGTGAGTCATGTCTCATTGAAAAGCGTTTGTGATGGTCTTCCCGTGTGGTGACTCTCAACAAAATTTATCGAGATTTCTAGTAATGAAATAACGTTGAGTTCTTCATTTCCTTTAAGTGGCCCATAATTTCTTCATTTTGGAATCGATCCGCTGCGAAGATGGAAGTGAGTCATGTCTCATTAAAATGCTCTTATGATGGTCTTCGCGTGTGGTGACTCTCAAGAAAATTTATCGAGATTTCTAGTAATGAAATAACGTTGAGTTCTTCATTTCCTTTAAGTGGCCCATAATTTCTTCATTTTGGAATTCATGCGCTGCGAAGTTAGAACTGAGTCATGTCTCATTAAAAAGCGTTTCTGATGGTCTTCGCGTGTGGTGACTCTCAACAAAATTTATCGAGATTTCTTGTAATGAAATAACGTTGAGTTCTTCATTTCCCTTAAGTGTTCCATAATTTCTTCATTTTGGAATCGATGGGCTTCGAAGATAGCAGTGAGTCATGTCTCATTAAAAAGCGTTTGTGATGGTCTTCGCGTGTGGTGACTCTCAACAAAATTTATCGAGATTTCTAGTAATGAAATAACGTTGAGTTCTTCATTTCCTTTAAGTGACCCATAATTTCTTCATTTTGGAATCGATGCGCTTCGAAGATAGAAGTGAGTCATGTCTCATTTAAAAGCGTTTGTGATGGTCTTCCCGTGTGGTGACTCTCAACAAAATTTATCGAGATTTCTAGTAATGAAATAACGTTGAGTTCTTCATTTCCTTTAAGTGGCCCATAATTTCTTCATTTTGGAATCGATGCGCTTCGAAGATAGAAGTGAGTCATGTCTCATTGAAAAGCGTTTGTGATGGTCTTCCTGTGTGGTGACTCTCAACAAAATTTATCGAGATTTCTAGTAATGAAATAACGTTGAGTTCTTCATTTCCTTTAAGTGGCCCATAATTTCTTCATTTTGAAATCAATGCGCTTCGAAGATAGAAGTGAGTCATGTCTCATTAAAAAGCGTTTGTGATGGTCTTCGCGTGTGGTGACTCTCAAGAAAATTTATCGAGATTTCTAGTAATGAAATAACGTTGAGGTCTTCATTTCCTTTAAGTGTTCCATAATTTCTTCATTTTGGAATCGATGCGCTGCGAAGATAGCAGTGAGTCATGTCTCATTAAAAATCGTTTGTGATGGTCTTCCCGTGTGGTGACTCTCAACAAAATTTATCGAGATTTCTAGTAATGAAATAAGGTTGAGTTCTTCATTTCCTTTAAGTGGCCCATAATTTCTTCATTTTGGAATCGATGCGCTGCGAAGATAGAAGTGAGTCATGTCTCAGTGAAAAGCGTTTTTGATGGTCTTCCAATGTGGTGACTCTCAACAAAATTTATCGAGATTTGTAGTAATGAAATAACGTTGAGTTCTTCATTTCCCTTAAGTGGCCCATAATTTCTTCATTTTGGAATCGATGCGCTGCGAAGATAGCAGTGAGTCATGTCTCATTAAAAAGCGTTTGTGATGGTCTTCGCGTGTGGTGACTCTCAACAAAATTTATCGAGATTTCTAGTAATGAAATAACGTTGAGTTCTTCATTTCCCTTAAGTGGCCCATAATTTCTTCATTTTGGAATCGTTGCGCTGCGAAGATAGAAGTGAGTCATGTCTCATTGAAAAGCGTTTGTGATGGTCTTCCCGTGTGGTGACTCTCAACAAAATTTGTCGAGATTATTAGTAATTAAATAACGTTGAGTTCTTCATTTCCTTTAAGTGGCCCATAATTTCTTCATTTTGGAATCGATGCGCTTCGAAGATAGAAGTGAGTCATGTCTCATTAAAAATCGTTTGTGATGGTCTTCGCGTGTGGTGACTCTCAACAAAATTTATCGAGATTTCTAGTAATGAAATAACGTTGAGTTCTTCATTTCCTTTAAGTGGCCCATAATTTCTTCATTTTGGAATTGATGCGCTTTTAAGATAGAAGTGAGTCATGTCTCATTAAAAAGCGTTTGTGATGGTCTTCGCGTGTGGTGACTCAACAAAATTTATCGAGATTTCTAGTAATGAAATAACGTTGAGTTCTTCATTTCCTTTAAGTGGCCCATAATTTCTTCACTTTGGAATCGATGCGCTGCGAAGATAGAAGTGAGTCATGTCTCATTGAAAAGCGTTTGTGATGGTCTTCCCGTGTGGTGACTCTCAACAAAATTTATCGAGATTTCTAGTAATGAAATAACGTTGAGTTCTTCATTTCCTTTAAGTGGCCCATAATTTCTTCATTTTGGAATCGATGCGCTTCGATGATGGAAGTGAGTCATGTCTCATTAAAAAGCGTTTCTGATGTTCTTCGCGTGTGGTGACTCTCAACAAAATTTATCGAGATTTCTAGTAATGAAATAACGTTGAGTTCTTCATTTCCTTTAAGTGGACCATAAATTCTTTACTTTGGAATCGATGCGCTTCGAAGATAGAAGTGAGTCATGTCTCATTTAAAAGCGTTTGTGATGGTCTTCCCCTGTGGTGACTCTCAACAAAATTTATCGAGATTTCTAGTAATGAAATAACGTTGAGTTCTTAATTTCCTTTAAGAGGCCCATAATTTCTTCATTTTGGAATCGATGCGCTTCGAAGATAGAAATGAGTCATGTCTCATTGAAAAGCGTTTGTGATGGTCTTGCTGTGTGGTGACTCTCAACAAAATTTATCGAGATTTCTAGTAATGAAACAACGTTGAGTTCTTCATTTCCTTTAAAGGGTCCATAATTTCTTCATTTTGGAATCGATGCGCTTCGAAGATAGAAGTGAGTCATGTCTCATTAAAAAGCGTTTGTGATAGTCTTCGCGTGTGGTGACTCTCAAGAAAATTTATTGAGATTTCTAGTAATGAAATAACGTTGAGTTCTTCATTTCCTTTAAGTGGCCCATAATTTCTTCATTTTGGAATTCATGCGCTGCGAAGTTAGAACTGAGTCATGTCTCATTAAAAATCGTTTCTGATGGTCTTCGCGTGTGGTGACTCTCAACAAAATTTATCGAGATTTCTTGTAATGAAATAACGTTGAGTTCTTCATTTCCCTTAAGTGTTCCATAATTTCTTCATTTTGGAATCGATTCGCTTCGAAGGTAGCAGTGAGTTATGTCTCATTAAAAAGCGTTTGTGATGGTCTTCGCGTGTGGTGACTCTCAACAAAATTTATCGAGATTTCTAGTAATGAAATAACGTTGAGTTCTTCATTTCCTTTAAGTGACCCATAATTTCTTCATTTTGGAATCGATGCGCTTCGAAGATAGAAGTGAGTCATGTCTCATTTAAAAGCGTTTGTGATGGTCTTCCCGTGTGGTGACTCTCAACAAAATTTATCGAGATTTCTAGTAATGAAATAACGTTGAGTTCTTCATTCCTTTAAGTGGCCCATAATTTCTTCATTTTGGAATCGATGCGCTTCGAAGATAGAAGTGAGTCATGTCTCATTGAAAAGCGTTTGTGATGGTCTTCCTGTGTGGTGACTCTCAACAAAATTTATCGAGATTTCTAGTAATGAAATAACGTTGAGTTCTTCATTTCCTTTAAGTGGCCCATAATTTCTTCATTTTGAAATCAATGCGCTTCGAAGATAGAAGTGAGTCATGTCTCATTAAAAAGCGTTTGTGATGGTCTTCGCGTGTGGTGACTCTCAACAAAATTTATCGAGATTTCTAGTAATGAAATAACGTTGAGGTCTTCATTTCCTTTAAGTGTTCCATAATTTCTTCATTTTGGAATCGATGCGCTGCGAAGATAGCAGTGAGTCATGTCTCATTAAAAAGCGTTTGTGATGGTCTTCCCGTGTGGTGACTCTCAACAAAATTTATCGAGATTTCTACTAATGAAATAACGTTGAGTTCTTCATTTCCTTTAAGTGCCCCATAATTTCATCATTTTGGAATCGATGCGCTGCGAAGATAGAAGTGAGTCATGTCTCAGTGAAAAGCGTTTTTGATGGTCTTCCAATGTGGTGACTCTCAACAAAATTTATCGAGATTTGTAGTAATGAAATAACGTTGAGTTCTTCATTTCCCTTAAGTGGCCCATAATTTCTTCATTTTGGAATCGATGCGCTGCGAAGATAGCAGTGAGTCATGTCTCATTAAAAAGCGTTTGTGATGGCCTTCGCGTGTGGTGACTCTCAACAAAATTTATCGAGATTTCTAGTAATGAAATAACGTTGAGTTCTTCATTTCCCTTAAGTGGCCCATAATTTCTTCATTTTGGAATCGTTGCGCTGCGAAGATAGAAGTGAGTCATGTCTCATTGAAAAGCGTTTGTGATGGTCTTCCCGTGTGGTGACTCTCAACAAAATTTGTCGAGATTATTAGTAATGAAATAACGTTGAGTTCTTCATTTCCTTTAAGTGGCCCATAATTTCTTCATTTTGGAATCCATGCGCTTCGAAGATAGAAGTGAGTCATGTCTCATTAAAAATCGTTTGTGATGGTCTTCGCGTGTGGTGACTCTCAACAAAATTTATCGAGATTTCTAGTAATGAAATAACGTTGAGTTCTTCATTTCCTTTAAGTGGCCCATAATTTCTTCATTTTGGAATTGATGCGCTTTTAAGATAGAAGTGAGTGTTGTCTCATTAAAAAGCGTTTGTGATGGTCTTCGCGTGTGGTGACTCAACAAAATTTATCGAGATTTCTAGTAATGAAATAACGTTGAGTTCTTCATTTCCTTTAAGTGGCCAATAATTTCTTCACTTTGGAATCGATGCGCTGCGAAGATAGAAGTGAGTCATGTCTCATTGAAAAGCGTTTGTGATGGTCTTCCCGTGTGGTGACTCTCAACAAAATTTATCGAGATTTCTAGTAATGAAATAACGTTGAGTTCTTCATTTCCTTTAAGTGGCCCATAATTTCTTCATTTTGGAATCGATGCGCTTCGATGATAGAAGTGAGTCATGTCTCATTAAAAAGCGTTTCTGATGTTCTTCGCGTGTGGTGACTCTCAACAAAATTTATCGAGATTTCTAGTAATGAAATAACGTTGAGTTCTTCATTTCCTTTAAGTGGACCATAAATTCTTTATTTTGGAATCGATGCGCTTCGAAGATAGAAGTGAGTCATGTCTCATTTAAAAGCGTTTGTGATGGTCTTCCCCTGTGGTGACTCTCAACAAAATTTATCGAGATTTCTAGTAATGAAATAACGTTGAGTTCTTAATTTCCTTTAAGAGGCCCATAATTTCTTCATTTTGGAATCGATGCGCTTCGAAGATAGAAATGAGTCATGTCTCATTGAAAAGCGTTTGTGATGGTCTTCCTGTGTGGTGACTCTCAACAAAATTTATCGAGATTTCTAGTAATGAAACAACGTTGAGTTCTTCATTTCCTTTAAAGGGTCCATAATTTCTTCATTTTGGAATCGATGCGCTTCGAAGATAGAAGTGAGTCATGTCTCATTAAAAAGCGTTTGTGATGGTCTTCGCGTGTGGTGACTCTCAAGAAAATTTATCGAGATTTCTAGTAATGAAATAACGTTGAGTTCTTCATTTCCTTTAAGTGGCCCATAATTTCTTCATTTTGGAATTCATGCGCTGCGAAGTTAGAACTGAGTCATGTCTCATTAAAAAGCGTTTCTGATGGTCTTCGCGTGTGGTGACTCTCAACAAAATTTATCGAGATTTCTTGTAATGAAATAACGTTGAGTTCTTCATTTCCCTTAAGTGTTCCATAATTTCTTCATTTTGGAATCGATGCGCTTCGAAGATAGCAGTGAGTAATGTCTCATTAAAAAGCGTTTGTGATGGTCTTCGCGTGTGGTGACTCTCAACAAAATTTATCGAGATTTCTAGTAATGAAATAACGTTGAGTTCTTCATTTCCTTTAAGTGACCCATAATTTCTTCATTTTGGAATCGATGCGCTTCGAAGATAGAAGTGAGTCATGTCTCATTGAAAAGCGTTTGTGATGGTCTTCCTGTGTGGTGACTCTCAACAAAATTTATCGAGATTTCTAGTAATGAAATAACGTTGAGTTCTTCATTTCCTTTAAGTGGCCCATAATTTCTTCATTTTGAAATCAATGCGCTTCGAAGATAGAAGTGAGTCATGTCTCATTAAAAAGCGTTTGTGATGGTCTTCGCGTGTGGTGACTCTCAACAAAATTTATCGAGATTTCTAGTAATGAAATAACGTTGAGGTCTTCATTTCCTTTAAGTGTTCCATAATTTCTTCATTTTGGAATCGATGCGCTGCGAAGATAGCAGTGAGTCATGTCTCATTAAAAAGCGTTTGTGATGGTCTTCCCGTGTGGTGACTCTCAACAAAATTTATCGAGATTTCTAGTAATGAAATAAGGTTGAGTTCTTCATTTCCTTTAAGTGGCCCATAATTTCATCATTTTGGAATCGATGCGCTGCGAAGATAGAAGTGAGTCATGTCTCAGTGAAAAGCGTTTTTGATGGTCTTCCAATGTGGTGACTCTCAACAAAATTTATCGAGATTTGTAGTAATGAAATAACGTTGAGTTCTTCATTTCCCTTAAGTGGCCCATAATTTCTTCATTTTGGAATCGATGCGCTGCGAAGATAGCAGTGAGTCATGTCTCATTAAAAAGCGTTTGTGATGGTCTTCGAGTGTGGTGACTCTCAACAAAATTTATCGAGATTTCTAGTAATGAAATAACGTTGAGTTCTTCATTTCCCTTAAGTGGCCCATAATTTCTTCATTTTGGAATCGTTGCGCTGCGAAGATAGAACTGAGTCATGTCTCATTGAAAAGAGTTTGTGATGGTCTTCCCGTGTGGTGATTCTCAACAAAATTTGTCGAGATTATTAGTAATGAAATAACGTTGAGTTCTTCATTTCCTTTAAGTGGCCCATAATTTCTTCATTTTGGAATCGATGCGCTTCGAAGATAGAAGTGAGTCGTGTCTCATTAAAAAGCATTTGTGATGGTCTTCGCGTATGGTGACTCTCAACAAAATTTATCGAGATTTCTAGTAATGAAATAACGTTGAGTTCTTCATTTCCTTTAAGTGCCCCATAATTTCTTCATTTTGGAATTGATGCGCTTTTAAGATAGAAGTGAATCATGTCTCATTAAAAAGCGTTTGTGATGGTCTTTGCGTGTGGTGACTCAACAAAATTTATCGAGATTTCTAGTAATGAAATAACGTTGAGTTCTTCATTTCCTTTAAGTGGCCCATAATTTCTTCACTTTGGAATCGATGCGCTGCGAAGATAGAAGTGAGTCATGTCTCATTGAAAAGCGTTTGTGATGGTCTTCCCGTGTGGTGACTCTCAACAAAATTTATCGAGATTTCTAGTAATGAAATAACGTTGAGTTCTTCATTTCCTTTAAGTGGCCCATAATTTCTTCATTTTGGAATCGATGCGCTTCGATGATAGAAGTGAGTCATGTCTCATTAAAAAGCGTTTCTGATGTTCTTCGCGTGTGGTGACTCTCAACAAAATTTATCGAGATTTCTAGTAATGAAATAACGTTGAGTTCTTCATTTCCTTTAAGTGGACCATAAATTCTTTATTTTGGAATCGATGCGCTTCGAAGATAGAAGTGAGTCATGTCTCATTTAAAATCGTTTGTGATGGTCTTCCCCTGTGCTGACTCTCAACAAAATTTATCGAGATTTCTAGTAATGAAATAACGTTGAGTTCTTCATTTCCTTTAAGAGGCCCATAATTTCTTCATTTTGGAATCGATGCGCTTCGAAGATAGAAATGAGTCATGTCTCAGTGAAAAGCGTTTTTGATGGTCTTCCAATGTGGTGACTCTCAACAAAATTTATCGAGATTTGTAGTAATGAAATAACGTTGAGTTCTTCATTTCCCTTAAGTGGCCCATAATTTCTTCATTTTGGAATCGATGCGCTGCGAAGATAGCAGTGAGTCATGTCTCATTAAAAAGCGTTTGTGATGGTCTTCGCGTGTGGTGACTCTCAACAAAATTTATCGAGATTTCTAGTAATGAAATAACGTTGAGTTCTTCATTTCCCTTAAGTGGCCCATAATTTCTTCATTTTGGAATCGTTGCGCTGCGAAGATAGAAGTGAGTCATGTCTCATTGAAAAGAGTTTGTGATGGTCTTCCCGTGTGGTGATTCTCAACAAAATTTGTCGAGATTATTAGTAATGAAATAACGTTGAGTTCTTCATTTCCTTTAAGTGGCCCATAATTTCTTCATTTTGGAATCGATGCGCTTCGAAGATAGAAGTGAGTCGTGTCTCATTAAAAAGCGTTTGTGATGGTCTTCGCGTGTGGTGACTCTCAACAAAATTTATCGAGATTTCTAGTAATGAAATAACGTTGAGTTCTTCATTTCCTTTAAGTGCCCCATAATTTCTTCATTTTGGAATTGATGCGCTTTTAAGATAGAAGTGAGTCATGTCTCATTAAAAAGCGTTTGTGATGGTCTTCGCGTGTGGTGACTCAACAAAATTTATCGAGATTTCTAGTAATGAAATAACGTTGAGTTCTTCATTTCCTTTAAGTGGTCCATAATTTCTTCACTTTGGAATCGATGCGCTGCGAAGATAGAAGTGAGTCATGTCTCATTGAAAAGCGTTTGTGATGGTCTTCCCGTGTGGTGACTCTCAACAAAATTTATCGAGATTTCTAGTAATGAAATAACGTTGAGTTCTTCATTTCCTTTAAGTGGCCCATAATTTCTTCATTTTGGAATCGATGCGCTTCGAAGATAGAAGTGAGTCATGTCTCATTAAAAAGCGTTTCTGATGTTCTTCGCGTGTGGTGACTCTCAACAAAATTTATCGAGATTTCTAGTAATGAAATAACGTTGAGTTCTTCATTTCCTTTAAGTGGACCATAATTTCTTTATTTTGGAATCGATGCGCTTCGAAGATAGAAGTGAGTCATGTCTCATTTAAAAGCGATTGTGATGGTCTTCCCCTGTGGTGACTCTCAACAAAATTTATCGAGATTTCTAGTAATGAAATAACGTTGAGTTCTTCATTTCCTTTAAGAGGCCCATAATTTCTTCATTTTGGAATCGATGCGCTTCGAAGTTAGAACTGAGTCATGTCTCATTAAAAAGCGTTTCTGATGGTCTTCGCGTGTGGTGACTCTCAACAAAATTTATCGAGATTTCTTGTAATGAAATAACGTTGAGTTCTTCATTTCCCTTAAGTGTTCCATAATTTCTTCATTTTGGAATCGATGCGCTTCGAAGATAGAAGTGAGTCATGTCTCATTAAAAAGCGTTTGTGATGGTCTTCGCGTGTGGTGACTCTCAACAAAATTTATCGAGATTTCTAGTAATGAAATAACGTTGAGTTCTTCATTTCCTTTAAGTGACCCATAATTTCTTCATTTTGGAATCGATGCGCTTCGAAGATAGAAGTGAGTCATGTCTCATTGAAAAGCGTTTGTGATGGTCTTCCCGTTTGGTGACTCTCAACAAAATTTATCGAGATTTCTAGTAATGAAATAACGTTGAGTTCTTCATTTCCTTTAAGAGGCCCATAATTTCCTCATTTTGGAATCGATGCGCTTCGAAGATAGAAATGAGTCATGTCTCATTGAAAAGCGTTTGTGATGGTCTTCCTGTGTGGTGACTCTCAACAAAATTTATCGAGATTTCTAGTAATGAAACAACGTTGAGTTCTTCATTTCCTTTAAGTGGTCCATAATTTCTTCATTTTGGAATCGATGCGCTTCGAAGATAGAAGTGAGTCATGTCTCATTAAAAAGCGTTTGTGATGGTCTTCGCGTGTGGTGACTCTCAAGAAAATTTATCGAGATTTCTAGTAATGAAATAACGTTGAGTTCTTCATTTCCTTTAAGTGGCCCATAATTTCTTCATTTTGGAATTCATGCGCTGCGAAGATAGAAGTGAGTCATGTCTCATTAAAAAGCGTTTATGATGGTCTTCCCGTGTGGAGACTCTCAATAAAATTTATCGAGATTTCTAGTAATGAAATAACGTTGAGTTCTTCATTTCCTTTAAGTGGCCCAAAATTTCTTCATTTTGTAATTGATGCGCTTCGAAGATAGAAGTGAGTCATGTCTCAGTGAAAAGCGTTTTTGATGGTCTTCGCGTGTGGTGACCTTCAAAAAAATTTATCGAGATTTGTAGTAATGAAATAACGTTGAGTTCTTCATTTCCCTTAAGTGGCCCATAATTTCTTCATTTTGGAATCGATGCGCTGCGAAGATAGCAGTGAGTCATGTCTCATTAAAAAGCGTTTGTGATGGTCTTCGCGTGTGGTGACTCTCAACAAAATTTATCGACATTTCTAGTAATGAAATAACGTTGAGTTCTTCATTTCCCTTAAGTGGCCCATAATTTCTTCATTTTGGAATCGTTGCGCTGCGAAGATAGAAGTGAGTCATGTCTCCTTGAAAAGAGTTTGTGATGGTCTTCCCGTGTAGTGATTCTCAACAAAATTTGTCGAGATTATTAGTAATGAAATAACGTTGAGTTCTTCATTTCCTTTAAGTGGCCCATAATTTCTTCATTTTGGAATCGATGCGCTTCGAAGATAGAAGTGAGTCGTGTCTCATTAAAAAGCGTTTGTGATGGTCTTCGCGTGTGGTGACTCTCAACAAAATTTATCGAGATTTCTAGTAATGAAATAACGTTGAGTTCTTCATTTCCTTTAAGTGCCCCATAATTTCTTCATTTTGGAATTGATGCGCTTTTAAGATAGAAGTGAGTCATGTCTCATTAAAAAGCGTTTGTGATGGTCTTCGCGTGTGGTGACTCAACAAAATTTATCGAGATTTCTAGTAATGAAATAACGTTGAGTTCTTCATTTCCTTTAAGTGGCCCATAATTTCTTCACTTTGGAATCGATGCGCTGCGAAGATAGAACTGAGTCATGTCTCATTGAAAAGCGTTTGTGATGGTCTTCCCGTGTGGTGACTCTCAACAAAATTTATCGAGATTTCTAGTAATGAAATAACGTTGAGTTCTTCATTTCCTTTAAGTGGCCCATAATTTCTTCATTTTGGAATCGATGCGCTTCGATGATAGAAGTGAGTCATGTCTCATTAAAAAGCGTTTCTGATGTTCTTCGCGTGTGGTGACTCTCAACAAAATTTATCGAGATTTCTAGTAATGAAATAACGTTGAGTTCTTCATTTCCTTTAAGTGGACCATAAATTCTTTATTTTGGAATCGATGCGCTTCGAAGATAGAAGTGAGTCATGTCTCATTTAAAAGCGTTTGTGATGGTCTTCCCCTGTGGTGACTCTCAACAAAATTTATCGAGATTTCTAGTAATGAAATAACGTTGAGTTCTTCATTTCCTTTAAGAGGCCCATAATTTCTTCATTTTGGAATCGATGCGCTTCGAAGATAGAAATGAGTCATGTCTCATTGAAAAGCGTTTGTGATGGTCTTCCTGTGTGGTGACTCTCAACAAAATTTATCGAGATTTCTAGTAATGAAACAACGTTGAGTTCTTCATTTCCTTTAAGTGGTCCATAATTTCTTCATTTTGGAATCGATGCGCTTCGAAGATAGAAGTGAGTCATGTCTCATTAAAAAGCGTTTGTGATGGTCTTCGCGTGTGGTGACTCTCAAGAAAATTTATCGAGATTTCTAGTAATGAAATAACGTTGAGTTCTTCATTTCCTTTAAGTGGCCCATAATTTCTTCATTTTGGAATCGATGCGCTGCGAAGATAGAAGTGAGTCATGTCTCATTGAAAAGCGTTTGTGATGGTCTTCCCGTGTGGTGACTCTCAACAAAATTTATCGAGATTTCTAGTAATGAAATAACGTTGAGTTCTTCATTTCCTTTAAGTGGCCCATAATTTCTTCATTTTGGAATCGATGCGCTTCGAAGATAGAAGTGAGTCATGTCTCATTAAAAAGCGTTTCTGATGTTCTTCGCGTGTGGTGACTCTCAACAAAATTTATCGAGATTTCTAGTAATGAAATAACGTTGAGTTCTTCATTTCCTTTAAGTGGACCATAATTTCTTTATTTTGGAATCGATGCGCTTCGAAGATAGAAATGAGTCATGTCTCATTTAAAAGCGATTGTGATGGTCTTCCCCTGTGGTGACTCTCAACAAAATTTATCGAGATTTCTAGTAATGAAATAACGTTGAGTTCTTCATTTCCTTTAAGAGGCCCATAATTTCTTCATTTTGGAATCGATGCGCTTCGAAGTTAGAACTGAGTCATGTCTCATTAAAAAGCGTTTCTGATGGTCTTCGCGTGTGGTGACTCTCAACAAAATTTATCGAGATTTCTTGTAATGAAATAACGTTGAGTTCTTCATTTCCCTTAAGTGTTCCATAATTTCTTCATTTTGGAATCGATGCGCTTCGAAGATAGAAGTGAGTCATGTCTCATTAAAAAGCGTTTGTGATGGTCTTCGCGTGTGGTGACTCTCAACAAAATTTATCGAGATTTCTAGTAATGAAATAACGTTGAATTCTTCATTTCCTTTAAGTGACCCATAATTTCTTCATTTTGGAATCGATGCGCTTCGAAGATAGAAGTGAGTCATGTCTCATTTAAAAGCGTTTGTGATGGTCTTCCCGTGTGGTGACTCTCAACAAAATTTATCGAGATTTCTTGTAATGAAATAACGTTGAGTTCTTCATTTCCTTTAAGTGGCCCATAATTTCTTCATTTTGGAATCGATGCGCTTCGAAGATAGAAGTGAGTCATGTCTCATTGAAAAGCGGTTGTGATGGTCTTCCCCTGTGGTGACTCTCAACAAAATTTATCGAGATTTCTAGTAATGAAATAACGTTGAGTTCTTCATTTCCTTTAAGAGGCCCATAATTTCTTCATTTTGGAATCGATGCGCTTCGAAGATAGAAATGAGTCATGTCTCATTGAAAAGCGTTTGTGATGGTCTTCCTGTGTGGTGACTCTCAACAAAATTTATCGAGATTTCTAGTAATGAAACAACGTTGAGTTCTTCATTTCCTTTAAGTGGTCCATAATTTCTTCATTTTGGAATCGATGCGCTTCGAAGATAGAAGTGAGTCATGTCTCATTAAAAAGCGTTTGTGATGGTCTTCGCGTGTGGTGACTCTCAAGAAAATTTATCGAGATTTCTAGTAATGAAATAACGTTGAGTTCTTCATTTCCTTTAAGTGGCCCATAATTTCTTCATTTTGGAATTCATGCGCTGCGAAGATAGAAGTGAGTCATGTCTCATTAAAAAGCGTTTATGATGGTCTTCCCGTGTGGTGACTCTCAATAAAATTTATCGAGATTTCTAGTAATGAAATAACGTTGAGTTCTTCATTTCCTTTAAGTGGCCCATAATTTCTTCATTTTGTAATTGATGCGCTTCGAAGATAGAAGTGAGTCATGTCTCATTAAAAAGCGTTTGTGATGGTCTTCGCGTGTGGTGACTCTCAACAAAATTTATCGAGATTTCTAGTAATGAAATAACGTTGAGTTCTTCATTTCCTTTAAGTGGCCCATAATTTCTTCATTTTGGAATCGATGCGCCTCGAAGATAGAAGTGAGTCATGTCTCATTGAAAAGCGTTTGTGATGGTCTTCACGTGTGGTGACTCTCAACAAAATTTATCGAGATTTCTAGTAATGAAATAACGTTGAGTTCTTCATTTCCTTTAAGTGGCCCATAATTTCTTCATTTTGGAATTGATGCGCTTCGAAGATAGAAGTGAGTCATGTCTCATTGAAAAGCGTTTGTGATGGTCTTCACGTGTGGTGACTCTCAACAAAATTTATCGAAATTTCTAGTAATGAAATAACGTTGAGTTCTTCATTTCCTGTAAGTGGACCATAATTTCTTCATTTTGGAATCGATGCGCTTCGAAGATAGAAGTGAGTCATGTCTCATTTAAAAGCGTTTGTGATGGTCTTCCCGTGTGGTGACTCTCAACAAAATTTATCGAGATTTCTAGTAATGAAATAACGTTGAGTTCTTCATTTCCTTTAAGTGGCCCATAATTTCTTCATTTTGGAATCGATGCGCTTCGAAGATAGAAGTGAGTCATGTCTCATTGAAAAGCGTTTGTGATGGTCTTCCTGTGTGGTGACTCTCAACAAAATTTATCGAGATTTCTAGTAATGAAATAACGTTGAGTTCTTCATTTCCTTTAAGTGGCACATAATTTCTTCATTTTGGAAACGATGCGCTTCGAAGATAGAAGTGAGTCATGTCTCATTAAAAAGCGTTTGTGATGGTCTTCGCGTGTGGGGACTCTCAACAAAATTTATCGAGATTTCTAGTAATGAAATAACGTTGAGTTCTTCATTTCCTTTAAGTGACCCATAATTTCTTCATTTTGGAATGGATGCGCTTCGAAGATAGAAGTGAGTCATGTCTCATTTAAAAGCGTTTCTGATGTTCTTCGTGTGTGATGACTCTCAACAAAATTTATCGAGATTTCTAGTAATGAAATAACGTTGAGTTCTTCATTTCCTTTAAGTGGCCCATAATTTCTTCATTTTGGAATCGGTGCGCTTCGAAGATAGAAGTGAGTCATGTCTCATTGAAAAGCGTTTGTGATGGTCTTCCTGTGTGGTGACTCTCAACAAAATTTATCGAGATTTCTAGTAATGAAATAACGTTGAGTTCTTCATTTCCTTTAAGTGGCCCATAATTTCATCATTTTGGAATCGATGCGCTTCGAAGATAGAAGTGAGTCATGTCTCAGTGAAAAGCGCTTGTGATGGTCTTCCCGTGTGGTGACTCTCAACAAAATTTATCGAGATTTCTAGTAATGAAATAACGTTGAGTTCTTCATTTCCCTTTAGTGGCCCATAATTTCTTCATTTTGGAATCGATGCGCTGCGAAGATAGCAGTGAGTCATGTCTCATTAAAAAGCGTTTGTGATGGTCTTCACGTGTGGTGACTCTCAACAAAATTTATCGAGATTTCTAGTAATGAAATAACGTTGAGTTCTTCATTTCCCTTAAGTGGCCCATTATTTCTTCATTTTGTAATCGATGCGCTGCGAAGATAGCAGTGAGTCATGTCTCATTAAAAATCGTTTGTGATGGTCTTCACGTGTGGTGACTCTCAACAAAATTTATCGAGATTTCTAGTAATGAAATAACGTTGAGTTCTTCATTTACTTTAAGTTGCCCATAATTTCTTCATTTTGGAATCGATGCGCTTCGAACATAGAAGTGAGTCATGTCTCGTTAAAAAGCGTTTGTGATGGTCTTCACGTGTGGTGACTATCAACAAAATTTATCGAGATTTCTAGTAATGAAATAACGTTGAGTTCATCATTTCCCTTTAGTGGCCCATAATTTCTTCATTTTGGAATCGATGCGCTGCGAAGATAGCAGTGAGTCATGTCTCATTAAAAAGCGTTTGTGATGGTCTTCACGTGTGGTGACTCTCAACAAAATTTATCGAGATTTCTAGTAATGAAATAACGTTGAGTTCTTCATTTCCCTTAAGTGGCCCATAATTTCTTCATTTTGGAATCGATGCGCTGCGAAGATAGAAGTGAGTCATGTCTCATTGATAAGCGTTTGTGATGGTCTTCCCGTGTGGTGACTCTCAACAAAATTTATCGAGATTTCTAGTAATGAAATAACGTTGAGTTCTTCATTTCCTTTAAGTGGCCCATAATTTCTTCATTTTGGAATCGATCCGCTGCGAAGATGGAAGTGAGTCATGTCTCATTAAAATGCTCTTATGATGGTCTTCCCGTGTGGTGACTCTCAATAAAATTTATGGAGATTTCTAGTAATGAAATAACGTTGAGTTCTTCATTTCCTTTAAGTGGCCCATAATTTCTTCATTTTGGAATCGATGCGCTGCGAAGATAGAAGTGAGTCATGTCTCATTGAAAAGCGTTTGTGATGGTCTTCCCGTGTGGTGACTCTCAACAAAATTTATCGAGATTTCTAGTAAAGTAATATAACATTGAGTTCTTCATTTCCTTTAAGTGGCCCATAATTTCTTCATTTTGGAGTTGATGCGCTTCGATGATAGAAGTGAGTCATGTCTCATTAAAAAGCGTTTGTGATGGTCTTCGCGTGTGGTGACTCTCAAGAAAATTTATCGAGATTTCTAGTAATGAAATAACGTTGAGTTCTTCATTTCCTTTAAGTGGCCCATAATTTCTTCATTTTGGAATTGATGCGCTGCGAAGATAGAAGTGAGTCATGTCTCATTTAAAAGCGTTTGTGATGGTCTTCCCCTGTGGTGACTCTCAACAAAATTTATCGAGATTTCTAGTAATGAAATAACGTTGAGTTCTTCATTTCCTTTAAGAGGCCCATAATTTCTTCATTTTGGAATCGATGCGCTTCGAAGATAGAAATGAGTCATGTCTCATTGAAAAGCGTTTGTGATGGTCTTCCTGTGTGGTGACTCTCAACAAAATTTATCGAGATTTCTAGTAATGAAACAACGTTGAGTTCTTCATTTCCTTTAAGTGGTCCATAATTTCTTCATTTTGGAATCGATGCGCTTCGAAGATAGAAGTGAGTCATGTCTCATTAAAAAGCGTTTGTGATGGTCTTCCCGTGTGGTGACTCTCAACAAAATTTATCGAGATTTCTAGTAATGAAATAACGTTGAGTTCTTCATTTCCCTTAAGTGGCCCATAATTTCTTCATTTTGGAATCGATGCGCTTCGTAGATAGAAGTGAGTCATGTCTCATTAAAAAGCGTTTGTGATGTTCTTCGCGTGTGGTGACTCTCAACAAAATTTATCGAGATTTCTAGTAATGAAATAACGTTGAGTTCTTCATTTCCTTTAAATGGACCATAATTTCTTTATTTTGGAATCGATGCGCTTCGAAGATAGAAGTGAGTCATGTCTCATTTAAAAGCGTTTGTGATGGTCTTCCCCTGTGGTGACTCTCAACAAAATTTATCGATATTTCTAGTAATGAAATAACGTTGAGTTCTTCATTTCCTTTAAGAGGCCCATAATTTCTTCATTTTGGAATCGATGCGCTTCGAAGATAGAAATGAGTCATGTCTCATTGAAAAGCGTTTGTGATGGTCTTCCTGTGTGGTGACTCTCAACAAAATTTATCGAGATTTCTAGTAATGAAACAACGTTGAGTTCTTCATTTCCTTTAAGTGGTCCATAATTTCTTCATTTTGGAATCGATGCGCTTCGAAGATAGAAGTGAGTCATGTCTCATTAAAAAGCGTTTGTGATGGTCTTCGCGTGTGGTGACTCTCAAGAAAATTTATCGAGATTTCTAGTAATGAAATAACGTTGAGTTCTTCATTTCCTTTAAGTGGCCCATAATTTCTTCATTTTGAAATCAATGCGCTTCGAAGATAGAAGTGAGTCATGTCTCATTAAAAAGCGTTTGTGATGGTCTTCGCGTGTGGTGACTCTCAACAAAATTTATCGAGATTTCTATTAATGAAATAACGTTGAGTTCTACATTTCCTTTAAGTGGCCCATAATTTCTTCATTTTGAAATCAATGCGCTTCGAAGTTAGAACTGAGTCATGTCTCATTAAAAAGCGTTTCTGATGGTCTTCGCGTGTGGTGACTCTCAACAAAATTTATCGAGATTTCTAGTAATGAAATAACGTTGAGTTCTTCATTTCCTTTAAGTGTTCCATAATTTCTTCATTTTGGAATCGATGCGCTGCGAAGATAGCAGTGAGTCATGTCTCATTAAAAAGCGTTTGTGATGGTCTTCCCGTGTGGTGACTCTCAACAAAATTTATCGAGATTTCTAGTAATGAAATAAGGTTGAGTTCTTCATTTCCTTTAAGTTGCCCATAATTTCTTCATTTTGGAATCGATGCGCTTCGAAGATTAAGATGAGTCACGACTCGCCATGAAGATTTTGCTATGCACTTCTTGTAACTTGTGTCACTACGAAATCTATCGAAGTTATTTGTAGTAATAAAAAGCTTGTTTAATATCGATAATTTAGAATTTATAACAGCATATTATTTAATTTTGGAATTTGTTTGTTTCGATATTGATGTGAGTCATGACTTACTAAAAGGTGCTTGGGATGACCTTGCCGTTACCTAAGCTCTTTTGGTCTTTATTTTCTCTTTTGTTGCATTTTACATTTTTGGTTATGGGTTAAATAATTATAACCAAAAAAAAAGGTTTTGGTTCTAACTTTTAAGACGTTTAGAGATAAGATACCAAAGTTTCACCCATTCGATACAATTAATGTTCTCTGTAATATAGCAGATGGTATGTTTGTTAAAGATACAGAATACACACATAGAGAAACAGGAATAGCATCATTTAAAACAGATGCTGAGTTTAAACATAGTATTATTTATGAGCCTACTTATCCATTATTTTTTCCTATATCCAAAGACAAGGTTGATAATTTTGAGATAAGGATAACAGATTAGAATGATTCCTTAATTGATTTTGGTGGAGCAACAACAACGATGCTTTTACAAACTAAGATTTTCTCTTAAATAAATAGGAAGATGTGTTCTATTAAAGGTTGTATGTTTAGTGTTCCTTATAACGAACTAAAGGATTTAAATATTGATCATGTATTAACAAAGAAACAACTTAGTGATAAATCTAAGAAAATTAAAGAAGGTAAAGGAATGGATTTAACTTTAACTACTGCACAAATGAAAAAGATTAAGAAAGAGCATATGGGTGGTTTTATCTTTAAAATTCCAGCCATTTTAGCAGCTTTAGGAGCAGTTGGCTCATTAGCAGGTGGTGCAGCAGCGATTACTAAAACTGTATTGGATGCTAAGAAGAATAAACAAGAACTTGAAGAACAAAAAAGACACAATATGGCTATGGAAGAAAAGCAGGGAGCAGGTAAACCAAAGAAATCAAAAAACTAAAACCATTGACCAACTTCGATATAGAGAGGTTGGTTAAAGAATTAAAGATAAAACAATTTAGAGGTGTATTTATGAGTGATGAACTTCCACAAAAACCCTATGTAAATGAGTGTGGTGTAGTTAACTTTGATAAATCAGAAAACATTGGTACTCATTGGATATGCTATTGGAAAGATAACAACATAAAGTATGTGTTCGATTCTTATGGTGGTGTTCCTCCTAAACAACTAGTACAATATCTTGGTACCAAAAACTTATTTTACAATGACGAACGAATACAAGACTTTAATTCAGTTATATGTGGTCATCTTTGTGTTAAGGTTTTAAATCTTCTAAATCAAGGGTATTGTTTTAGTGATGTTATGTATATGATTAAAAATGATTAAATATTATTAAGTTTAAGTACTTTTTTGGTTTATATTCATAAAAGTTTTGTTTCAAGATAAATATGGAAGCTATACACAATAGATTTTTAGATGATTTTGAGAAGCATGACGATGAACTAGATGCACTAGTTAGATTTAATTTTAATTGGTATTTTCGGGATGTTAGTAAGATAGACTTAAAAGATAAAAGCAACGCATATACAGTTGTTCAGTTATGGAAAATGTTAATACCTAAATTTTTGTATACGGAAGAAGAGTTGGTAAAGTTATATGCAATAATTACCTTAAAGGATATGTTACCAAATTATAGCACCGCACCATTAAAATGTAGTAATTGTGGTAGTAAGTCATTAACAAAAGGTAGGAGTACATATATTTGTGATGATTGTTCTGTAATGAATGGTTTTGTTTACAGTACTTGTGAAGGAATGAGAGCTGCTTGCGTAAGAAAACCATGGTATGATACTATAAAAAGATTTAAGTTACTGTTATCTCGTTTGCAAGCTTTACAGGATAGAATTATTCCTGAAGATGTGTTCAAGGTGTTAAATGATGAATTTAGAGATATACCAAAACATTTAATATCAACAAAAGTTGTTCTAGAAGTACTAAAGAAAAATAAATACACAAAATATTATGATGATGTCTATTTAATACACTACCACGTTACTGATCAAAAACCATTAAACTTACGACATATGGAAGAAACACTTATAAACGACTTCGAAACCTTATACGAAACCTTTAAAGAACTGTATCCGAAAAGAGTATTGTTTATTAACTTAAAATGTGTATTGTACTATCTGTTGAAAAAGCACGATGTTCATGTTGATATTGATTTTAAACACTCATCTAAACAAATAGAGATGTTAAAGAAATGTTTTGAAAAATTAGGATGGACATTTTCTTTATAATAAATGAGTATGGATATATTTGGTAATGTTAAAGATAGAAAAGATAATGTTGATATTAGTGAAGAAAAATTAAAATTGTTGGAGAATTTAAATGATGTTGTTAGCGTAAGTCAACTTAGGTCAATAGAAGCTCAATTAGAGAACGACAGAAAACGATTTGAAGATGCATTAGAAACGTTACAAGACACATACATAAAGAAAGATTTTCAAAAGGTTAGGATGGATACTACTAAATTGATTATGCAGAAAGAAACTATACCTTTATTATATCGATTGAGAATTAAGAATGCTAAGGAGCCAATCTTTAAAATATTTAATCTCACTAATGGTTACACATTTCTCTATAATGGGAAAATAATGCATATGGAATTAAGTTTGGATAAACACTTTTTAGACATATATTTAGGTGATACTTTGATTGAAAATATACCTTTTGGTTTTAAGAAGAATAATATAATAACGATTAAACCAAATAAAAATTCAGCTATGGAAGAAGGTCAATTTTTGTTTGTTATATTGTACAGCGGGGGACACTTCTAAATGGTACACCTTAGCCGTAAATCTCCATATGGCTGTACCATTTAGAAGTGTCCCCCGCTGTACATAGAAAGAGAGCTTTCCTAAAGACGTTTGCTATATAATAAATATGGATATTTTTGGTAATGTATCTAATGCTATCGATAAACAAGATGTTGTAACATTAGAACAGCTTGAATCAGTGAAAGAAGAGTTTAATTTACTTACAAGAAAAGAAATTGTTGAAGTTCCATGTCGATTGGCAGAAGATGATCTTGGGAAACCAGCCTTTTTTGTATATAATTTAACTGCTGCCTACAAATTTCTTTATAGAGGTAGGTTAATGGATATAGAATCAAGTCTTTATAAACATCTTATAGACTTATTTTTAAATGACGTTTTAGTTCAAAGTTTTCCATTACACTTTAATATAAATGATCAGTTAACAATTAGACCATCTAAAGATTCTGAATTGAAAGAAGGTAAATTATTATTGCTTAATATGTATATAGAAATAGAAGATGAAGGTGAAAACGAATCAAGTGATGATGATGATAATGTAAAAAGTATAGTATTAGGTAGTGATAAATTTTATTTTTTTGTTGATTTTCTATACAATAAATAATGATGATGCATTGTGTTAAGTGTAAGAAGTTAACAGATACGAAGGAAGATACCATTAGAATTGAACAAACAAAGAATGGAAGATATCTAAAGAAAGGTATTTGTTCTGTATGTGGTGTTACTAAAACTCAATTCGTTAAAAAGCCCGATTGACTAGAAGAAGGTAAAGGTGTTAGAGAAGACATTATAGAAGAAATTCACAAACCATCTAGAAAAAACTTTGACAGATTAAGTGTAGTTATAAAAGGTATCGACGATCTTTGGCAAGCTGATCTTGTTGAAATGGATAGTGGAGTATTAAAGGGTGTTTCCAAATTAAATAAAGGTTATAAGTATCTGATAACGATTATAGATGTGTTCTCAAAATATGCGTTTGCTGTTCCTGTTAAAGATAAGAGTGGTAAAAATGTTACAGAAGCGTTTGAGCCAATATTAAAAATGAGAAAACCTAATAACTTACAAACAGATCAAGGTAAAGAGTTTTACAATAAAGAATTTAAAAAGTTGATGGAGATAAATAAGATTAATCATTACTCAACCTATAGTGGTAAGAAAGCTTCTGTTGTTGAAAGATTCAATAGAACACTTAAACAGAACATGTGGAAGAAGTTCACAACACAAGGAAATTATAAATGGATAGAGATATTACCAAGATTGGTTAGTGAGTATAATAATAAAGTGCATAGAACAATTGGTTTAAAACCTATAGAAGTTAATAAGAAGAATGAGCGAACAATATTGGAAAAAGTGTATCAAAAAGAATATAAGCTTGTTAAGCCCAAATACAAATTAGGTGATCATGTTCGTATATGTAAATCGAAAGGGTTATTTGAGAAAGGATATACACCTAATTGGTCAACAGAAGTATTTGTTATTAGTGAAGTTATTCCATCTAATCCGCCTACATATAGAATTAAAGATTTAGAAGAAGAGGATGTACAAGGTAGATTTTACGAACCAGAACTATTAAAGACGAAACATAAGGATGAATACTTGGTGGAAAAGGTGTTAAGAAAGAAAGGTGATCAAGTATATGTTAAATGGCTAGGTTTTGATGATTCACATAATAGTTGGGTAGATAAGAGTAATGTTGTAGTGTAAATATAAATGTTTGTCTTTTATGGTTTTTTTTTTCATAAAAGGCTAGTATTTTATAATAACAAACTAAGTGGACCGAATTCGGGCTACTTTGAAAATTCATCTTACACAGTAATGAAACGTTACTCTTCACCATGGATGTTTAACTGGAGCAGATATGCTCCGGTAAAAAAATCAACATTTTCTATATAATAAATATGAGTACTATGGATAAATCTCTTAGTTTAAATGATATTTGCTATGAACAGATTAAAGATGATTATTGGTATGGCATTTTTGGTGATTTTAAATTGATGATAGATAAGAGTACAGGATACTTCAATGCTACTAAACTGTGTCAAGATGGTGGAAAAGAATTTAAACATTGGTTAGAAAATAAAGAATCGAAAGAACTCATAACATATATTTCCAGGGTCGGTATACCGGCTGTGAAAATTATTTAAAAAGTAGCAGGAGGTAAAGGAAAGATATGGAATGAATTAAGAGGAACATATGTTTGTAAAGAATTGATTCTAGATATATCACGATGGTTATCTCCAAAGTTTTATCTTAAATGTAATCAAATCATTATCAATTACTTCGTTAAAGACTTTCAACAGCTATACCTTACTAACAATGATCAACTTCAAACAAGACTACAAGAAATAGAACAACAAATGAATGAATTACGTATAAACAATGAGAAACAAGAAAAAGAAATAAATCATCTTAAAACAATCGCAGCACCATATACAGACGATAATTCAAAAGATAATTGTCTAATCATATACAAGAAGAATAAACCTAATGATCCTTTCCCTTATTATGCTATCAGATGCCAAAAGAGAAGTCTATATAAGCCTCTTAATGAAGCAGAAGAAAAATATCCGAATCATGTAATAATATGTGAAAAGTTTAGAGATCCTAACAGTATTAAGCTATTCAACCTAATGCAACAAGAACTAGATATTCGTAAAGGTAAGGGTAATGAGTTTTGGAGGCCACTATCAGAAGAAGAATTGGTTAAAGAAATTGATTGTTTATATGATCGGTTATTATCTGATAATTAGGATTAATATCTGATAATTAAAGTTACAACTTTTATGATATAATAATCATAAAAGATAATTAAGGTTAATATTAGATAATTAAGGTTACGACTTTTATGATATAATAATCATAAAAGATAATTAAGGTTAATATTAGATAATTAAGGCTACAACTTTTATGATATAATAGTCATAAAAGGTAATTAGTTAAACATTAAACAAACCATCTGTTGTATCATCGAATGCTAAATTCAATATACTACCTAAATCGGGATTATTACGGTATTTTCTTATTATAACTCTCCAATCTACGTAATGTCTAAATAAATATATAAACTCTACAGAGAGGTGTTGATAAATTGAAATGTTATGCCAATGAACTCTGTCTTTGAACTCTGCAATAAATCCTTCTGTTAAATTTTGAAACAATGAAATTATTTCCCAATCTACTTTGTCAGCGTAATCTCTTATAAGGTTTTCTGATAATTGTTGAGTTCCAGATAAGCGCCCCCAAGAAACTTTATCTGCATGTTCTCGTATAAAGGCTTCAGAGAGTTTGTTTCCATAAGATATAGCATTAAAATCAACTTTATCTATAAATTCATTAATAAATTCTTCAGATAGGTTTTCATTATACGATACTTCTTTCCAATCAACTCTATCTGCAAATTCTCTTATAAAGTCTTCTGATAAGTCTTGGCTTCCTGAAATAATCTCCCAATCAACTTTATCAGCTAATTCTCTTATAAACTCTTCTGATAACTTTTTCCATGAACATATTTCACTCAAATTAACTTTCTCCTGATATTTGCGTATGAAATCTTCTGTAATGTGATTATAGTTATATTCCTCCTCATAATCATCATAACCTATAGATAACCATTGTTCATCAGTCAGTGAATTTAATATCTCATCACACAAGTTCATAACGTTTGTATAGAGAATGTTTTGTGTAAGAAATGAGTTCTTTTCTTTAGTGGCTTTCTTGAACAAAGGATCTAACATACCTATGGATACGCTAAAATTTATTTTGTCTTCATCATTATAACCACCAATATCTAAATGTTTACATACACAATCAAATATAGGTTTGTAAGATAATATTTCCTTAGCACTAGTCATGTTCGTTTTTATTCTTAGATTTTTTAAATTTATCTCATTTTTGTTGGTTTTCTATATAATAAATATGGAGAAAGATTTTGATTTATTACATGATAGACTTAACTAATTCATCATGATCTTAAACTCTTAGCAGCACTACTAGAGAAGCAAATACTGTTAAACGAAAAAGAATTATTAATAATGCAACAAAAAACATCTGATTTGAGTAGTGATGATGAATATAAATATGGTAGTGATGATTATGATGTTGATGATGATGAGTAAGTTTACAAAAATGATTTAATTTTAATATGTGTATATGTGACTTTGATGGGTTATTCTCATCAAAGTCGTGTTCTAATACAACGCGTAATATGTAGACAATGGCAGGAGTGTACAATGTTAAGCGTTGTATTAGGATATATGGAACTAAAAATAGTACAAAAATGAATAGTAATAATCCGGCGAAGATAAAAATTGAGTAGTAGTAAGATTTTCTATATAGTAAATAAGATGAGTAATTATATTAGATTTACTGTAGTAGAGTTAAGGCGACAATGTAAAGAAAAGGGAATCAAAAGATATTCCCGATTAAGAAAAGCAGAACTAATAAACCTCAAACAATATGATGATGAACAAAACAGAAGACAGATTAGAAATATATTCCCATTTAAACAAGAAGTAATTGAAGAACCGAAACCAGCACGTATACCAATTAAGATAGAATTAGAAGAAACAGCACTCAAGAAGCGTTTACAAACCATTAAAGTTGAAAACATAGGAGAATATAAAGACCCAATAAAATTTTTAGATACAAGTGGAAGAGTTGCTATTAACAAAATCAAAGAAGAATTAAAATTCAACCCTGTTAAAGTTAACCTTGTTTTCATTTGTGATTATATAAAAGATAAAGAAATACAAAAGCGCAATTTCAAAACATCAAACGAGAGAATATTAGAATCAACTGACTTAAATGAATATATATCTTATGCAAAACAAAAACTTCGTAGAGAAATGGAAGAGTTTGAAGGTAGAGGATCAGGATGGACATTACATCAAATTAAATATTTACAAATCAGATTAAACAAGTATGTACCATTAAGAGCTTCTTCCTATATTGAACTTCCTAAACCAATTAAAGATAAGAAAGCAGTGATTAATATTAAAAATAAAGACAATAAATGTTTCTTGTATTCTATTGCAAGTTACTTAAAACCTGTTGAAATACATCCTGAAAGACCTTCACATTATAAACACCTTGTTAATGAGTTGCAAAAGAAGTATTGTGATAACATTGAATTTCCTGTACAATTAAAAGATATTCCAAAATTTGAAAGAAGAAGTAATATCTCCATCAATGTTTACAGCTATGACAAGAACTATAATGTATATCCACTTCAAATCACAAAAAATAAGCAGGAAACTCATATCAATTTATTATATGTAAAAGATGAAAAAAACAGTCATTTTTGTTGGATAAAAGACTTATCACGATTAATAAGAAGTCAAGTGACAAAACATACTAAGAGGTTATACTTTTGTGATAGATGTTTAACAAGACACTTTCGAAATGAGAAGCAGTTGCAAAACCACGAGCTATATTGTAAAGAACATGAGGCTGTTAGAATAGAACTTCCAAAACCATACGACAATCAAATAGAGTTTCAAAACTATAATCGATCATTAAGAGTTCCATTTGTCATATTTGCCGACTTTGAATGTATCTTATGTAAGTTAAAAATAGAGCATAATTGTAGTAAGACAGTAAAATATCAAAAGCATGAACCAATGAGTTTTTGCTACTATGTCAAATATTCAAATGGGAACTATAAAGCCCCTGTTAGTTATATAGGTCCAGATGCTGCGAAAGTATTTATTGAAATGTTACAAAAGGAAGCAATAGAAATTAAGGAAATATATAACAGGGTAGTTGATATGACCCCGCTTAGTGAGGAGGAAATAGAAGCTTATAACAGTTCGGATACTTGTCATATATGTGAGAAAAACTTGAATGACTTACCACCAGCTGTTGAGAGAAAAATAAATATATTAAAGGGGAAAATACAGTTCTATAAGGATAGAGATGATATGAGTGAAAAAATAAAAGAATGGAAGCATGACTTAAAAAGTGTTTGTATAAGATAAATAAAAATAAAGCAAAAGTAAGAGGTCATGATCATTTAAGTGGAAAGTTTAGAGGTACAGCTCACAGTTATTGCAATTTAAATTATAAAAATCCCAACTTTGTTCCTGTATTTCTTCACAATTTAACTGGCTATGATACGCATTTGTTTATTAAGGAATTAGCTTATGATACACAGAAAATTAAACTGATCGCAAATAATGGAGAAAGGTACATAACATATGAAAAATATGTAAAAGCAGGACCAAAAAAAGATGGAATAAATTTAAGATTTGTTGATTCATTTAGATTTATGCCAAAGAGTTCAGCAGAGTTAACTAGTAATTTAAAACCAGAACAATTTCGAGAAACATTAAAGTTTTTCCCGATTGATAAACTTGCTCTAGTTAATACTAAAGGTGATTATCCATTTGATTATGTTGATTCATTTGAAAAATTAGAAGAATCTGTTCCACTATCTATAGACAAATTTACAAACAGATTAACAGGAGAAAAATGAGTCCTGAACGTCATAAGCTTCATGTGCGAGTTTGTAAAGAATTCGATCTGAAGTTAGTGAGGGATTTAACTGAACATTATAACAAAACAGATGTCCTTCAATTAACAGATATATTTGAAAACTTTAGAGATGTGTGTTTAAAGGCATATGGATTAGATCCTGCTTGGTATTATACAGCACCGGGTCTATCGTGGGATGCAATGTTAAAGATGACTAAAATTAACTTAGAAATGTTAACTGATTATGATAAAATACTAATGCTAGAAAAGGGTATACGAGGAGGAATCTCACAATGCAGTAAAAGATATGTAAAAGCTAACAACAAATATATGCAAGATTATAATAAAGATGAGTGTTCAACATACCTAGCATATCTAGACGCAAACAACTTATATGGATGGGCTATGAGTCAATACATGCCTTATAAAGACTTTAAGTGGATTAAACCTTACATAGATATAATGAACATTCCAGATGATTCAGAAACTGGCTACATATTAGAAGTAGATTTAGAATATCCGAGGTATTTACACAACAAACATTCTGATTTACCATTAGCTCCAGAAAACATGTGTCCACCAGAATCTAAACAATCAAAACTACTAACAACACTTTATAATAAGGAAAGATATGTAATTCACTATAGGAACTTAAAACTATATATGTCGCTTGGAATGGAATTAAAGAAAGTGCATAGAGTATTAGAATTCAAACAATCAGACTGGTTAAAGAAATACATTGATTTAAATACAAATATGAGAACGCAAGCTAAAAACAAGTTTGACGATTTTTATAAGCTCATGAATAACTCGGTATTTGGAAAAACATTGGAAAATATTAGAAAGAGGCAGCCCATACAATTAGAATGTGATCCTGAAAGAGTAGAAAAATTAATTGCAAAACCTAATTTTGATTACAGAACAATATTTACAGAGAATTTATGTGCTATACATATGAAAAAAGAGCGATTAACATTTAATAAGCCAATATATGTTGGTATGAGTGTATTAGAACTATCAAAACTATTAATGTATGATTTTCACTATAACACGATGAAGCCGAAATATGGAAACAATATAGATTTATGTTACATGGATACTGATAGCTTTATATATGAGATTGAAACTGACGACTTTTATAAAGATATAGCAGAAATAGTTGATCAATTTGACACGAGTGAATACAAGGAAAATAATATATATGGACTACCACTAATAAACAAAAAAGTAATAGGTAAGATGAAAGATGAGAATAAAGGTAAGATAATGACAGAGTTTATTGGGTTGAGATCAAAGATGTATGCTTATAGAGTAGAAAATAAAGAAGAGAAAAAAGCTAAAGGAGTAACTAAAGCTGTAATATCAAAGGAGTTGCAGTTTAATGATTATAAAGAAAGCTTATTTAAAAATGTTAAAACGTATAAAGACATTAACCTCATTAGAAGTTATAAGCACGATATATATAGTATAACCGTTCATAAGCTAGCATTAGATTCTTCGGACGATAAAAGATATATATTAAGAGATGGTATAAATACATTAGCTTGGGGTCATTATGGGAAAGAGTAAAAGTGTAATTATAAGTAGTGTAGTGTAGTGTAGTGTAATTTTAGATGTAGGTTTTTATGATTTTAAATGTCATAAAAGCCTATGCGATCTCACTTTGGGTTATCCTTCTGTGTTAAAGTCAGTGGTGGCTTCATAATTTTTTTGACAGTTAGGGGGTGGAAGGGGAAAAGTGTCCTAAAACATACATGTATCCCCTACTGCCATGCGTGTTTACTTCTTTCTTTGTGTTGCGGTTCAAACATAGGCGGAGCTAGGAATTGTCTGCTGGGGGTGGGGGCAGACCTTTTGGTCGGTCTCGGTAGGTGGCCATCTTATGTGGCATTTTTTTTGTCAAAAAGTTGGGGGGGGCAATGCTCTCCATAACTCCGCCCATGGGTTCAAAACTTTTGAACCTGCTTCGAATTTTACTGGATGCCTTTTATTTATTTATTTTTAAAACTCACCCGTTGTTTTTGGTTTTGTTTCTGATCTTATGATGCATTTCTTCCTTTCGTCAGAAGTCATGCCAGAAAGTCGCTAACTGATTGGTTTCTATCCGCCGTTCCCAGACACCTAAATCCTTTACTCAGTACTAAAACCGAAAGCAATAGAAGTCTTCTAAAATTTTCGGTTTTAGTATTAATTTACACGGATCAAAAAGAAGAGAGAGCGAGAAATGTTTTCTTTCAATCGTTAGCGTTCTAAGAGTAAGAAACAAATTACCTCTTAATCCCTATTCAAACCAGAAGTTTTAGGTATAAACCACTTTTGGATTTAATGTTGATTGCCATAGAGTAAAAATCAGTAATAGATAGCGAAAAGTGCCTTCCTGTTGCACAAAACTGTCCACTTCCGGTTTTAACGTTGATCAGTATAGAGTAAAAACGGTAATAGACAGCAAGAAGTTTCCTGCGATCAATGAAGCGTTCCAAGAGTATATTGCAACTTCACTTTAATCCTCCTACAACTGGAATTGACTTCCAGTTTCAATATTAATTGAAAAAAGAAAAAAAAACATCATGTCAGAAAACACTTCTTTACGTGGGGTACACGTGTCAGTATATATAGATCGAGGAAGTAAATGTATGTTGCCAGTCACAATCAATACAACCATACATCATGAAGTAGTAGTGACACGTGTACACAACGTGGAGAGGTTTGTGATGGGTTATATAGAGATGTGATGGCTGTGCGATTATGGGTGAACTTATCCCACTAGTAAAATATTCAATTCGTACACTGATTTTTCCTACTTTCTAAGTACTCGGACGTTATACTAAACAGTTGACCTTCCAGTAACCTTCATCTTTTTCTCGTTCTTTTTCAAGTTTCAGTCTGTCATTGCTGCTGCCTTAGTTCAGCTTAAATCAGTAGTTAGTAAACTTTGTGTCGCTATTCCCTGGTGCTCCTTGACAAGTTACAATAGACGCCACGAATTATTTAATGATGATGTAACTACAAACTTATAATTAATATTTTTGACACAAAAATGTTAATTGTTACTGGTGTTAGCTTATTTTCAAAATTTAAACAAACCCACCCAACCCATACCATACACTAGGTAGAACTATGGTCTCACTTCCGCGCAATGACAAAATCATAGCGCATTTGCCAAGGGCGCCGGTCTTCTTGATAGAGGACCACGGAGGAAGATCTAATACGCCTATTTGATTTCTAGATTGCCACAAAACGAAATCATTTGCGATCCTTGACAGTTCTCTTTAGAAAAAGATGATGCCAAATATTGAATTAGTTGCATGTGTATATAGTATTTTACAGGTTCTGAAAAATTACAATTTGACTAGATACAGCCGTACTGTGGGTGTACCAAGGAAGATATTTGCCCAGACCCCGCACTATGTGAGTCCGACGCCATAGGAAGAGATAGGCACTTTAAGAAAATCAATTTTCTCTTTCTGATTCATTCTTGGGAATAACAATATTTAAGAGATGGTGAACCATTATGTTCTAAGGCACTTTTACAAGTGTTACTATTAATATTACAAAACGCACTCATAAAGTTAACATATGCTAAGTTAAAGATAACTGACTTCGCAGTTTTCGAAGCCAATAATAAGTACCTAAGAACATACACAAAGCAACAGCACTTAGATAAACTGACTGATTTCTACTCAAAATGAAATAACAAATATACAAATATTAATTAGTGAAAGATTTACTTTAAAAGACGACTATTACGACAACAAGTTCCTCTCTTAAGGTTAGGGCCACTTGGGTCGGGTAACAGTGGTGCGATTATAAAAAAAGCAGTAATAGTGGTAATATGAATAATTGATTTTTAGAAAACTGTTATACGTACAAAATTAAATATTTTCAAGTCCTATCAGTACCGGTACTATAAACTGACAACTTAAACTTTCATTTTTTTCCTTTTTAATGAACAAGTGGATTGCGTTGCGTATTGTGAAACAATGGTACATTTCAAAACTGGGTATTTATATTAAAACCGAAAGTGGTAGATCTATAACTTGCGGTTGCAATAGAAAGAGGTCAAGATGGAACCTGTTCTGCAAACAGTGAATTCCAAGAAAAATGAGTTGGACTTTGTAAGGCAATCAGTTGATCACCCTTGGATATGTTCTTACAGAAAAGCTTATTTTCCCTCCATTGTGCCATTCATACAACAGAAATAAACCACCTGGACATTGCAGTCAAGTAAGTATACAGGGTGTTTCAAAACAACACCGACAACGTTTGGGAGGTGATTCCTGACACCAAGATAAGACGAAAAGTATAGACCAACCTGGGTGCACAAATGCTTCCTTTTGGAGTTATAGGCTGTCGAAAACGTGAAAAAATGAACTTGAAAGGTCCATAGTTCCAAAACTACGGGTCCTACCGTAGTCGGGTCAAGACTTGACTAAGGAACTAATATGTGCTATATCCAAAAATACTTGCTTCAGAATCCTGCAGTACTTCCGCAACAATTTTTATAGAGGTAGGTAGTGAGTACTTCAGATGCCCGTAACCAAACTGCGTGTACAAAAATTGTTACGTGAGTACTACTGATGTGAGGTGGAAATTTTTCCATTTCAGAAAATTTTCCGCTATATTTTTCCGGAAAATATTCCGTTCTAAAACAATATCAGCAATCAAGTAACAATTCCTCAGTGATCATAAAATTGATTAAATTCATGTTTAGATGTTAAAAAGTGAAAGATCGTTTAAAGAATCTGAAAATTTTCATGACTTAAACAATTTTCAGTACTACGTAGAACAAGTGAAACAATTTTTCATGAATCGAAAAATTGTCTGTCCTGTACGGAAAAATTGAAAAACTTTATGTGTCGGAAAATTTTAATCATTTTGAAGCAAAATGTAAATCGAAAAGTCTTATTGCTCTGTGGAAACAAGTGAAAGGAATTTTCATAGATCGGAAAATTTTCATTGCGATGTAGAAACAAATAGAAAAAAAAAAAAACTTTTTGTAAGCTGGACAATTTTGGATATTATGTATAGTGATATTAGGTGGAAATTTTTCCACTATATTTAACTGCACATTGAGCTACAAAGTTGAATTCCTATAGAGGAAAGTTAGTCAGCAAAATTTTCCAATTAGCTTCGGGAACCGGAAAATTTTCTAATATTTCAAGTTGGGAAGTAAAAATTTACATAGTGTTTCTCCCTCTCTGCGAGTTCCTTCGTTGCTAAGCGGTCAGCATACGCACCTTTGGCATGGGAGACCTGGCTTCGATTCCCGGCGGGAGGTCATGTGGTTTGGATTCCACGTTAATCAGTAGGTAACGTCTAATATAGCCTCGCTGCTGAAAGAAACGTTAAACTCAAAATCAACTCAATTCAACTCTATCTATCTCTCTCTCGCTGTGTGTAAAGTGCAGGGAACACACATCGAGTTCGTAGAGTACAAATATCCCATTATGTCATTTAAAATTTATTAAAAGTGATGAATATTTTCCGATTCATAAAAATATTCTCTACTTATTCCTACGTTGTTGGCCAGCCGTAAAATTTATTGGTAATAAATATTGTCCAAAAAAGTTTAATGAAGTGAAAATCTAACGATTCTTCATTTTTTCAAAAAGGTTTCAAAAACTTCAATGCGTTCTTCCCTCAGAATCCACCTTTGATTTCACAAAATTATATTTCATCAGTTTATACGCGTAAGACGAAGTTTTCTCACAGCTTTACTACTTTTCGAGATTTACATACTGCAACATTTATAAATAAGTAGAGATAATATAAAGTGCCTACTGTAAATTTTTGACAACCCAAAACTTGGATTTAAGTAACTCATGGAAACAAATAATGACTATTTTCTGAACGTTTCTTTTATTAGTTTATTGAAAGAACAACTACACAAATAAGCTTCCTTATTAGTTATATTTCACTTTCTCTTCTGAATGAATATATGAATATATATATATATATATATATATATATATATATATATATATATATATATTCATATATTCATTCAGAAGAGAAAGTGAAATATAACTAATAAGGAAGCTTATTTGTGTAGTTGTTCTTTCAATAAACTAATAAAAGAAACGTAAAAACCTGCACTGTTAGCTTGCGTTCTAAACAGTGTTGAATTCAGACATTTTCACCCGGGGGGGAATGTCAACTACTCGGGGGGAAGGGTTGTTTTTCTGTATTTTTGCAAGAAAGTAGCATATTTAACAATTCCATTCACATGCACATCTTACCTAATATTGAGACTAATTGCTGATAAATATTCAATATGAGATTATAATTTTTTAAAAAACAATAATTTAATGTTATCTAAAATATTAAATAAAGACTGGCAAAAATATTTTAGACTAAACTTTAACTGCTATTTACAGTACCTATTTTTGTTATTATTTCCTATACTCAGAAGTTACTGATTGTGACTAATGTAGATGTTTTTAAAAAGATTTAAATTAACTCAAATATTTTTTGTCCTAAAACAAACATAGATAGGAAATTCTTAACAAAAAGTTATCATTCTTTCTCACACTTCTGATTCTAAATCAAGCATATTAGCCTTGGTTTCTGCACTGCAATAGTTTAGTTTACGAAATCTTCAGTAGGATTAGTGCCGTGTCGTAGAAACTCAGCGCTTGGCGCGAGAGTATACGAGGGCACCCCCTATATATGAGTGAGGTAGACAGAACAGGCGCGAAAGGTGAGAAAATTTTAAAAAGTAAGCCCTGCTTTTCCTTGATTTTGAGCACTTTTTATTAATTTTTTCCTTTCATTTTATATATGTGCACATGTTCACATGTGTTTCATTCGTCTTTTTTTTCTTTCCTTCTTTTCTTTTCTTTTCCCCTCCCGAATTTTGCGCCCCTTACTTCGGCGTCCGGGGCCCTCGCCCCGCTTGCCCCTCCCACATGGCACGGCAGTGAGCAGGATCTTCATCACCTTCAATAGCAATCTTTTACTTATATACTACTATTATATTGATAAATTCTATGTAAATCTCTAACCCGGGAGGGATAACTGTTCCTCCCTAATCCCTCTAAATGACGCCCTCTGAATCTCACCCTTTAACTGACTTATTTTTAATTAAAGAAAAGTGTGTTTACTTTAACAATCGTAAAACACATTTATGTCTGTTACTTCCGATGCGAGAAATGGGATTTAGGCGCTCTATTTCAAATAATGCAAGAACTGTACATTTTCAAAAACTGAAGTCTGCTGACTTCAGAGATCATATGAAATGATCGAAAGATCTTGCCTATCTTTCCTTTCCTATCTCAATCTGTGCTAGTGCTACCTACTAATATATAATATAGGGCGAGAGTATAATACTTACTAAAATACAAACCGTTCTTCAACAGTTAACAATTTCATGTTCTGGCAAACTCGGTCATAGAGTTAAAAATACAAGTTTTATTGACTATTTGGTATTCTATCTTAGATGTTACATGTTTAATATTTATATAGAATGGGTCTGCGTCATTTATATGTATATTGAGAGATTGGATTTCGTCTGCAAGTGCACGGAAAGAAAAGCAAATAATTGGGTGAAGTAATTTCTACATTTTGTGACTGAATTTTTTTTAATTTCTCCGGGGGGAATGAATTTTCTTCGGGGAGGGGATTCCCCCCCGGGCTACCCCCTGAATTCATCCCTGGTTCTAAAAGCAACAAGAAATTTCATTTTGATTTATAAAATAATATATCTTTTTTATATAGATATGTACTTGTTCTATCGAATTCGTATTATTTCTAATACATTTTTATACATGATAATGGTAGTTTTACAATACAAATATATGCTCTAAGATGTTGATTGTACAAAATTCCAATATTGAAATTATGAATTACGACGTTAAACACAATAAAATCAAAGCATTTCTTCTTATTTTCTGTTACAAAAATATTCTTCATAAGGAACTTTTGGTAGTTGATGTAGTTGTTTCATTACATAGGCAGCCTTATATGTGAAGAAAAAGTGGAATTTTTTAGTTTTGAAATATTTGATAAATTCAGAAAGGTTTCTTTTCGATTTCTTGTTACATTTTAAATATTGGAATGGGATATTTATTCTCTATGAACTCATGTATGTTTCCTGCACTTTACACACACACACACACACACACAGAGAGAGAGAGAGAGAGAGAGAGAGAGAGAGAGAGAGAGAGAGAGAGAGAGAGAGAGAGAAACACTATGTAAATGTTTACTTTCCAACTTGAAATATTAGAAAATTTTCCGGTTCCCGAAATTTAATTGGAAAATTATAATTTGCTGCTGTCTAACTTTCCTCTACAGGAATTGAATTTTATAGGAATAAATATAGTGGAAAATTTTTCCACCTAACATAATATCCAAAATTTTCCGGCTTATGAAACATTTTTCCACTTGTTTCTACATCGCAATGAAAATTTTCCGATCTATGAAAATTCCTTTCACTTGTTTCTACAGAGCAATTTAAAACTTTCCGATTCGCAAAATGTTTTACTTTTTGCTTTAAAATGATGAAAATTTTCCGACTCGATTTTTCGGTTTTTCTATAACGAACAGACAATTTTTCGATTCATGAAAAATTGTTTAACTTGTTCCTACATAGTACTGAAAATTATTTGAGCCATTAAAATTTTCAGATTCTTTAAACGATCTTTTACTTTTTAACATTTCTATACATGAATTCAATCAATTTTATGATCACTGAGGAATTGTTACTTGATCACTGATATTTGTTTAGAACGGAAAATTTTCCGGAAAAATATAGAAGAAAACTTTCCACCTTACATCACGGCTAAACAACGATGTAGGAATAACTGGAGTATATTTTTGTGAATCGGAAAATTTTCATCACTGGTGAGTACCTTAGGATTCTGAAACATGTATTTTTTAGATAGAGCACATATTACCTCCTTAGTAAAGTCTTGACCCGACTACGGTAGACCCCACAGGTTTGGAGCTATGAACCTTTAAAGTTCATTTTTTCATGTTTTCGGTAGCCTATAACTTCGAAAGGAAGTATTTGTGCACCCAGGTTGGTCTATACATTTTGCCTTATCTTGGTGTCAGGAATCACCTCCCAAATGTTGTCGGTGTTGTTCTGAAACACCTTGTATAATTGATAAATAGAAAACAATCATAAGTGATGATAGAAAAGTACGAAGAGAGAGAAGTAAAATATTAACTTATTGGTTGGTACATGTAAAGATGGAAGGAGAGATGGAATAGGAAGAAGGAAAGACGGAAAGAAAGCGAGGAACAGGAACAAGAGCACAACTGATCGATGATTTGGAAAATAGAAGAAAGTATTGGGAGTTAAAAGAGGAAGCTGAAGATCGTGAAACCAAGAAACGTCGAAGAAACATTTCCAGGTCCAAACCTTAAATAGAAAATTAGTTTCAAGACCTGCCGAAAGGCAGAATACATAATAATAATAATACATGTAAAGGACACAAGATCATCAATGCAGTAGCATACACAGACGGAGAAGTTTCAAACTCATGTCTTCATGGAGTAGTGGTAAGCATCACAGATCTATGTGCAAATGTTTATTTTTAGCACTGGTTCAAATCCTGTTTACCAAAACAGGATTTGCATAAGGATCTATGTCTAGCTGATAAGTACTATAATTAGTTAACTTTATGGCGTATGGAACTCAGAGGTTCAGTGCGGTATTTACAGAAGCTCTCCATTGACTTCTGTCCTTGACAAACTGGATTCAGTTTCTACTCTGCATTTCTATTTCTGAAAAGATTCACCTTAATATTATCCTCTCATCTGCGCCTAGGTATTCCTAATAGTCTTTTCCCGATGGGGTTTCCAGACTTTTGAAAGCGTTCATACTTTCTTCTACGTGACTTGCCCACCCGAGCCTCCTAGACTTGACGACCCTAACAATGTTAGGTAAACGGTATAAATTGTGAAGTTTCTCATTGTGAAGATTCCGCCATTTGACATTCTGGTCCCTCTTGGGTACGAATATTTGCCTCAGAATTTTATTTTCAAATAGTTTGTCTGCGTTCTTTCCTCGAAGTAAGGGATATGTTACGCAATTATATGACACAGGCATGCTTATTGTAATGTAGTACATTCAAATACATATATTACCGGGCCCGGATCTTGAATACTGCGAACCACGCGTTCACAGGAGGCGCCAGGTGAATGAATTTTGCATTTTAAATGTGAATATTTTTAGAGAAAATATTATATGAACAAAAACACCGGAGATGCAAAAAGTGCAGCCAAGTTCGTCAGTCTCAAAAAGTGTTGAGATGAGGATGGATGAGCCAAGTTCCTTGGCCACTGCATCTGAAAGGAACACTGGAACTTGGCGCGAGGTGTCTAACATATTCGAATACATTAAGATGTCTGTTCCTAGTTTCACGGCCGGGACATTTCAGCCCTAAGGCTAGTGGTGAACCCCAAATCCACCACGCTGAAACACCATTCCTAAGGCTCGTTAACATCATTTACTTTGACACTTCGTGGAGAAATATAAGTTTTCCTTGTCTGGGTTTCGAACCACTAATCTTACTGCAATATACTGTATATGTGCCTTAGCAAAGTTGATATTCCTAAGGTTGGTGGTGGTCCCAAATCCACCACGCCCACCACCACTATACCTAAGGTTCCTTAACATCATTTTCCTTGACAACTCGCGCCAAGTTCCAGTGTTCCTTTCAGATGCAGTGGCCAAGGAACTTGGCTCATCCATCCTCATCTCAACACTTTTTGAGACTGACGAACTTGGCTGCACTTCTTGCACCTCTGGTGTTTTTGTTCATATTTCACTTCTTTTTGTAGTTCACCATGTCAATATCGTGATTATCAATTGTGACATATTGCTGGATTTAAATTTATAGTTGTACATTTTTAAAGGAGTCATAATGTGTCACATGCAACATTAGTTCCCAAGGGCTCTCCCACCGGTAATCGAACCCAAGACCCTGTACAAGAAAAGCGCACATCCTAGCCACTAGAACAGCGGGGAGGATTTATTCTATTAAATATCTGTCATAGAGTTATGTCCAAACGAGATTTAATTCATTTACCCGAACTACAAAATCACGATCGCTAACATCTCATTTTTCATTACCTAAATACGAAGAGTATCAACAGGGCCCAAAACCCTTGATGCAGAATCCTCGCTGCTACATCACTAGACATAGCTGGTGTTTCAATATACTTAGTTGTTCTCTACCTTTTTACATTGCAAAATTACGGAGTTCATTACATGACGCGCATGTTGCGCAGTTTCATACTGCCTCGGGTTTTCCTTCCAATGATATACACCTTTCAAATAGCTTGTAAACTTAATAATATTTGCCACCAACATATCCTAACTGTATATAAAACTACATGAACTGACATAAATTAAAGGGGTGCTTCCGGTTGAGCTGGAAAGTTGAAATGATGAGTGGGGATGAAGAATTTTCCCATGTTATTTAAATGGGTATTTTTTTGGACATATAATTTCCTGTTTTAGGAACTTGGAATTGGAATAAAAAAAAATTGAAATTCGGTATGCTTGTACGTTTTCACTAGTATTACCTAAGTAAATCAGTAAAAATAAACAATTCCAACTTTAGAGTGGTTTTTATGGGGAACTGAAAACTCTTTCCCATGGTACGTATTTATATGGGACACGTTTTACACCCCAAAATTATAGGGCACTTCCTGTAGGGCTACAATGATTAAATTTGACATGATTGTAGTTTTTCGGAACTAACCGACAGAAAAATTGCCAAAAGTGAATATTTTTAATTTTTAGGGAGTCTAAAGGGGAGATGAAGAAATTCCCCATGCTATTTAAATAAGCCTTTTTTTTTTTTTGACTTATAATCTCATATTTTAGGTACTTGAAATTGTAATCAAAACATGAAATTCGGTATGCTTCAACGTTTTCGTTAGTATTACCTAAGTCAGTCAGTAAAAATGAAAATTTCCAAATTTATAGTGGTTTTATGGGGAACAGAAAAACCTTTTCCATGTTATTTACATTGGACGTCTTCTACAGCCCAAAATGTTTAGTCACTTCCGGCAGGATTAGCATGATGAAATTTGGCACGATGTAACCTCCCGGGACTAACCTACAGGAAAATTGCTAAAATTGAATATTTTTAATTTTTAAGGGGTCTAAATAACATGGTGATTTCTTCATCTCCCTTTAAATAGGCGTTTTCCTGGAATACAAAATCTTATCTTTCAGATAGTTGAAATAGGAAGATAAACTTGAAATTCGAAATTGTAAGCTTAAGAGGTGTGAGGAAGTAGGCTGAGCAAAGGCGAGGGTGTGGGGGCTAACCCCCAGGAGGGCAAATTTAGGAAATATGAAGAGCAAAGGCACGAAATTCACTGTTGATGAAAAGGCTGATACGTAAGAGATTCTCACACTGTGGTAACTATAATATAACTCGTGGTACCAATATATTTAAGAAATCGGTTACATTTTGTTGCTAGTCTCATATAAATTCAAACAATTGGATTTCTCATTTTTTCGAAAACTTCATTAATTTTAAATATTCTCACCTCTGCATTATCTTATTTATCAAATTAATTTCAATATCTATTTAATACCAATGACTGTAATAAACGAAAAATATTCACCAGAAAAAGACAAAATATTGGCTTTCCTTGTCTGTGTTTCCAACCACGAAATTTACGGCAGTATGTACGTGTCTTAGCCCACGTTTTTAAAACTTAACTGATTTACAGAGCGTGCCTCATTAACTTGTTGAACTACTTATTACTAGCTTTCACTTATTTTACTCGCACACTGAGAAAAAATATATGTGGCGTACGTAAAAACGTTCGTTACATATGTAAATCCTGTAGTTTTTGGACTTAACGTACACTAAACGTATAACTAAAAAGTATATTTTAAACATATTTTCCGTATAAGTGTTCCGAATAAACGTACTTTCCACACGAACGAAAAGACTGTATGTAGGCGGTCAGGATCTCACATACAGATAGCCGTATGTAACTTATAGCTGACGTACGTAATGTACGGAAGACTGTTAGATGTCAGACATCCTGCAACGACATTGTGTAACATCTAAGCGGGAAAGAGGGCAGTACGTATGTTAAGTATTGATTTCTGTAGTAAACATAAGGGTCCCGTATATCTGTACACTATACCGCTGTCCGGATAACGGATTTTTCTCAGTGACCTTAGTTCATTTTTCTATTAACCTAGAACGACAGGGACACGAACACAGAAACATCGAGGAGAGTTAAAGATTCCAAAGGTTCTTCCACCGGGAATCGAACCAAGGACCCCATACACCAAAGGCGCACGTGGTAGCCAATAGATCAGCGAGAGGGGCACCAACTCGATCACTCAGACGATTGACATTATCACTATGCACATGATGTGTTCAGTAACGGAATCGTTCCCGATTTCTGATTGGAAGGACAGTTTTTTTTTTTTTTTTTTTTTTTTTTTGTTAATGAAAAATTTTCCATAGCAAATTCCTCAAATTTCATTTTCAAGCCATTATAAGGTACCTTTATGAAGAGTTTCGCATCTTTATCTCATTAAGAAGTTCCTAATGGCTATGGACAGTTTTTCACCCATAAAAATTCCCATAGTGCATTCCTTAAATTTGGAATCTTTTACATACACGTCATTACGTAAGGTAGGTACCATTATGCAGAATTTCAAATCTCTCTCATTTGGAAGCACCTAATCAATGATGAGTGAGTAAATGAACCGATCTCTGTTTGAGTAAGGACAGTTTTTCGCCCATAGAAAATTACATAGCACATTCCTTAAATTTCGGATATTTTCATATTCAAGCCATTATAAGCTACCTTCGTGTAGACATTCAAATCTTCATCTCACTGGGAAGTACCTAATGGCTACGGACAATTTTTCGTCTATAAAAATTTTCCCATAGCACATTCGTCACATTTCGGACTCTTTCCATACTCAGGCCATTATAGGGTACCTTTATGCAAAGTGTCGCGTTTCTATCTTATTGGGAAGTACCTAATTAATTTGATGAGTGAGTGAGTGAAACGATTTCTTGCTTGGCTAAGGGTAGTTTTTGCCTATAAAAATTTTCCCATAGGACATTCATCAAATTTCGAACTTTTTCCATACTCAAGTAATTATAAGGTACCTTTGTGCAGAGTTTCAAGTTTCTATCTCATTGGGAAGTACCTAATCAATTTGATGAGTGACTGAGTGAAACGATTTTTTTCCTGGCTAAGGACAGTTTTTGCCCATAAAAAAATTCCCATAGCACATTCCTCAGATTTCGGACTTTTCCATACTCAAGTCATTATAGGGTACCTTTGTGCAGAGTTTCACGTCTCTGTCTCATTGGGAAGTATTTAATCAATTTGATGGGTGAGTCAGTGAGCCTGAAAACTGCATATTTTGAGGTTCCAGTACTCTAATATGGTTGAAGGTAGGAGTATGAGATTTGGCATATTAGTACATCTGTGGGATATCTCCTTACATTCTAAATTTCATGTTTCTACCCTTAATAAAGTCGTTTTTACAAAGCCTCGAAATCTGCGATTTTACCCAAAGCTCTCGTTCGCGTATAATATGCTTACGGCAGTGCAGGCCAGTTTTCATTTTCTTCGCGGAACTTCGCTGCCATGCACTGCCGTGCATGTTGATGAAAAATTTTTCAAATAGTTTCAAATAAATATTGTACTGACTAACAAGTAAAGGGTCCAAATAGACGAATCGAGTTGTGGGATGAGACATAGTGCGCTTGATAGATGATGTGAAAATATGTATATGTGCAAAGTTATAGCGGCTGATCGCCATAAGAAACAGAGGGTGGTTAAAGGTGGTGGGAGAAGGGCTATGCTATGTTATTGAAACACACAAAGTAAACTGTTGAATCGTCAAAATAGTGAAAGATAGACGACGCAAACGGTAATAGTTTCACATACTGACAAAAGAAAACTGGGCAGAGTAGATCACGAATCACCGCCACCATCTTGAAATCCGCCATTTTGAAATGTTATTTTTTGAAATGGAAAGGTAGTCATGTGATACATCAATTAGGGCCAGCATGTTCTCAAAAAGTCAATTATGAACTTTGTTGATCATTGTCTGCACTTATTTGGAAGATTTAAGATCATCTTTATAGTTATTTACGAAAATCTAGGAGACTGATACTCGTATGTTGAAAGTTTGAATTATCACGAAAACACATGTAAGTTAAACATATCTACAAGCCAAGAGTACTAACAGTGAAATTTGATATCCAAGTTGTATATTATTATATTATTATGATCAAATTTCACTGTTGGATTATCAAATTTAATTGCTGCAATTGTAACAATTAAGAAATTTGCAATTGTAACAATTATTTGAAGAATTTTTGACCATTTGAACTTTCTACTCTTTTATTCTGATTTAGATAGCGGGGCCTAAATATTGTTTGCTTACACTTAAGAAATGTGAGGAACCGGCCCTGTATATTACTTTAAAAAAAAAAAACTCCTTTTCTTTTTAATACACACTTTTGAACTGAAAGCAATATAGAGAATTGTTCATTTTCGGAAATAGTTCCTCATTATTTTGCGCAAGGGCAATCAATATTCCTGTACCGGCCACTGTGTATTGAAATCACAAACTACGTCATAACAATTCACGTGATGTTAAGGGTGGATTTGCTCCGATTCTTCGTGAATTCTTGAGCGTACGGACTTGCTTTCAAGAATCAGCGCCTCTACTGGACTACTAATGAAGTATTGATGCATGTGGAGTGTCATTTGTTGGAGAGCCTACACCGTGCATAGCGATCAGCAGTATTGTGATTTTCACTTGAGTTGTATTGATGTTATAAACGAATAGCGGAAAGAAAGAAAATTTGGTGTTGCAGGTATGTATCTAAAGAACACAAATTCGTAATTTGTACTTTGATACAATAAATAGTATTTGAGAAATTTATTGAAATGTGGTTTCTAAGTCACACTGAACGTTAAGATTGTTTTCCTTCGCTGTTGCAGGGTGTGTTCATCTTTTCACTTCACTTTGCACAGAAAATCCAATGTTACCAAGCCTTGATGTTAAAGAGAGAGATCTTAGCCCAAGAAAACTCAGTTGAAGTATGTGATTTGACAGTCACATCAACTGTTTGTGACTTGTTTCAATATTTTTTGAATAAATATGTATATAGTATGTATGGAGTTACCAATAATTTACAGAATTCATTATGCTAAATATTCAGCTTTTTGTAATAGCAGGCAAACGTTTGGGAAAAGAGATTTATTACAGCATATTAGTTGTTGGCGTCGATTTAGTTTCATTGAAAGTTAAGCATTATTTAAAAAAAATTGTAATACTTTTATTATTTTAGACATCAAATACATGGTTACTGTCTAGAACAGCGTTTCCCAACCTTTTTCAACTTGCGGCACACTACAGGTGTAGCTTGAATTCTCGCGGCACACCCATATATATATATATATATATATATATATATATATACTATTATTATTATTATTATGATTTGTAATTATAAAATACTGTGGTATTTTTATGTGATTACTGATATCCTTCTTACAAAGAAGAAAGCTCGATCACTGATCTTTCCCCGTGGTAAATCATTTTGCTTATTTTTCATTCTAATTTCAAAATGGAAAACAATTGCAATGAAATATAGGACTCGGGTTTTTAAAAATCCACTTTCTCTTTCGAAAACTGTATTTAACCTTTAACTACAAGGGAAGATCACTAAATAACGAACAAATAAATAAATCTTCTATACTTTTAAAACACAAATGTTGAATTTATTGAATGATATGTTAAAATTTCAAGTTACGAAATAGTTTGCAACAATAAAGAAGCAATAATGGTCATGACAATGATAAATACGTTTTTCAACATTAAAAATGTACAGAAAAGTAACACAGTATGAAACTTAAAATTGTAGATTTATAGTAGAGGTTCATAATAATGTGAAATACAAATATACATTTCCCCTATGTCCTGCAATTTGGTTCCTATAAAATTAATAATTTGTTTCGATTTCCTCGCGGCACACCAGCGGCCCATTCGCGGCACACCGGTTGGGAAACTCTGGTCTAGAAAGTAGAAATGTAATGTTTTCTAATTCTTTTTAAATACATTGTATACAGAGATAATATTTTTTGTGTACATCGATTAATTTCGTACAGTTTAGAACTCTCTTTCTTGCAGGACTGTGACATGGATCCTAATTTTTTTTGGGGGGGGGGGGGAGTAAAAGAAACCATTACCTGTAGAAAGTGATTATTCCGATCTTGGAAAAGACAATAGTGACATTGACTCTGATTACAGTCCGAAGAAAGATACGAGTTCAGGTACGATTCTTTGCTGTTTACTATTCTTTACAATAATTGTCTTCTCCATTTTACTATTTTAAATACATACCTATTTCTCTAACTTAATTTATTCAGTTGTAACTCTCTCCTTACATTTTTGTAAAGATCTCTTCAAATATTCATATTTATGTTACTTGCTTTATGTTTTAAAATGTATTCACACATTAGATATCGCAGTGTATTCGAGCTACAGTAATACATTTCTGGCATTTTATTATATTTTATCACTCTCGTTACACTTATCAGATCTAAATTGATTGGGTAAAACTTTTTTGATCTTCCGATACCTTATTTATCATACGATTAAACATCTCTGCTCTAGGCTAACATATATGAATTGCTTTTGCTTACATAATATGATAAAGACTCATCGATCGGGCTGCCTATTAGCAACAATTGAAAATTAGGAAATTGTTATAATGTAGTTGTCTGTGGTATTCTTCTTCCAAAACTGAGGTGTGTTTTCTATGAACAAATTCATACACTTTCTATTCGAATGAAAAGTGTAACTAGTTGTTCACTTTTTATTGCAGATTCCAATAGCGAAAGTAATGATCTCGGTCCTTCTGAAACATCAATTCACAAGCCAGGAATATCCCAGCATCAATGAACATCATTCTAGTAGCCAGGAATGTCAACCTAGCAACTAGGAACATCAACTCAGCAACCAGGGAAATAGAGCATCTCAGTGTGCTGCGTCATGAACAAGAAGTCCCGTTTAGCGAAGCATTTCTGGAAAATGTTTCTGAAATATATATATCCTAGAAAATGTTCCTGGAATATTTTTGGAATATATTCCTTCTACAAATGTACAAAGAAGTGTTGTCCTGAGTCCCTGTATTTCTATATTTTGTTGTTTCAGCATATAAAATTTGTACTTTTTCAAGCATAAATGCAAATTTATGAAACTTGTCCATATATTTTACCTGTATATGTAACCTTACCGTCCGATGTGATTTTCAATACACACAGCTATTTCTGCCAAGTATGCATTCATTTTTTCTAAAATTATTATTTTTTAGTTTCTAGGGACAAAATTATATACTATAAACACAAAAAGGATTTTTTTGAGCGCTGTTAAATAATTCGGCCGGTAGAGGGATATGTAACAAAATGAATAGTCACCAAATTATATCAATTGCAATACAATAATAACTATAAGATATTCAATATTTTATGTCCTGTATTACTTTTCTACGAGTTTAGATAGCAATAATTTGTAATACAGAAGGTTGGTCGGTTTATATCAGACTCTCACAAAATTTTTAAATCTGGTTTCAAGTGCTTCGATATGAGTAACGATTTCTTGTAAAGTGACGAGAAAATACGCAATAGGTTCTTTGTTTTATTTGCAGAAATCGAACATTTTGTGTACACTGAAGATTTGATCTCCTGTTGTTGTTTGCAAGCTAGCAGTAATTTCTTTACATTTTGTTGTGCATCCTACTCGATCCCAGACATTCTTGCCATGGCAAGGGGTAAAGAAATGACATTTAGCTTCTAGTCCAAAATTTATTTCATGGTTGCAAATGTCTGTACTCTTATATTGGCTGCCACTTCCATCCGAAAAGTAAATAATGAGCGTGCAGAGACATAGTCCTTTATCTGTTATACTTATTTCTAATTCAATTACAATAATCAGTTTTATGTTTTCCAGTATTATTTTTATGTCTGATTACTTTTAATACTTTACTTTTATTCGTGATTAGTTATCGATTTCATTTAATTTTCAAAATTGACTTATTTTATTTACATGTTGTAAACTTATTCTAAATTGTAACTAGGGATGGCCACATTTTCCGGAAACCGGAAAATTGAAAACGGAAAATTTTCCGGAAAAGCGGAAGACGGAAAATTTTCTGGAAAATGAGAATGTTCACTTGGGATAGTGACATTGGTCGTCTTACATCAAGAAAAATAACGAAAAATACTACGCGAAAAGAAGTAAATGAGGCAATGCTCTTCACCATCTAGTGCTATAGAAACGCAACTCAAACTTAACAGTGGATAGGAGAGGAAAGGTCGAGCAAATCAGCGACGAAACATTCCTTCCTGCTACATCTATTTGTGCACTTGCTTAATCACGTACTTTTTCTGTTTACGTGGGGGCTTGCGGATCATTCGATTGCACCGGGAAATTCCGATCATGCATGTGTTTCGGGGAATCCCCGATTATGCATGTGCCTGAGGGGAGACCCCTGGCAATAAAGAAAGCTGGCAGTGTGTTATTAGTGCAACTGGTATGTTTATATTCCAACCATTTTTTCATTGCTTATCATGATCACTGTGATTGTCAAGGTCACCGATCCTTGGGGGCCGGGGGCAGCCCCCCAAAGTTCATGTGGACCCCGCATTGTATTTATAAATATACAATATTTTTCATAATTTGAATTCAATTTGAATTAAAACCCTCATATATGCCTTCTGCATTTGAATGGATGCCCAAAGTTAGAGAAATCGGCGCCCTGATTCTACAGAATCCATACGCAGTAGTCTTGTATTATTTCATGGGCGGGAGTACACTACGGATTCCAACTGAGCTCAGGCGTTAGAACATCGGATTTACATTAGGAAGGCGGATGTTCGATTCGAGCGCCCTACCGTCCCGACTGTTTTTTTTTTTCTGTAAGTTTATTACTCAGTTACACCCGACCTGTGCCATAGATTTTTTAAAACCATAAGATAAATTCAATTCTACTGATGTAATTCAATTTTACTTTGTACCCTAGTGTTACCATTTTGCAACTATAAGCGTAACGAATTCCAAATAACGGTACTATTGACTATACATACTATAGTATGTAGCACTACTTGAAACTAGCGCCAGCTATTCATATAATGACCTATTCCACATAATTCTCTTCATAACTTTTTTCGCCAATTTCTCTTAAACTGAAGGACAATTCCACCTAGTCATCGATACATCAATTCAGTTCTCAATGCTGACTTATTCTCTGTTTTTGTATACATTTGAAAGTTTTACTTATTATTCTACATTCATGTTTTATTACTAAATTGTCAACTCCTAATGCAATCAAAGTGTTTATTTTTTTATTTCAGAAACGTAGATGATAATCTAGGTGCTTCTATCTCTATATCTCAGATTATCGCTTTACTTGGTGCAAGCTCAAATGCATCTAAGGTAACAGAAAGATCCCAGGAAAATTGTTTTACAAAGAAGGGAACATAGTAGTACGTAAGAAACAGAAAAGAATTCTGTCTTATCTCAGAGACCCTAAACCTTGTTCTCCCGCAAGAGCAGAGGTGCTTCATAGTAAAATTAGTAATATGGTACCAAAGGATCTTTTTCCTTTGCCTTTCGTTGAAGCAGTTCGGTTTCTTGAATTTATGAAAGAAATAGAACCAAGTTACCAGTCACCATCCAGGCAAACTGTGACTATCCGTATTGAGGCCTTGTTTTCTAAGGAGAAGTGTGTCTGCGGAATCGATTGCTTTGACAACAGATAGCTGGACTTCGCATGCTACGGAAAGTTATATTACAATCACAGCCCACTATATGCTTCCATCTAAGTTTAATAAGTTCAGTCTTTCAAATAATTGAAATATAAGTGAGGCACACCTCAGCACTTAACACATGTTGCAGAATAGTGGAACATTTCAGATAAAATACATGCAATTGCCTATTTTATTTATTTACTTGTTTATTTAAGAACACAACAAGTAGTTCTACCCAATTACAGTGTTCATATCAGAGTTACATAGAATAGCTGTAATTTCTTTGCGAAATCTATTCTGACTCATACCGCGTATATCCAGAGCTTTTTTACATTTACTCAGTTTGTTGTACACTGCACCCATCCTCCACGTTGGTGACTGTTTTGTTACATTTGTTCGAGATTTCTTACAATAAAAGAAATTCCCATTGCCCACACGTATGTTTCCATTGGGTACACAGAGATGAAAGGCAGAGACCAAATCCTTACTATTTAATTTGTTATTTAATATTTTGTACAAGAATATCATGTCATTTAACACTCTTCTGTGATTGAGAGACATTGTGTTAAAATTTTCATTAAGAGAAGTATTATTTTCATATCTGGGGAAAATGCCTGTTTTCTTGTACACCAGAAACCGCAGAAATTTGTTTTGAACTCTTTCTATTCTAATAGAGTCTTTCTTCGTGTGGGGGTTCCATATAATAGACGCATATTCTAATTTTGATCTAACAAATGAAAAATATAATTTCAGTAAAGCATTCGACTTATTAAATTCCCTTCCCATTCTCAAAATGAATCCAAGATTTCTGTTTGCGTCATTTACAATTTGATTTATATGATGCTTAAACGATAGTTTGTTATCGTATATTACACCCAAATCTGACAGTTTGTACCCCCTTTTACAATGCTAGTAATATCACAAGTGCGATACGAGAACTTCCGTATGAAAGCATATGTTGTTTTGTTCAGACTATAACTCTCTATAAATAAGGGTCTTACAATAGCAAAAATCGAGAAAATGTTGTGTGTTGCTAGTCGGATTGTTTCCCACTTTAAACATAGTACGTTGGCAACGTCAGAACTGGAAAAACAGTAAAGGTTATTAGGATTGGCAGAACATTCCCTTATACAGCAAGTTAAAACTCGGTGGAACAGCATACATGGAATGCTTGAGAGGCTGGTAGAACAAAGAAGAACTCTTAACAATGTATTATCAGATAGAAATGTAAAAAAGGCGTCAGATTGCAAGAAGTTTAACCCTTTAAGGATTTCCACTTTCTGAGGTTTCTAGGCTTTCACTCAAACAGCTACTGCTTTCTTACTATTTATCGTAGGATAATGGTTCATACTTTTTTTTTTTTTATCACGATAGAGCATACTTACCAACGGTACGACGTGTCCGTATCATAAACCTTAACCGGAAAAATCGGGAAAAAATGGAATTTTTCTGAAAAAAATCACCCCTTCGTAACACTTCCGCTCCTCGGGCCCGGCCTTGGTTTCACGTAGGGATCTAAAAAAAATTGATAAATACCCAAAGGTATACACAATCCTTATGCAAAGCTTCAATCTGATATCTTGGAAACTAAAAGCGTGAAAAAGTTTTGAAATTTGCCTTAAGAAAATAAGGCACGCCTCTTCGCCCCACTTTTCGCCGCCAAGTTGACCATCTGGTTCCAAAACGCATCTGCAGAATTCTTTGGTCCATTCTTGACTTGAAAAAAAAAAATCCCGACTTACATGCTTCTTATAGAACCTAAATAAGCGATCAAAGACGATAGTACGCCATAGTATATAAATATAACAGAACTCTTAAAAAGGTTGAACTTCCTAGACTAGGGATGACCACATTTTCAGGGAAAACGGAATATAATTCTTCCGGAAACTGGAAAATTAGAAAGGAAAGACGGAAAATTTTCCGGAAAAGCGGAAGACGGAAAATGTGATTTCCGGAAACCGGAAAACTCTTTTTCCGGAAATGGCCATCCCTAATTGTAACTCACTCACAGCATTAAAACAGAAATAAATTTAAAAAAATCAATATCTCTATAATTCATGTTGGTCAAGAATTTAGTTGAGAAAAAAAATGGTTGGAAGTAGTGTAAAAATGCGTTTTTCATGCAATTTTTGATAATTCGTAACTTTATTCACAGCTAAATATTCAATTTTAAATTTTTACTGTAATTTTCTCTTATATAGGTGTATATTCTGTAAAACACAATAGATTTTTATTACATATACAAAGATGATATACATATCACAATTTTGCAAAAATTTATTCATTTAATTTCAAATTTCAAAACCGATATTAACTTCAATTATCACTCTATTACAGAATGTTGTCTATACCCTGGCCAGCGAACGATGATTTCTGACAGCTCAGCTCGGGAGGACGACTGAGGAGTGCGGTGTTGCCATGTACTTCTCGCACAGGGGGAGAAATGTCTGCTTCCTTGTTGAGGGTGAGAGGGGGTGAGTGAAAGTTTGGCAATGTGCGGTGATTACCATGGATACGCGACAGGTTCTGAGCCTAAGGTTGGTTGACCTGTTGTCTTCTGCTCGCTCCCCGTGGTCTTGTGCAAAGCTGTCAGAAATCATCGTTCACCGGCCAGGGTATAGGCAACATCATCACATTTGAAGCCTGACCAATTTTTCATAACACCGACTGTCCATATAAAGCACCTAACAGTAACTTTGCAAAATACGCTGGACTCCTTTTCCCACGAAGTTCAGTTTTTGTTTCCATAACTGAATACTTACATCATTTATTAATTGTCCTCCCCCTCATCATCAGCAACACAATCATAATCACCATCACTAACTTCCTCATGAACATCTTCACTATCATGCTCATCATTGTCTTCTTCACCATAAACGTCTTCATTATCATCCTCAGCATGATCTTCACCACCATCGGCATCATCAAGATTATTTTCATCATCTGTGATGTCTGGTCTTAAGCGGTCAACACACAGATTTATTGTACTGATTTCAAGAAGTGACTTTCCTGAGTAGTTCTGGACGGTATTATTAGTGATACCTGTACCTTAAAGACACGAAAAATGAATTAATATTGTGCATACATCCAATTAAATTATGAGTGATGAGTATGATTATACACGTACACACACACACACACACACACACACATTATATATATATATATATATATAGGGTGTTAATGAACTAGACCGACAGACTGAAACAGGTGATTCCTCACATCAAAATAAAGAAAAAAAAAGATCATATGGACCCGTGGTCAAAAGTGCATAGTTTCAGAGCTAGGACTAGTGTTGTAAAAAAAAGTTTTTTTTTTCAATAAAAAAAAAACGTTCTTTTTCATGTTTTTTTTCAAATGTCTGTTTTTTTTCTAGCAACTATTATTTATTGATTTACGTTGCAGATTATTGAAATAATCAACAGAACTTGAGTCGAAGCCCTCGTAACTTACAAATCTTTTGTTTCTTTGTACCTATATACTAGCAAAATTGTGTGATTATTCCTTTCGGACCCAGGTCATTTTTGGCGTTTTCCTACATTTCCAGTTAGTGACTTATTGCTCAAAAACTGTTCACTCGATTGATATGTTTAAGGCCTTGTTTTTTTAGAAAATGGATGTGGCTATTTTTTGGTGTAAGTTGCATTGCAGTGTTGCCAATGGGTGGGAAATTAGAGGGAAATGTAGGAGTGAAAATTTACAAAAAAATCCCTAACCGAATTTAAAAATTTTTTGTATCTAGTACCACTGCTGCTATATGGGTTCAAGTCACCTAAAAAAATCTTTGGTGTGTTGACAAGGTACAGTGAAATCCTGAAGTCGCTGGCTTCCATTCAAAGATGGAAAGAAAAAATTCTGCCATACACATGAAATTTTGACACTTTTTACGCCTCACAAGCAAAAATCAACACATATGCCGGGGCTACAGCTTCTCTAATTATCCTATTGAAACTTTTTTATGGTGCGTTCTGTAGGGCAAAGTGGAAGCTTTCAGGTAGTGGTACGTTTGTTTCAATGTAGCCAGTAAGAGGGTAATAATAAAGGGGAAAAGGGACATTTTCCGAATTTTTCACCTAAAATCTGGAATTAATTGTTTTGGCTGGAAACACTGCCATGAGACAGACAAAAACTATCTGAAAATAAACCTTGGTATTCCAAGAATATATCCTACAAGTATCATGGCGATATATAACAAAGCAAGCATGAAATTAAAAAAAAAAAAATCTCATTCTACCTCAGAAATTCACCATTTTCTTACCATTTCCAGAACATGGTTTATTATAAACCTCAACTGTACTTTCCCTAATTATTCTAGTGAAACTTTTTATGGTGCGCTGTGTAGGCTAAAGATGAGGCTGTTAGACACTGGTACGTTCGTTCGAATGTAGCCAATAAGAAGGAAAAAATAGAAATAAAAAAAAAGATTTTTTTTTCCAAAATTTGCCCCTAAAATCTGGAATTAAAATTTTCTGTAGCTGGCAACACTACTATCAGACACACACAAACTATCTTAAAATAAGCTTTGGTATCCCTCTAATATATCCTACAAGTATTGTGACGATATCTAATAAAGCAAGCATGTCAATAAAAAATATCTCATTCTACCTTTTAAAAAATCACAGTTATCTTCCCAATTAGAGAACAAGGTTTACTATAAACCTCAACTGTACTTCCCCTAATTATCCTATTGAAACTTTCTATAGTGCGTTGTGTAGAGCAAAGACGAGGCTTCCAGATACTGGTACGTTTGTTCCGATATAGACAAACAAGAGGGAAATAATAGAGACAAAATAGATAATTTTTCCAAAATTTCCTCCTAAAATCTGGAATTAAAATTTTCTGTAGCTGGTAACACTGCTACCAGACAGACGCAAACTATCTTAAATTAAACATTGGTACACCACTAATATATCCTACAAGTATTATGACGATATTTAAGGAACAAAACTTCTAATTACCAAAAATATATTACGGTAAACAGAAAAATAGGGAAAAAGTAGAAAAATCAAGGGTTAGAACCTAAATACGAATTTTTCGTGCGTTCCCTAATTATCCCATTGTAACGATCTGAACTTGCGTTTGTTAAGTAAGAAATGTTCGATTGGCATAAGTTGACTTGCACTCGAACGTATAGGTACGGATTTATAAACAAAAATTTCTATTTTTTTGCCCGAATTTAGGAAAATTTTAATTTCCCTAATTAGCAACACTGCGCACAGGCCCGTCCAATTGATGTGAACAGTTAGGTATCCATCTGAGGTATCTACCTGGCAAGTCTTAAGAAGGTCTTTCTACAACGAAGGAAGCTACAGAGAAAAAAGAAGTAAAGGAAATTCGAAATTAGAAAATTCTCGAATTTTTGACGGGTGAAATTTGAGAAGGAAATTCGACATCAGAAGAAAAAAAATAATATGATAAACTATAGTCCAACCATATTTTGCAATAATAATATCCCGATATCTTAATTAGTGTCCACACAGGAGCGGATTAAACAAATAACACACCCGTGTGTGCCACTTTGGCCACCTGGGCCACCGAGAATATATTTGATTACATTTTTTTGACTACTAACTCGTATTGTTGTTGTAGTTATAGTTTCGACTAATAATAATATCGTTGTTGTAGTAGTAATCGCATGACTTGGCCGAACTTTTTGGCCCCTGGGTCCCTGCCTCAGGGCCCATGGTCCCTGGCCGGGGTCAATGACCTAGGGGTACCATGGCCCACCCCCTAAAATTTGGCAGGGGTACATAGGACCACCCCCAGGACCCATGGTCCCTGGCCCGTGTCAATGACCTAGGGGTACTTAGGACCACCCCTCTAGATTTTGGCAGGGGTACATAGGACCACCCCCCTTAAATTTTGGAAATTGCCAAATCTAAAAATTGGGTGTGGTAGCCTAGGACCACAGTATGTACCTCTATCAGTATTGGGTGTCTATGTCGTTCCCTTTTATGAGTAAAAAATTGCCAAAAATTCAAATTTCGGAGGTTTTTGACCTAATTTATCCCCTTGGATGAGGTATTATTACCCTATATGGTTATATGGGCGTATACAGGGATTCATTCCCTTTTATAAGACATGGGTATATTAATGCACCCCCAGGAGGGGTACTTTGGCCCACCCCTTCAATTTTGGAAATTGCCCAATTTAAACATTGGGTATTATAGTACAGGACCCTAATATGTATTATGATAAATTTGGGTGGTCCACCTCGTTCCCTTCTAGGGGTACAAAATTGCCAAAATATAAACGTAAGCAATACGTAGTACCACGTGTTTGGTTTTTGGTCGATTTTATCCCCTTTGATGAGGTTATTATCCTATATATATATAGTTATATGGTCATGTATAGGGGTCCATTACCTTTCATAAGATATGGGTATATTTGTGCACTCCTTTAAAAATTTGGGAGGGGTACTTTTGGCCCACCCCTTAAATTTTGGAAATTGCTCATTTTATATATTTGGTATTATAGTACGGGACCCTAACATGTATTATAATAAATTTGGGTGGTCCACTTCGTTCCCTTTTAGGGGTACAAAATTGCCAAATTTTAGTACAACCACGTGTTTGGTTTTTGGTTATTTTATTCCCTTGGATGAGGTCCTATTACCTTATATGGGTGTATACAGGTGTTTATTTCCTATTGTAAGACGTAGGTACATTTGTGCACCCCGGCAGGAGTGCCTTGGCCCACCCCTTAAATTTTGGAAATTGCCCAATTTAAACATTTGGTATAATAGTATAGAACCCTAATATAGATCACTATAAATTTCGGTGGTCTGTCTCGTTCCCTTTTAGGGGTACAAAATTGCCAAAATATAAACGTAAGCATTACGTTGTACCACGTGTTTGGTTTTTTTGACCTAATTCATTTCCTTGGATGAGATCCTATTACCTTATATGGTTATATGGCCATGTATAGGAGTCCATTCCCTATTATGAAACATAAGTACATATGTGCACCCCCGGGAATGGTACCTTGGCCCGCCCCCTTAAGTTTTAGAAATTGCCAAATTTAAACATTTGGTATCATAGTACTGGACCCTAATATATATTACTACAAAATTTGGGTGGTCCACCTCGTTCCCTTTTAGGGTGCATTTTGTTCCGCTTTAGGAGTGAACCTTGCAATCGTCCCGAGTTTGATTCTTGGAAATGTTGAATTTAACGTCCCCGCGAAAACGGTGAGAGATGATAGGACGAAACATGAACTTACTTGACTGAGGATTGAAGCAGTGACCTCATACAGTAGAGAGACAAGCGCTGAGCCATCGTACACGTGTGTTGATTACTATGCAGTGGTCCCGAGTTTGATTATTGGTGCTAGTGTTAGAAAAAATTAACGTCCCACTTGAAACGATGATGAGAAATGAGAAAACATCATAAACTTACTTGCTTGCGGATTGAAGCAGAGATCTCACACATCAGAAATAAGAGCTGAGTCACCATACTCGATTGAGAAGTTGAGTTTGTTGATTACTATGTCATGGTCCCGAGTTCGATTTTTTGTGTTAGTTTTAAGAAATGTTGAGTTTAACGTCCCCTTGAAACGATGATGAAAAAATGATAGGAGGAAACATGAACTTACTTCGTTGTGGATTGAAGCGCTGAGCCGCCGTACTCCATTCAGTGCGAACAGTTTCGCGTATGAAAAGAAGACGAGCAGATTATGTTACATTACACATTTCAGTGCGAGCAGTTTATACTAGGTTTATGTTTCATATAGAAAGATAGAAGATCTGCGTTGTCATCTTTTTTACTTCGTGTGCAACTTTGACCTTGAAGAAAACCTTGTTGACTCAGTGCAAAGCATTGACGTATACACATAATCTTATTGTTTAGTTGGCTGTATTTAGAGATGAATCAGACATGTAAGGTTGCTGGTTCGAATCTAGTTGTGTTCGCTGTAACTCAGGGTCTGAGCGATACTTACCGAAATTTTTCCAGTGTTGCCAACACTATCAGAATGAATCGATTCATTTAGTCGGAGCAGTTTCGTGACGAAAACTGATTTTTGTTTTGCACACAAAAAATTTTCTGAAACAGAATTTTGTTTGTACATAAAAATTTTTTTCTGAAACAGAATTTTGTTTGTACATAAAAATTTTTCTGAAACAGTTTTTGTTTTGTACACACAAAAAAATTTCTGAAACAGAATTTTGTTTTCGTACACAAAATTTTTTTCTGAAAACATTTTTTTTTTCGTACACAAAAATTTTCTGAATCAGTTTTTTTTTTCGTACACTAAAAATTTTCTGAAACAAAAATTTAGTTTGATTTTTTTTTCGTAAAACATTGATTTATTTTATCGGTAAACTGATTCAGAAAAAAGAAATTGAAATCGCAGTACAGGAAAAAGAATTTGATTTTAGGATGTGAAATAAAAACACAGAATCATGTTTTTGTACATTTATTTTTAGCATGTGAAATAGAATACAGAATTTCTTTTTTCTTCAAAGGAAGACGTGTCCGTGACGGGTACAAATTCTGTAAAGAGAAAATAAAAACATATGAATATACATGGTAATATTTATTTTGTTTCCTGTGAAAGAAGAAAAACAGATTATTAACATCGAACTAACTGATCAAGAGAGAGTGAGGTGAGAAAAGAAACGCAAATGTGACGTACCTGAATTCCTTTTTTTTTTCTTCACGGGTTTCTGCAAGGTGATGTCATCTGAGTTTTTGTCTTCGCTGTGGCCTTGTTGAAGCATGTCCCGTGTTGCGTTGATTCTTTGCCCGTCTTTGGGAGGTGATGTTGGTGGGATTAGGGGAAAATATGGCTGTTATTCTGTTCTGGCTTTTTTATACCCATAGGGCAATGTCTCGTATGTGTCTGGTATTAATCGGCGTTTTTTATAGTTGAAACTGTACTTCTTTTCTTCAGGTTTTGTGACAAGATGATGATCGTGGGTTCTGTAAATTTTGTGCGGCGTGCTAATGGAGATTTTTTCACTCGATTGATTTATGATCATTTGCTCCAGACTATTGAAATTTAACTTTTGACTTGCAGTATAATTGAGTGTGAATCCACGAATTTTGCATACATAACTGGTTGATTTCGTGTCGGGGTTGTAGATTTCCAAGGCGTACTGTTTTGGGCCACCAGACACGAATTTTTTAATGTATGCTTTTGGTCCAATTGATTCAAGTTCATTTGACATTGAACCAAGAAATACTTCTGGTTCTATTGTGGGCTGTGATGGTCGCTGCGTGAATATCACGGAATCTGTATCGAAATATAATACTCTTTCTTGCAGCAGTTCTAAATATTTGTAGAGTTCCAGACGAGCTTGACACGTTGTAAATGCTCCAAGGACAACATTAGCATTGTGATTTTGTACTGGAACATCATCTTCATACTGCCAATAAAGGTATAACAACGAATCGTTAACAGGTAAAATTTGGTTGACTTTTATGTCTGGAGCAGTTAATTTTTGATACAGTTCTTTGGGGTCGTTAATGATGGTCGTTTGGCTGAAATTGTCTCTTATAGCGAGTCGTCCCCAGAAGGCATTCAAACAGAGCTTTGCAAGACTACGACGTGCTGAATTTGTCATTATATTTGCTGCATCTAAAGTTATGCCTTCCCGTTGTTGTACCACTTGGATATACTGCTGCTTTTCTTCTTCGGTGACGCAATTGGCAGGCCAACCAGAAGCTTCCAGCTTAGATTTCAAAAATGTATTAATGTATTCGCTGAATAATCCGCCAGTCTTGGTTTCTGGATCATATACGGTGATGTCGTAATCCCAAATTTCGTAAATTTCAATGACTTGATACCCAAGTTCAATGGCTTTTTGAATTTCATAGGACACCCATGTTCCTGTTAGACTTCGTTCACTGTCCGAATGTGTACATTCAGAATCTTGATTTAATGCTGTGGCACAGGCAGCACAAAGTGGAAACAACAACTTCTTATTTGAGCGAAATGGCAGCACTGGATGAAACACATTTCTGCTAGGCAAAATCTTCAACTTGACCAATCCGTTGACAGTTTGAATGTCGGGCATTTCTGGATCTCCCTGTAGATATATTCGTGGATGCCCTATTGGATACCGTCCACATTTATTGACATAAGGATACAGGGAGACGATATCCAAGAATTTTATTTCTTCGCCTTCATTTTCATTTGCGACGTGATACAATTTAATGGCATTAACACGGCCACCATAGAAGCTGTCTCTTGGATTTAATGGTGTCTTATTAGTATAAGGATGTGTGCTTAAAGAAGAGGCCAATGCTGGATTGGATTTTAACACTTGACGAAATTCACATTCCCACATTTCATGTACTTTATATCCCATGGATCGTAATAATTTCATTTTACGCTGTGTTCTCTCGTAGCGATAGTTCATTGTTTCTTCGGAGTTCTCATAAATGGGTTGATCACGGCCTGTAGGGACACATAGAGGACATCCGTGGAATCTGCACCCTTCAAATTCATACACGTGTTCCTCTTTAGTGTCGGGATTTTTGTAGTAGCCGTCCAGATGAAAACCAGCAACATAAACTTCTTTTCCTCTCGCAGCATGTTGAATTGAATGACCCTCTTTTTCCTCCATGTAGGCAAGCCACTGCAAAGCAATCCGTGACTGATTGTTTCTGTGACGGTATCCTCGTGCAGGGAGAATGCTAATAGTATTGGGTTTTAAGAAATTTCGTCGAAATACTAAATTGCACGCACTCGCCAAAGTGATAGTCTCCAGGAAAGGATTGACGTGAGTTTCTTGTTCAAAAGTGGTCATGAAAGATATACAAGCCATTCGAAGTACGTTGACGTCCTGGACACAATAGTTTACCAATTCTTCTTGGAAAATAAACGTATCGTTCTGGTGTTCGTTGTACCATGTCATGAATTTTTCTCGTTCATCCACTTTCATTTCATCTGCACCATAATAATGGATGTCCGGTAATTTTCCCACATACGTTTGATTTGCAGCAGTATTAAAAAAGTGTGGAAAATATCCTTTGGTCGCGGGTAAATGAAATGCCTTGGATAATTTACTTAAAGCCATTGGCATGAAATTTAAGGAGTCAATAAACGATAAGTGATTCACTTTCATGCTTAAAATTTTTGCTCCGTTCAAGATCAAAGTAGGTTTCAATTCATGTTCTTCCACTAAAGATTTAAGAATAAAATGACCATCATATCCCTTACAGTTATGTGCCAAAGATACAATAAGTTTGATGTTGGGTCGTGGTTGACGTAAATACGCAAGAAAGGCATTGATCGGATCATCTTGAAAAATATGTTCTCGCTGTCCACAAACTTCACACGGATGATGTATATCCTCATCTTGAACACAGTTGTAACATACTTGTTGGGCCACCAGTAAATTGGGCTTATGAATGAACGTGTCTTCATCGAAGAAAGTATCCTGTGTGGCTTCGATATCATAGAAGACAATCATAGCTTTCTTGGCATGTAACACTGATGGAACTCCAGGTTTTAATTGAGTCGTATCAGGCTTCATGTAGCATTGGTGGGTAGACGTAACGTGTTTATGGCACACATTACAAAAATAATCAGTACAATCATGTTTTCTTTCCCCTGTATGGACAAACGAATAAATGCGTAGACATTTGGCACACTGTTTCACCATCTTGCATATTGGCTGGCCTTTATGATATGGTACAGTCAGATGATTTGTATAGCATGTTTCACCATAAAATTCACGATTGCATTCTAGGCACTGCTTCTCCGTATTGGTCTTACTGCATGGCGGTTTCTGCAAACATTTCTCACACATGGCCGAACAGTTCTTGACGTGTGCATTACGATGATCATATTTTTTGTGGCATGCAACACAATAATACACAGTTGAAAAAACGGCTGTTAATGACGTGATGATGTCATAATGTGAATTGATGCACATTAAATTGATTGGAATCTTGTCTTCGCCACCCGGTCCTTCATACAGAATATCTTCTCCGGAAAAGCTGGTGTATACGGTAAGTTTATAATCGGTTAAGTAGCGTTGCAATTGTCGTAATTCTTCCACGGATCCCCCATGCTCTAAATTCACTGATGATCTGGACAAAAGTTCATGTACGTCAGGGAGAACAACACACTTTCTCTGGTTGTGATATTGTCTGTACAGTTTCTTATTTGTATCCTTATATTTCTTTAGGCCAATAGCAATCACAATCGCATACGCTAAACATTTCTTGTCGGTGTTTTTTACACGTAAAATGCCTTTCTTGCACTTTAATAATTCGTCGTTTGATAAAAGACCTCGACGCATTCTCCCAAATCCACGGGGCACATCCACATGATGAAAATGGACAATGAACGGTTCGTTCATGAGAAAACTATCGTTACTTTGAAGGATGCGATCAAAGGATGCCCATAAAGTCTCCAGTGTCAAATTACTTGCATGCTGGAAAGATAAATAAAATGGCTTGTTCTTCTCATCGTGGGATAAAATCGACAATCCAACCATCGATGATTCATCGACGTTTTCCAATAAATAATCCAACATCTGTTGAAAGGAGGCCTGAACCCACTCCACAATATCGGTGCCACTGGTCGGAGCATTAATTTGAATTTCCAGCATTCGTCCTTCAAGATTAAAACGCTGATAATGTCTATTGATTTCTCGCAAGACAGTAAAGCCAGAAGTAGCCATATTCAAATAGGGAAAAAGGTAAGGTAAGCAAAAAGGAATAGGCAAAGAAAAACAAATATCTAAAACGAGAAAAAAGCACGAATTAAAATTGAATTCAGAGATCACTACGTTATCAAAATGACTACACGATCAATCCTAAAAGAATGATCATATCTCAAATAGTTCTACTACTGAAACGTTTTATTGTCGTCAAACCCGGACCAACATCAACATGTAAATGACCTAAGTTTCTGTAGTGATAAAAAGAATGAATGAAATTGTTTTTCTAACTGTGCTGAAAGAATCATTGTAGTAAGCATTTTTTCCTCTGACACTGAACTTTAAAACGTATGACGAACATGAAACGAAAACAAAATCTCATGCGCTTGCTTTTCTCGAGCTAAGGCAAGAAAGACTCGAATTCGTTTCTCGGCGGGAGATCAGATCCCACATTAAACTGTAGGTCCACGTCTCACGTTGTAGGGAACAAATTCGTGCGTAGTTTCTTTGTTTACTATCAGAAACTGAGCTAAGTGGTTAGCGTTACGCACCTCTGGCCCGAGTTCAACACCCAATGCGATCAGATTCAACATTAAGCTGTATTCCTAGCCCCCCACTACTGAAGGGACGCTAAAACCAAAATCAACAAATTTCTCGTGGTTACTTCTAATGTGTGGGATGTGGCCCGGGTTCAACACCCAGTATGCGATCAGATTCAACATTAAGCTGTATTCCTAGCCCCCCACTACTGAAGGGACGCTAAAACCAAAATCAACAAATTTCTCGTGCTTACTTCTAATGTGTGGGATGTGGCCCGGGTTCAACACCCAGTATGCGCTCAGATTCAACATTAAGCTGTATTCCTAGCACCCCACTACTGAAGGGACGCTAAACCAAAATCAACAAATTTCTTGTGCTTACTTCTAATGTGTGGGATTCCTAATTCGATCCCCGGTCAAGTTATTCTTCCATTTGCTAAATATTTCGTGTTAAAATAAAACAATGATAACAATGTTATCCTCATGCAAAACAACACTCCATTGATGTTAAGAAAACGCAGTCGATACTTACCTCAAATTCAAGGAACGGAGTAAAGTCACGCTGTCACTAGAGGTACACCTACGTTCATTCAAGATCTTCGTGGAAGTAGGATTTGAAAATGAAATTAAGAAATTTATTTAGGTCTAAAACGTGTTCAACTATAAAGTGACATCACTATCAGCCAATCAGAAACGAGGAAAATGAATCAATGACATCACGGAGAACCAATGAAAACACAGCTTTCATCATGAGCCGAAACGTGATGTAAGAAGCAATCTGATTGGTTGTGACATTATTCACGTTTTTTCTCCTTACACATCAATCGTTACGACATCTAGTATCGCAATTTTGATAATGACATCATACCGTTGACTCGTTAGTTTCTTACGACATTCAAATTAACACATCTAAAATGTGATTCATTTTCCTTAAACTTGATTGAAAAAATGTAACACTCATCGATATGTTACGAAACTGTCTTTGACATAAATGTAAAGTTGAGCTTTAAAAGTCCGTCAGCTGAGAAAAAATGCTGATGTAGTAAAAGCAGATTCTGCAATTTCACAATAACAAGCTTCTATGCGTAACAACAAGCAGAAATGTGTAGTAATGTAACATAATCTGTTCATGTTCTTTTCATACGCAAAACTGCTCGCACTGAATGGAGTACGGTGGCTCAGCGTTTTTTTTCTGATGTGTGAGGTCTCTGCTTCAATCCGCAAGCAAGTAAGTTTATGATGTTTTCTCATTTCTCATCATCGTTTCAAGGGGACATTAAATTCAACATTTCCAAGAATCGAACTCGGGACGATTGCAAGGTTCACCCCTGAAGCGGAACAAAATGGATCACAAAGTACTTATCAAATTTAAGGAAATAATTTAAATACGTCTCCATATAACGTAATAAGGCTCCAAAGGGAACAACAACTCCCAAAAAGTAAACCATTGTACTCTATTATATAACGAAAAATGTCTCGTGAAAGATAATAGGATAAGTTAAAAACGTCCAAATTTTAATATTTTATACTCATCAAAGAGTACGAGGTGCGATACTCCCCTCCCTTCCTCCCCAACTCCTGATGTAAATCAATGTGATCTTATGTGTCCTGAGTGATCCCTGCCCCCTGAGTAAACATAAGCAAAACTTTCAATAGGTAATGCAATCCCGGGGCAAAACATCTCTAATTCATTCGCTATGGTCCATGTGTGGGGGTCCCAAAAGTGAAATAGGGTCTGCCCGACGTCAAACAAACACATTAGCTCAAACCAAATACCTCTACTTCATTCGCACCAGTAAGGAAGGTGGTGGCTCAGTGGTAGAGCGTTCACCTCTGCTGTATGGGGTCCCTGGTTCAAAGTAATTTTGTGGTAAGCAACATTATGCTCCAGTTTTCCTCCCACACTTTCATTCCTTTCTCATCGTCACCTTTAGCCTAATCGTGGGACGTAAACTAAAGATTTCATTTGCACCAGTGTTAGTCCATCTCATCAAAGGGATAACAATCCGAACCGCATGAGCTCCTGCCGGGAATCGAACCCTGGTCTCCCACGTTAAAGACGCATACGCTAACCGGTTAGCCACAAAGGAACTCCAAAGTTTTCGAGTTTCATATTAATACTAATACTAATTTATACTATTACTGAGGTCTACTAATTCATAATGTAATAGGTCATCAAGAAAAGAAATCAAACCTTGTTTTGGAAATTTTATACTCATAAAAGGAAACGAAACAAGCCATCATAAGTTCCAAGCTAAAAATCCCTGTTCAGTGACGTCAAACGAACATATTAGATCGAACCAACTACCTCTAATTCATTCATACCAGTAGAGGTGCGGTGGCTCAGTGGTAGAGCGTTCACCTCTGCTGTATGTGGTCCCTGATTTAAACACCTCGAAAATAGTTTTGTGGTGGGCAACATTATGCTCCAATTTTCTCCCACACTTTCATTCCTTTCTTATCGTCACCATCTCCTTTAGCCTAAATGGCATAAGCGTGGGACGTAAAACTAAAAGATTTCATTTGCATCCGTGTTAGTCCATGCATAACAATCTCCAAATTTTATGCCATAAAAGGGAACGAAAACATTCGTAAACCTGTACTATTTCATAACGTAATGAATCATCAAGACCATATTTTTAGTAATTTTAAAGAATCATCATGACCTCTGATCCAATACTCCCAATTCAATGACGTCATAGCAGGACCAAGGTACCTCTGATTCATTCGTACCAGCGTTCATGGCCCTGAATAAGCATAAGCAAAATTTCAATAGGTGACGTAATCCCGGCCAAAGCATCCCTAATTCATTCATTATGGTCCATGGAGACCCAAAATTAGATTATTAAGAGTGAGGCCAAGTGGGGCGATTACTACTGTTGTAAACAATAACTTTATAAGGAAAATTTTCTCTCCTGTTTACATCTCAGTTCCAACACTGTTGGTGAGAAATGCAGGGTGTTTCAAAATGAATTTGGGGTTTTAAGTCTTCGTAGTACTTATTACATTTTACGTACAATTATAAGCAATGCATCAAGTAAAAGAGTACCTCAAAAGTCTTTGCTACAAGTGTTCAATGTGAGATTCATTCGTCACACGGCACACATCTAGTCGATAGGCGAGAAAGGTCCATAAACTTTCCACCATATGGCACAAAAACACATTCAATTTAGGGGAGTCTCCTTTCAAGTGTACCATCTCCTGAGGATTTGCTGACGGCCAGATACAAACATTATGAGTGTTCACATTAGCTCTTAGGTGAAATGTCGATTTATCACTGAAGACGACACGATCCAGAAAATCTTCATTGTTATGCAGCAATATTTCACTTGCGAAATTGGCACGTAAACCGTAGTCTGTAGGCTTTAGCAACTGCAAACGATAAGGACGTCGTTGCAAGGGTCTCCTTAATATTCTTCACACAGACCGTTGCACTCTACAGATTCAGTCTTTATTAAAACACAAAAAAACTTTCTGCTCTCTAGTCTCCATCTTTGCTGCTTGCTCTTTTTAACGGCAGATAGAAGAAACAATGTATGTACATGCGTGCGTACAAAACTGTTTGAGTTGCTCTTTCATTTGATATAATATTTATAACTGTAAGTTAATTGTAATAGATACTACAAAGTTTCAAACCCTAATATTAATTTTGAAACACCCTGCATTACTTCAAATTGTGTCATCCTATATTCATGTCTTTTATAAACATATCATCAGGGCCAGTCCAAGTCAATTTGTCGCCCCATGAAATGGCATAATTTGCCGCCTCCCCCTTTCTCCAGAAAGAATAAATCTTAAAAGTCATGATTTTAAGTATGCTACTCCAGCATGAACAACAAAGGTGAGGGTAAGTGCATTTGCACTCAGAAAGGCTTAAATACTTACTAAAAATGCAATCCCGTTGTGTTTTTCTTTTTTTTAATATTAATCTAGTATGTTAGTGAAAGATAAAGCAAACACACATGCAGAGGAAAGATGGTAATCCTTTTTATAGAATTCACTATCGAGCTTCAATCTCAATGTATCAGTTTGCAATTCCAGTGCAACTAGCTCTTTTATCTTTATTTCTTGATTTCTCTTCTATATCTGTTAACATTTTTTTAAAAAAACTTGTTTCTATCTTCAATGATAAGGAACTTGTTTCTGACAAAAACGAGACTAGTTGCCATATCAAAACTGTGATAACTTACTAAATGGAACAGATATTCACTACTATTCGAGAATTGAAATCTTGCATTTGGCAACAATCAAGCAATTTGTACTCGGATTTATTCGACCATTTGCTTTAGCATTGTCCATGTGGCCTTAAACTAATGCAACCTAAAAATAATTTGTGAATGTAGTATTCAAATAGAAGGTCAGCTTAGTAAATGTAACTACCATCATCATGAAGTCTGTTTCCAACAAGAAATATTTAATTTAAATAATATACTTATGACAGATTTTGCCGGACCATCCAAATTTGCCGCTCCACGCAAATGCACGTGTAGCATATATGGTAGAGCCGGCTCTGCATATCATATATATCTAGTCGACAAATTATTTATATATGACATTTAGAAAAATTTGGTCCTATTAGGCAAATTAGTATTAGTTTTTACCTTTAGACAAGTTATTTGAATTTTATACTGTTCGTGACGTTATTTTCGTACTTATTAAAAGCCTGCTTTCACGTAAAAACAAAATATCATTTCTCCTTTTATTTCTTAGTTGATATTGATGAAAACTGCTGAAACCCGAATTGTTAATAGGTATGGTATTCTTGTAAATTGTAAAATATTTGTAGCATATCAGTATCTAGCGTTTAATTTATGTTGCATTTTACGGTGATTGTACCTACATAAAAATATTTCATACTTAAATAGACGTAAGATGCATTACAAATGACTATTAAAAAAAACGAAATTTAGATAAAAACGAGAGGCAATGTTTTTTTCTAAAAAAAAACTTACATTTCTGAAAAAATACGAACTTTTTTTTATTATTATTATTATTATTTACAACACTAGCTAGGACTGTCCAAAACCGTGGGAAAATTAATTTTGACGGAGAATATCTCCAAAATTATTGAGATGAGGCGGCATGTTATCGTTTTAGACTTCTAATCTGCTCTATCCAAAAATGCATGGTTCTGAATCGTTCAGTGGCGGCGCAAGGGAGTTCCCCACAGGAAATGGGGGTTCAGGATATTCCGTTAGGACAGATGGGTCCGATTCATGAGAGAGAGGACAACGTGCCACCAAGTAACAAAAATTCGTAGAAAAGCCATCAATATTATGAACAAAATCAAAATGGCGAAGATTTTTTTTTTTTTTTTTTTTTTTGTGCGTGATTGCATAACTACCGTTCGGGCTGAAAGGAGTGGATAAAAGGAAATTAAGATACAATCCTATGTTATCTGTAACATTACAATCCATGAAGATGAATGCGATGTCTGCACTCGAAACGTCGGATGTCAATATCTTCATCTGGCAGATAGCCCGAAAAGATGTATTTAAAAAGTTTTCAATTAACACTCAATTTTGTTTTCGCTATTCCTGAGATAATCTCTTATGTTCATACAACAAAGAGAGAAGCAGGAAGTTAAGGGAGGGGGATTACCTTCAGTGTAGATTGTTCCAGACATGTCCGTGTGCTTCTGATCCATCAATGACATGTCACCGCCTCCCAAGCCCATTTATCGCATTTAAATCAAAATGAGAAAGACAGTGTTAACTTTGAATTTAATTGACCAAGCCTCATATATCTCGAAGCCCTCTCTCATAAGTTTGGTATGCCTATGTATGTGTTAGTGTGTTTAGCTTCAATCCTGTGACCATATATGGTTAAGGAACAGGAAGGCTGTTCGCATGATGCTTGCATTATTTGTGTCTGCCCCTTAAATCCGAACTTTCAGGACACTTACCGTTCGCCCACGTCTTGCTGGAGGTGGAAGCCTGTTGGATGAACGAACTCATTCGCGCGCTTGTGTGAATGTAAGCCGGACCTTGGTGTCCGTGCTGTTCCAAGTTTTATTTTATAATTTGGTGTCAAGTGAACTCCCCATTGCTTGGGTTGAGTATTTAAAGACAAGATATCAATTTGAGAATTAAAAGTGTATACTTGAATATTGAATTGAAAAAAAATGAAATGAAATTTTTGAGTTTTACGTCCCACGTTTATGCCGGTTAGGCTAAAGGAGACGGTGATAATGAGTAGTGAATGAAATGGTGGAATGAAGAAGGTGGGAGGAAACGGGAGAACCCCGAGGAAACCCACGCACGCGGTGTCTGTCCACCACAAAGTTCACTTGGCGTGAGCTGGGATCGAACCCGGGACCCCAAGCACCAGAGGTGAGCGCTCTACCACTGAGCCACCGCGGCCCCGAATATTGAATTGAGTTTGCTTGCTTATCGGCAGCGCTTGGTTAGTGAAGTTTCACAATTCATGTATTTGAATCCATGTTTGACGGACCCTCGTGTCCATGGTAGCGCGGCACCCAGAAGTGCAGTTTAGGTGTACTATTTTAAAAGTGTGTATCTAAGCGAGTGTATGTACTGAACTTTATTTTTTTCGTTACGATATTTCGTAGGCAGAACAATACGATGGAATAATTGTTTTCGTTTGTGTACATTTTAATACAGCCAGTTTTCTACACGGACAATGCATTGGTACGTGGCTTAGAGACAGTTGGAAGATTTAGCCTTCTTCGAGGTTCTCGCTGAATGAACAATCCTGTGGACTGTGCCGTTGCCTTCAATTATATTGCTGAGGACAATCGTCGACTCTATGAACAAATTTATGGTAACTATAAAAGAATACTACGTAGTGATTGTCAACACAGCCATCTCCATTGGTACAATTTTTTAATTTACATACTATACGCTGAATAGTAATGTTCGTTCGTGCATGAACGTAAATCTTAAAAGTTATAGTTTTATACTTTTATATGTGAGATTTGTATTTGCATGTATTTTTCTTGATTAGTTTAAAAAAAATTAAGAATATTTAATTGCTATTTTTGTGTTACACACTTGCTTACATTAGCTTACGGCGCTCATGTCTAAAATCTGTCGCTTCCTGGCTGCGATAAAGGCTAGGCTGAGCGTGTTATGCATGGGTGGTTGTGACTAGCTGGGATAGAGAGAGAAAAGGATAATTATAGATTAAAGTCGCTGCATTATTTTAACAAAGGAGTCACAACCAACCACGGCCACACACACACACAATTGTTATTGCCTGGCAATACCATGTATCATATTTCCTCTCATTAATTACATGTGACTCACATGGCCAAGAAACTTTCCATGTTGGTCATCGCAATGAACAGGCGTCTTTCCAGAAGTGTCCACGGGTTTCCTGACGGTTCTCCCATTGTCTAGCATATTTTCATTCCCTCAACTCTTTTCATATTTCTTTATTTATCCGCCTCCTTTAGCCTGAGGCAACACTGTGGAATGTTAATTTGTTTCAAACAAATCTGAAAGGATACGATACAAGTCTTCTCGAGATATCTACCTTCTTAACACGACTTCTCCATCGTTTTGATACATAACCAAAATTGTTGCTTGTGTGTGTCATGAGCTCCCATACGTTGTAAACAATCTGTTGTTCGCTCCGTGGGAGGGGGAAAGGGGTACATGGTAAGTCAGTGTGCACCTATATGGCAAGAGGTTGCACTTTAGATTTACGAGCAAGTGAGTTTGTGATGGAGAACATTGTATCTATTGTTCTTATTTTCGTTTTTTTTTTTTCGGGGAGGGGGACTTTCCCATTTTCTCGCAAATCCTTATTAGATCAATTCTTCAAAAAATTATTACGTATTATTAATGTCTGTCTCCTTTAACACACAGATCATGACTGTGGGCCATAACCTGCAGATGTAATGATTGTACCTTAATTTCTTTTATCCACTAAATTCAGCCCCAGCTGTAATTATGCAACCACACACAAGACTAAAAAAATCTTCGCCATTTTGATTTTGTTCAAAATATTGATGGTCTTTCAACGACTTTTTGTTACTTGGTGGTACGTTGTCCTATCTCTCATGAATTTGACCCATCTGTCCTAACGAAATATCCGGGACCCCTACTTCCTGCGGGGGACGCCTTGCGTCGCCACTGAACGATTCAGAATCATGCATTTTTGAATAGATCAGATTACAAGTCTAAGACAATAACATGCAACCTCAGCTCAATAGCCAATAGTTTTGGAGATATTCTCCTCCAAAGTTCATTTTCCCACGGTTTTGGATAGTCCTAGCTCTGAAACTATGCACTTTTGACCACAGGTCCATATGAACTTTCTTTTCCTTATTTTGATGTGAGGAATCACCTGTTTCAGTTTGCCTGTCTAGTTCATTAACACCCTGTATACATAGGTAGATACGTCTACAGGTGCGGATTTAATGAAATTTAAGAGCGAAGGTACTTCAAAATTAAGATCTTTAGTTTCTAATTCTTTTTCTCTTTCCTTATTATTATTACAGTCAAATCTGGATAACTGAGAAACTTCTATTGTTGGAAATCTTGTCCTTCAGTATTATCTCTACTGTGTAAGTAAGGCATAGTCTTTTTTCACCCTACTAAGTAAGATATTTCTACAAATGGTATTAGGTTGGCGATCCCACTTATTCAGGTTTGACTGTATTATTATTATTATTTTAGAACACACCGCGTATGCACCTATTGATAGCATTAAAATATTTTACATGAACTTAATTCATAGTTCCATACAACTTAACTGTATATCTGATAAATTACTTTTCATAAATTTTCATTATATTACGTGAGAGATTGATTTTTGGTAACCAAATGTACAGTTCTGGCCACAAAAACTGTTACTGCCTTCCAGAGACTAAGTTCAATAAGATGACCCTTGATCCTTATGAATCCCCTTTAAGTCTGGCTCTTCTTCTGTTATAATACGTAATAAGATTTCAGTCAGGGGTGGAAATTGAACGATAATATTGTAGTATGCATACGACAATTTCGTTGTATTATAACAAAATAGATACAATACAGAAAATTACGGTAATTTTAAGTCGCAAATGGCATGCATTACTTACAGTATATGTATTGTGGGTCTAGAATGAAAAAAAATGAAATGAAATCTTTAAGTTTTACGTCCCACGGTTATGCCGGTTAGGCTAAAGGAGATGGTGGTGATGAGGAATGAATGAAATGGCGCAATGAAGAAAGTGGGAGGAAACGGGAGAACCCCGAGAAAACTCACGAGCACCGTGCTTGTCCACCAAAAAGTCCACACGGCGCGAGCTGGGATGGAACCAGGGACCCCAAGCACCGGAGGTGAACGCTCTACCACAGCCATTGTGCCCCCATTATTCTAGAATGATTAAGTAAGTGATGAAAATAGGGGAAATATCGTAACTACAAACAGATTACAATGATTAACCATCTGCTTCTCGCGATCTGTTAATTGTTTCACTGTCAATTCAACTGTCCCCAAAATATACTTTTGTCCCGTAACCTTCTTTGGAACCAGGACTAAGAAATAATTTATGAAAAATCCATTGAAGTCAGCAGGGTAAAAGCAAAAATTATTTGATAATATTCTAAGGTTTCCAAGTGCAACATGCGATTCATTGGACCCATCTTATGCATAGGACGTTGAGAGGGAACAATATTTCAGGAAACAAAGTCAAATCACATTTATTTTCAATGTCAGTATTGCAACCTATCAGAAAAAAAAACTGAATAAATTTTACTGCCCATAAGACAAGTTACTTTTTTTCTTTCTTTAAGCGGGGCTCTTAAAACTATATTTTTGAGGAAAATGAATAAAGATTTTTGTTTATTTTCTGTAAAGTCCTTCAGCAAGTAACTCTGTTAATATTTTAGAACCATATACTTATATATATTATGTGTTTACGTGCCTGCCATGCGATTTCGATGTTTCCCAGTTTAAATAAAATATTTGAGAATATTAATTTTATCATTATGCGCGGGTAATTAGTCGAATTTGTATATGTGATATATGTCGAATTATTGCTCATGTAAAGTGTTGCAATCTACAAATTTAATTTGTCGGGGTTAATAATTTGAAAGATTGATTAATTATTGAATATTATATAACTGATGAAAGATCACAATACTTTAGCATGATTCTAATGGCGCCGCGAACATGCAACATGAACTGCCAATGATTGGAAACTTGTGATACGGCCGGAAGAGTAATCGTTCACCTTATTGCAAACCAAGACATGTTTATGTGTAGCGGACACCGGGAAAAGCGTATGATACGCAATGTCTTCATCCAACCGTGACAGATGGCGGCGGCTTTCTGATGCTGTGGGCCACAATATTCTGGTTGTGCTGACGCTTATTGGTCGCATCATTACTCGTGGTTATGTCGCCATACTATGAGACCATATGCAGAATATGGTTCAGATATTGTTTCCAGGCAATTACACAGCTGGAAGTCTTGAGACATGGTTTGAGAAACATCGGGATGAAGTTCACACCTCACCTGGCTCGTCCAATCCTCGAACCTAAAAATAACTGGACATTTGTGGTCTATTCTGGAGATATGAATCCACAGCAATTTTCCCCTCTAATGGGATTGAGTGACGCATTGCACCCGGAATCGTTAATATTCCACTTGCTACCGTTTACGACCTCTGTCGCATCAAAGCTGTTCTGAGGGCGAAAGCTCGAACGCCATATGAATCTGGTAAGTTGCACTTTCTTTTTTCTGGTGTTTCTATTATTTTGATCACTATCTGTACATAAACACATGCACACTATACTACATGTATGAGGACACTAAAAATTCTTTATATATAGAGTAATATTAACTTTAAATCGGAAATCGTTTTTACTTACCTCCAATAATCATTTTCAACTTGATTGGCTTGGTTCTCATTTTCACAGATTCTAATGCTGTTCGGAATGTGGCATCAGTAACACGATCACATCCGCTGATGTCAAATTCTTCCAGATCCTTACAAGAGGATAGTATCCTAGTAACAGAAAATACAAGGAAAGGCTTTACAATTTAAGATCCTGTCTAATTGTTCTAACCGAAGGCAGGTTATCGCCCATTATTATATATTGTTGGTCTAGCTTATCTAGCTTATGTAAGTTTAACACTATTTACCAGTTTTAGTTATAGTCTAGAACTTCCAAATTTCAAAATCGAATCCGAGTTGGTGGGGGCGCTAATTTCACACACCCTTTAAACTAACACTGCTTATTTTTCCGCCTTCTGGGTATAGCACAATTTCTATTTTTACGGCACGATCTGAGCACTAAATATTGGCAAAGGTTTGATTCGAAATTGAGTTAGTGGGGACTAACTTCACACTCCTTCCCAAATAATTGTTAGTAATTTCTCTCTTTCTGGATAGAGCACAAATTCTAAAACATGCGATACAAATGAGCACAAATTGAACACTAAATATTGGTATAGACTTGAATCTAACCTGTTGTTGATGGCAGAGGAGGGGGAAGGGGGGCTAGTGCGATGTTAGCCCTCCACGTTTTTGCTGAATTCTATTGTTGTGAATGGAGCACAAGTTTTAAATTTTACGGCACAAATTAAGCAAAATTCGTGATGGTACTTGAAACCTTTACAAAGTAGTGGGAGGGGAAACAATTTCATGCACCTTCCCTATTTTTAAAGTTTGGCTTTCTTGGATTAAAAAAAAAAAAAAAAAAAAAAAAGTACAGTGTGATTATAAAAACAGTAATAACGGTAATGGTAATAATTAATTGATTTCTTAGAAATTCGTTATAGATGTAGATTTAAATACTTTCTAATCCTACCAATGCTATTAACTAAAAAATTATTATCCAAGTAAACTTTTTTTTTTCCTTTCAGTGAACAAGTGAACTGTGTGGTGTATTGTGACACAACAGCAGATTTCGATATTATGGGTTTTAATATTAAAATCGAAAGTGGTAGATTTATAACTTCCAGTTGCTCTAGAGAGATAAGGTCGGGGATCGAATCTCTTCTTCAGACACTGAATTCGTGTTAAAACATTCTTTCTATCTATTGCAGTTTTTGATCCATGGGGAACATAACTGAAACCGGAAGCTCTATAGATTTCTACTCCTGCTAGTTTTCTTATAAATATAAGGGAGAAAATAGAACCTATTTCTACGATACTAAATCCATATAAAGAAACTATCTCCAGCTATTTATTATCGTGTTTCTTCACGGCAATCAGTGTACAAACTGTTTTTTAATAAGCTAAGTTTGAACAGAAGGATAAAAAAGGGGATAAATTCTATTCTTGGGACGCTAAATTCATTTCACGAACGTAATTTTCGCTATCTATTACATTTTTTGGTCTATGGTAATCAACACTGAAGCCAGAAATGGGTGATTTCTATGATTTTCTATATGATTAGAGGCTTAAGGGAGGATATTAATTTATTCTTCAGATAGAATCCATATTTAAAAAAAAAAAATATTGATATATCTTACATATTGTGGTATGGTACCAGTCGACAGATAAAATAGAAGGATTATCACGAATATACCGTTCTATAAAAACGTTAGACATAGAATAGTTTGGAAGCCTGAAAACGCAGAAAATGAGCCACTCGTATAAAGAATGAATTTAGTTTTGATTAGAAGCATTTGATTCCCTACAAAAGGTAGCGAATACTGTTTAACGTATACCAAGTACTGTGTTGTATTGTTATAGAGTGGATATTATTATTATTATTATTATTATTATTATTATTATTATTATTACTGTCCCCTTGTTATAAATATTTAACGAAATATCACTGTAATTGATATGGATAGTCCAAATTAGCACAAAATAAGTTATTCATCACAGATACGCAATTCTCACTTATATTATTAGTCCCACAATATATTTTTGCTCCAGCCTCCGAGCATTGACGGAACGACCATGTAAATATGCATGACAAAGGAACAGCACGCGAAAAACCGAGTAATTATCGGTACCAACCTACAAGAAGGAAATACCCCAAAGAATTCATTTCGGCGAAAAACCGAGTAATTATCGGTACCAACATACAAGAAGGAAATACCCCAAAGAATTCATTTCGGTATATGTAAATCGTTGACTAACCTTGAAACTTCTAAAGCTATTGTGACAAAATGAGTTGCAGATTTTCAAAAGAGCCAGATGTCCATTGATGATAAAAACTTCGCTCCGGTGCATCTTCAACAATGACCAAGAAAACATTGTGTCATCCATGACACGTTACTGCAGAATCGATGACCATTGGTGTATTATAGAAACTATTGGTATTTAATATATAAGAGATTATAACCACCACTGACGACGTGCTGAGCACACAGGTCTGTAGAAGAGCATGAGGAAAATATCGGCTAGTTACTCAAATGTTCTGGAAGAAAGCGTGAGTAAGTGCTCGCTTGTGAGCACGTCATTTATCTATATTAAGAGAATACAAGCAGGTTTTAGTTAAGATTCATAGTTCAAGATACGACTTACATTCACGAAACACATCTCATCCCCGTTTCAGAAGTATTTTATGTGAGATTGTTCAAAGCAAGGTGGAATTCCACACTGGCCTTATAAAATTCTGAGGGCATTGTTATGATGAACTCTCTACCAAATGGAGATACAATCACTGGAGTATACTATTGCAAACTATTAAGCCGTTTACGTGAGGAAAACAAAAAAGTGAGATTGCCATAGAAAGCTGTCTGAAATCGTTCTAATGCACATAACGTGAAATTTATAGCTATAACAACACACTGCGAAAAAAAACAAAATGTTGCCTCCCAAATTTACGATCCTCAAACCTCTTTTCTGTTCCATAGCTTATTATTATTATTCATAGTAATAATAATTGAAAAAACACGCTCTAACAGTGATGACGGAAGTACTATGGGTGATATTGATTTCCTGAACACTAGGACTCCGGATATTTCTTCAGGTTTACGAAAATCTTATGGTTCAATATAAGAAGTGACCTGCACTAAGGACAAATTACATTGAAAAATATAGAAAAATGTGCGATTCCAGCTGTTCGACTTTTATTTTTGGTTAGATTATAAAGTTGGCAATCATCTGTGGCAGTACCAATCTTAGATTTTATTTTCAAGTTAAATCTGATTCTCGTTTTTAGTTCATGAAATAAGAAAATACGAAAATAAGTTCATTTGTAAACAATTGTATCTGAAGAATTAGATTGCGATGTAACTGTTATACAATCATGTCTATGAATTTATCTTCACCTGTAATAACTTCCGCGCTTATGACAGCTTTACTTACATAATTGAGCTCATTACGAAAAGCTACCAGACATACTTCTTTCTACCTAAATTCCGAAATTTGTTCTGGAACTTCTGGAACCCGGACTCAGAATACTTTATTACTGCACGTGGCTTTACGTCATGTCCACGAGCTATTAGATTATCAACCTCAGCAAAGATCCTGATATAAAAGATTAGGTAATCTCAAGAAAAGGGGAGTTCTGACAGATCCGGGAGTTGATTCAGTTTAGGTAGTTCATGGAGTTGGGTCAGTATCTCTCTCTATTGTCATCATGAACATAACGACTCCTTCCAATTTTAACACCGCCGAAACAATGAGTATTCGGCATAACCACTATATGACTAGTAAAGGACTACTAGTCATCAGTACTCTGTCTCCGAGGTAATAATTCACCACCGACAGGAACTACATTAGAATCGGAGCTGAGCAGTAACCAATAGCATGGAAATGAAAGCTTCATCCTTATCAGAACATACCAAGTATGTGTCAGAGAAATCTGCTTGTGCTAGGCTTACCAAGTGCATAAGATAATTCATTCACAGACACATAAATTCACATTAAAAATTAACTCTATTAAAGCTCTTTTTAAGTTTGATATATGAGATTTAATTATTGTACCTCTCGCTATATACCCCCAAATTAGAACCTAGAATTAGAACAATCTCATATAACAATACATCCGTGTGTAATACAATTAAAAAAAGAAAAAAAAAAAAGAAACTACGGCAAGAACAGCAGAAAAGTTAAAAAAAAAAAAAACTAGTGGAATTCGAACCAGGTTCGAAAGTACTGAATCCTCACAAAAAGGAACAACTTAACACGCATGGCTATCAAAAGATCTACAAAGTTATCTTCCAGTTGTATTGATAAATAATGAAATTCTTAACCTTTCTCTTTTTTTTTTTTTTTGCTTTTTTTTGTTTGTTTGTTTGAAAATCGCGCTTCTTCTTTAACTACAGCGATTTTTTCTGCATTTGGCAAGGTGTTATTTTGTTTCAAAAGTATCACTACATCAAGTAACAAAAGAGGAGCCGAGTATTTCAAACAGCGAACTGTGAGTTGTGTTCGGAAGTGTCGTTATGTTTTACCACTACTTCTACTATTACTTGGAATGCGTTGTTGCTGAACTAACAATTTAAAGGGTCTTAAAAAAGACCAGGAGCACAATTATATTATGGAAAAGTGTATATATTTCTGTTCACGAAAACCTAGAATGCCTTCCAAAGACTAACTATAAGTCCAAAAAATTGATCCTAGACACTTACGAATTTCCTTTAAGTCTGTCCATTTTTGTGAAAGACAGGTGTGGAAATTGAATAATAATATTACCGTATGTATACGATATTTTTGTTGTAGATCAAAAAATAGCTACCATACAGAAAAAATACGGTAATTTTAAGTCGGAAATTTGATACATTATTTTTAGTCTAGAACAATTAAAAACGGAAGAGATCGAAGTAGGGCCAATATCAATAACTACGTTTACATTATATAGTGGTTATGATGGGACGGACGCCAAGTTCGAGCGCTTTATAGAATTAAAATGAACAAAGAAATTTGACACGCACATACACCACTTACATGCGAAAGTGTACGCGAGAATCAAAATCATGATAAATTATATTTAACATATATCTGTTTAATATGACTAAACTAGATTTCTACATACTTACAAATGAGTAGGAATAATACAAATTAACCCTAGAAACACTATATAAGAAATTTCACGGCGCACACAAAATTATACAAACAGTTGCTTTGCTAACAAATGAACGTTTTACTACATGTTGTTGCTTCTTGGGAGATTGACTGCACAGTGACTTTTCATTTCTTTTGCATCTGCCAGTGTGCAGTGTTGTTCAATTGTACTCTGTAAGTGGAGTCGTAAATTTTCAATACTATGCTTCGTATTACACCAAATAACGTTGCTTAGGTCACAGCTGTCCAGTGAAAAAGGCACAACAATTAAGTTTCTACGAAACCAGGAAGATCTGCCATACTGTTCATTCACCAGCTCATAGCCCTTACTATCAGTGTTTCAGTATGTCCAGACACACCGAAAATACTACGCAATTCTGCCACTGTTTCATTATTTGGTCCTATCTATAAGGAGCGTGGCGCTTTGCGCATCAGAGACGTGAACATTGAGAAAATCTGAAATATCCAAGCTGAAAGCATTTGCAATGTGGTGGTAGCACAGAATGCTGTCCATATCATGGACCCACAGGAAAAGGAACGAAGGCGTACTAAAAGAAACTAATGAAGGACGATAGATCATGAAGATAATAGAAAAAAGAAGAAACAGCATGCTTGGCCATCTTATTCGGCCCTCCGATTGGATCACCGTGTTGATAGAGGGAAACGCAGAAGGAAAACGAGGAAAAGGAAGACCAAGAATAGATCTTACGACGAAGAGACCTTATCAAAATATAAAACAGCTCTCTCAACGGAGAGAAAACGTTTAGAATTTCCATGTTGCCCACCAACCTATGACTGAGGTGAGAAAGATAATGATCTATGTTTACATTCATGGAAACGAACACCTCCACGTGTATATCGTCCGATTCGAACGAAATACGTTCCATAGAATATGCTTCTGTAGAGGGCATTCTCATTTTAGTTTAAAAGTCCAGGCCACCGTAGAGGGGCATGCTTCTCGTAGTTTGAAGGCCGTTGAACAACACGACAAGTGTGGTTGTTTTTTAAATCACAGTCTATGTGTTTCCAATGTTAGATGATGCCAGCGAACTGCAATTGCGTAACTTCGAGCACAGCTGTATAGTGTTTGTGTGTCCGAGTAGATGTCTTGCAGAACTGCTGCTCGCCTGGATCTTGACGTGTCAATTTCAGTTGTATATAGAATAAAAGGCAGAGGGTTCTACCAACAGACATACTCCTGGTGCCCCGCGATAAACAGGATGGTTCATGGACAGACGGATCATTCGGGCCATTCTAGTTGACAGGACGATTGTCGCTACTGCAATCAAAGTCACTGTGGCTCCGCATCTAAGGAAAGACTACGAAGAACCGACTGTTTGGTGACAAGTCTACATTACTGGGTTTCTCTCGCACGAATAACCCTGACACTTCTGCTTTGTCAAGAAAGTCTTCGGTGGTGTCGGGAGATACTGAAATGACGAAGCAAATAAAGGTTTGTTCAGCAATGAGTTTTTCCGTGTTGGACACTGTGTGACTATTCATACTGTGAGCACGAAAATCGAGCGAAGTTTGTACTCGCAATACAGAAACTGCAACTATTATTATTACGGTAAGGGACCAATCAGCTCACATTCGGGTTGCCACTGGTCTTCATTCAACGAAGTATGAGTAGTGCATTGTACAGTCCCGACATCGTAAAGTCTCTCCTCCATTCCTGCATAACATATTCCGCGGACCCCATTTAATATCAGTACCATCTACCACTAAGTTCTTTTCTACCACTTTACGCCATATCCATAAATTCTTACTCGACTTCTTAAATGTATTTCCATCAGTGTATTTATAGAAGCCCGAAAGGAAATTGGAAAATAAATTGCTTAGAACACAAACACTTAGAAACGTACACCACCAGTCATTTCTCTAAACGCTTCATTACATGGGAGGGAAGAGAGAGAGGGAGAGAGAGAGAGAGAAACACCAGAGTAGCTGTGAATCGTCCAGATGATCACCATGTTGGATCATATGATCATGTCACCAAATAGAGAAAGTTACGAGGAGGGAAACAACAAAAGGGACATGTAGGTCAATACGAGTGAAGGAAATAAGGAATAATAAACGAATTATAATATAGGGAAAAACTGAAAAATAAAAATATTTCAATTAACTAAGAAATTATCTAAAAAATTCTCTTTTGACAAAAAAAATAAAAACTTAATGATGAAGATATTAGGAGACAAAATTATGTACGAAAAGTAGTGACAAATAAGAAAAAAATAGCAAAGATAAAAGTAGGCATACGGGAAACGGATTAATTGTAGTAACATACGAAATTATGACAGGACCAGTGGTCGATCGTGGATAGTATGCTATGAGTTCTTTTATCTCTTTTCGAGGGAAACGGTAAGACTGGGGATAAGATTTTTAGGACACTGGCAAGATATGGTTGAATCTACTGTTTTGGTGGTTTATGTATTCTGGATTAGGTATATACAGAATTTGAGCACTGCAAGGGTATCGATGATTGCTGACGCTAATCGAGAGAGAAATTAAAGAGTTTTGTCCACATCGAAGGCTAAACGCTGTATGAATTTAAGAGTCATGGGAATCTTAACTATCAGAGTGGTGGAAAGTGCTACTTTCGGGATGGAGTGTTGGAAGCTGCTACCGAATACATGACAAGTTTTACGTCTTGGTTTCTGACATTTCGTTGATGTTGGTGCGAGTGTTTCTCATAATGAAGGTTGGAGAGAAGAGAGAAGCATATGGGAATAACCAAGAGTTATTAGTTTCTATAGGGAGCGGAGGCTATAGGTATTAAGAAGTTTAGAGTAGAGGATTTTACACTGTGAAGGTTTGTTGTTTTCGGTGGGGATTTTTGTATGACTAAATTTTGTCGATAAGATTGTGGTAGTATAACCATTTGAAGCCGTGTAACGTGGGTTCTTGTCACCACAGCATGGCGCGTCCTCAGGTTGCGGATCGAGGAGAAGGCCTCTAGATATAGAGGTTAGCTGCGAATATACTGAATAAGCAGTCGCGGACAGCCGACTAGGAGTGGTCCTCCAGCTTGGGGGTTTGGGTAAGGCTAACAACCTCATCCTGTAAAACAAAAACAAAAAAAAAAAAAATAAAAAATAAAATAAAATAAAAATAAAAATAAAAAAAAAAAAGCACTTGCTCAGAAATATTCACAAAAGCCTCGGACAAGGACTGATAACTTGGCAACCTCAGCAAAAGAAAATAGACATGAGATTTGGAACATGGAATATTAGGAGTCTTTATAGGGCAGGCGCGTTAAAATTCGTAACGAGTGAGTTAGAGAAATACAGAATGGATGTAGTAGGAGTTCAGGAAGTTAGGTGGGAAGGAAATGGATCTGTGAATTCCGGAAATTTTACGTTCTTTTACGGGGAAGGAAATAAAAATCACCAGTTAGGAACAGGGTTTTTCGTCCACAAACAAATATGACCAGCAATTAAACAGGTTGAATTTGTTACTGACAGACTTTCTTTTATTACTCTTAAGGGACGGTGGTGTGATATTATTGCTTTAAATGTACATGCCTCAACTGAAGATAAGGATGATGATATAAAAGACAGTTTTTACGAAGTGGAACGGATATTTGACCAACTCCCGCGATACCATATGAAAATTCTATTAGGGGATTTCAATGCGAAGGTAGGACGAGAGGATATTTTCAAACCGATTATAGGGAACGAAAATCTGCATAAGGAAAGTAATGATAACGGTGTTAGACTCGTGAACTTTGCCACATCCAAAAACCTAATCGTGAAGAGTACAAAATTCCCACATCGCGACGTTCATAAATACACTTGGACATCACCAGACGGAAAAACACATAATCAAATTGATCACGTTTTAGTAGATAGAAGAAGGCAATCTAGCATAATTGATGTCCGGTCGTTTAGAGGGGCTGATTGTAACACTGACCACTACCTGGTAGCAGCGATAATACGAGAGAGGTTATCGTTGAATAAAGGTAATATTCATTGTCCAAAAACGGAGAGACTCAATTTAAAGAAATTAGAAGAGAGCCGGGTAAGAGAGAAATACCGGATTGAAGTTTCGAATAGATTCTCGGCTTTAGAAGATTCGGAGTGCACTAGTGTTGAGGATACCTGGATTGAAATTAGAGATAGCATTAAAATTTCAGCAAAAGAAAAATTGGGACACGCGGAAATACGTAGGAACAAACCATGGTTCGACCAGGAATGCATAAAACTAGCAGAGAAGAGAAAACAGGCAAAATTACGCTGACTACAAAATCCGAATGAAATAACTACACAAAATTTCGCAGATATCAGGCGGAAAATTTCCAAAACTTTTAGAACAAAGAAACGCGATTTTCTGAAAGCTAAAATTAAGGAACTTGAAGATAGTAGTAAAAATAAAAACATCCACGACATGTATAAGGGAATCAACGAATTTAAGAAAGGCTATCAACCTCGTGCTTATATATTAAAGAAATCTGACGGTACAGTTCTCACTGATACGGATAGTATCTTAAATAGAAGGAAAGATTTCTTTGACGATTTGCTTAACACGCAACCAAAAACTAGTGTGTGTGGAGAAAAGGAGATACACACCGCAAAACCGTATATTCCAGAACCCAACCGAATGGAAGTAGAAACCGCTATAAAGAAATTAAAGAAACACAAATCTCGGGGTGTAGATGAAATTCCGGCTGAGTTAATTTTAGCTGGAGGCGAAAAATTGTGGAACAAGATACACAAACTCATTCTCCTTATCTGGAACAAGGAAGAATTGCCACAAGAGTGGAAAGAATCAATCATTGTTCCAATTCACAAGAAATGCGACAAAACTGACTGTAATAATTATCGAGGCATTTCTCTTCTGTCTGCATCCTATAAAATCCTTTCAAACATTCTATTAGCAAGACTGACCCCATACGCAGATGAAATTATTGGAGATTATCAGTGTGGATTTAGATGAAATCGATCAACTATCGACCAAATATTTACCATTCGCCAAATACTCGAAAAAAAGTGGGAATACAATACCCCGGTACATCAACTATTTATTGATTTTAGAAAGGCGTACGACCCGGTTAGGAGAGAAACATTATACAACGTTCTTACAGAATTTGGAATACCGAGAAAGCTAATTAGATTAATTAAGATGTTTAAATGAATCCCAAAGTAAAGTCCGGGTAGGAAAATTTTTGTCCACGAGCTTTCACGTCGAAAATGGCCTGAAACAAGAAGACGCGTTGTCGCCATTATTATTTAACTTCGTTCTGGAATACGCTATAAGGAAAATCAAAGATAGCAACCAGGGCCTAGAGTTGAACGGTATTCACCAGGTTATGGCATATGATGATGATGTAAATTTAATAGGGGATGATAGGAGAACAATAGAAAGAAATGCAGAGATCTTATTAAACGCTTGCAGGGACATGGGTTTAGAAGTAAATGCAGAGAAAACTAAATACATGGAAGTGCGTCGGGACCGGAATACAGCAAATTATGGATGCGTTAAAATATTAAATAATACTTTTGATAAAGTGGATACTTTCAAATATCTAGGATCAATATTAACAGAGGAAAATCATATGCACGGAGAAATTAAATGTCGACTGAAAGTACGGAATTCGTGTTACTATTCGGTTCAAAATCTCTTGTCGTCGCGAATTCTGTCGAGGAATTTGAAGCTTAAAATATACAAAACGATAATCATGCCTGTTGTTCTCTATGGCTGCGAAACATGGTCACTTACTCTAAGGGAAAAACATAACAAAGTATTTGAGAACAAGATCCTGAGAAGAATATTCGGACCCAAAAGGAACGGGAATGGGGAGTGGCGGAAACTTCATAACGATGAACTACATAGTTTATATGGTTTACCCAACATTGTTAGGGTCGTCAAGTCTATGAGGCTTAGGTGGGCAGGTCATGTAGCTAGAATGGAAGAAAGTAGAAACGCTTTCAAAGTCTTGACTGGAAGACCAATCGGAAAACGACCATTAGGAAGGCCTAGGCGCAGATGGGAGGACAATATTAAGATGGATCTCGCAGAGATTGGAATACAAAGTAGAAACTGGATGCAGCTAGCTAAGGATAGAAGTCAGTGGAGAGCTTTTGTGAACGCGGCATTGAACCTTCGGGTTCCATAGGCCATAGAGTGAGTGAGTTTTATAACCATTTGAAGAATGCTCGCGAAAGACCTTGAAGTAGTTGTTCAGACATAGCCTTATATTATTATTATTATTATTATTATTATTATTATTATTATTATTCTCATGAGCAATCATCCTAAACTCCATATCGACTTCCTCTCCTTTAACCGCATCCTATGCATCACAATATTACCTGTCCAAACCACATCGACTTAACGATGCTCCTCAAGCAGAAGTCCCATGTAGCATCCAGAAATTTATTCCAACTTCTCCCTTCTAAGGACACCTCCCCTTCCTAGCAGCCATATCTGGAAATAGTCTACGAATCCTTTGTTTCCAAATGAACTGCTGAACATCATTTCCCAAATACCCGCCAAGGACAAGATAATTACATCTGAAGAGGTAAGGTTCTCTTGGTCTTTCCTTCTGATTTCAATATGTCATCCGTTTTATAATGAACAAAAATTGTGCAGACTACCAGTCGCAGGCACTGCTGCAACTTTCTAACTTAATTAATTGCAGAAGATCCGAAAAGGACTCACTCACGTTTTCCTTACTACAACTCCAATATTACATAGCCAACCATGGTCCACTTCAGGGTATATGTCAAGCTACCATCTCACAATTTAGTTTAAAAGCACCTAAAATTTTCATCATCTTAAAACCGACATACATGGCATCTGACCTATTGTTTCGAGTATTGAAAGTCACACCGAACCCACCTCCATCTTCCTCGACTACATTTGACCCCACAAACCACTTTCTATATATTGTTCATTTTATCACCGATTATCTTCTAATACCATCGTAACCTCCGTAGGTACACTCCTCCAAATCCAAATACGCGCGCGAAGTTCCTTAAAAACTGAGCTTTGGTAACAGAAAATTAAAGAAAGTGAAGTAATGAAACTTCCGAACATAGTCGGCAGTTTGCCCACTAAAACTTCAGCTCTTATTTCGTTATTTAATATAGTGTTATTTTCAGAACATTATACTGCTTTAGTAAGTGTAGAAAACTTTTTGGAATTAAAAAGCACACATATTTTCGACCAAAAACAAAAGCTATAAAAAGCAGGCTTGCTAAGGGGTTTGGTAGTTATTTACACGTACAACTAAAAAGTAACTCCACAGTTTGTTTCGACAGCAGTGTTTTGAACCTAGTTCGACTCCCATTGTTTTCTTTCTAACTTTAATGCTTCCTTGCCTTACAATTCATTATAATATATATATATATATATATATATATATATATATATTACACAAGTGTGATTGAGGACATTCTAACCTAACCAAAAATAAAAGGTACGGGCCACCGCATTAAGCTTTCTCGCTCCATTTAATCACATTAATCTGTAGTTATTAATTAAACATATTCTTGTGAAACACAAACAAAATTATAAAGCATTCTCGAAAAGCATCGCCTGAAGAAAGCTCATCACCGAAAGTAGACTACCCCTTGTGTATTTTTTTTTTTTTTTTTTTCGTAAGAAATAACTTATGCCATATATTAAGATTGCTAATCAGATATTTGTTTTAAAATATCAACAAAATCGCATGAGTCGTATTTGAGGAAATTGTCAACACATTTCCAAGACTAAACTATCTCCTGTGGACATGTTCATAGAAGTGATTATTAACGAAATACACAAACATAGCCTGAATCGTTTTTGAGAAAATCGTCCGAAGAAGAAAAAGAAAAAAACTCTCAAACACAACAATTACATCTATTGAAGGCAAAGTTCTATTGGCAAGAGTAAACTACCTCTTGTGATTTTTTTCCATAAGAAATTATTATCCTATATTATAGTGCTATAAAATAGTTTGTTTGTGTGTTTGTCTGTCTGTCTGTGTGCGGCCTGGGGACCAGACAAGTGGACGGAGAGTTACCAAATTTTGGTCAGGGGTACCTTGGTCCAGGCCCCAGATCAAGACGAAGCGTTTTTTTTTCAAATTTCGAACCAGAGGGGTCTCAGGGGGGGTTTACCGGGACTGGCCTGGGGACCATACAAGTTGACCGAGAGTTACCAAATTTTGGTCACGGATACCTTGGTTCAGGCCCCAGACCAAGGCGATGCGTTTTTGTCAAAATTTGAACCAGGGAGGTTGGCAGGGGCGTTAAATGAGACATGTAAAAGTAATGCAAAATTACCGATATTAGTGTCAAATCCATAGTTTTCGCGGTCGCTGAGATCAATGGTGACACTTCCATTAGCGATGACTTGCAAATTCAGCTACCATTGTATGCGAGCCGCGGGTCATCGGGGGTGGGGTGGGGAATACCGAGACATGTTAAAATAGCCCAAAATGATCGATATTAGTGTCAAATTCATAGTTTTCGCGGTCTCTGAGGTGAATGGTGACACTTCCATTAGCGATGACTAGCAAATTCAGCTACCATTGTATGCGGGCCGGGGTCACATGTAGGGGGTTTACAGAAACATGTAAAAATTATCTAAAATTACCGATATTAATGTCAAATCAACAGCTTTCGGGGTCGCTGAGCTCGATGGTGAAACTCAAGATCGCGTTTACTTTGAAATTTAGCCTCCATCAGCTTAGGAACGGGGGTCGTCGAGACGAAGCGTTTTTCTTTTTTTTTTTAATTTCCAACCAGGGGTTCTCATGGGGGCGTTTACCGGGACCGGCCTGGGGTCTGGGCTGAGAGTTACCAAATTTAGCTCACGTTTACCTTGGTCCAGGCCGCACGTCAAGACGAAGTTTTTTTTTTTTTTTTTTTTTTTTAATTTGAACCAGGGGGTGTTTACCGAGACATGTAAAAGTAGTAGAAAATGACCGATATTAGTGTCGAATTCATAGTTTTTCGCCGTTGCTGAGATCAATTATGAAACTCCGATCGCATTCACCCCATTCGGCTGCGGGCCGGAGGTCACGGGGGAGGGGCGATACCGAGACATGTAAAAATAATCCAAAATGACAGATATTAGTATCAAATCCATAGTTTTCGCGATCGCTGAGATCAATGGTGATACTTTCATTAGCGAAGACTATCAAATTCAGCTACCATTGCATGCGGGCCGGAAGTCAGCGGGGAGGGGGAATACCGAGACATGTAAAAGAAATCCAAAATGACCGATATTAGTGTCAGATCCATAGTTTTCGCAGTCGCCGAAATGAATGGTAATACTTCCATAGGTGTTGACTTCCAAATACTGCCCACATGCACAGAATGGGTATATTCAGCTAGTATAAAATATGAACAAAATTATTTTTGAGGAAATCGTTCGAAAGTACTCGCCACCAAGAGTAAAGTACACCTTGTAGACTTTTAAGATCAAATGCGCTATGCCACATGATCAGGTTATTAATGAAATATGAACAAAATCGCCTGAAAATCATTTTTGAGAAAATTAAAAAAAACGCACCCAAGGAATAAACTACTCTCTCTCTCGTAGATTTTTCCAGAAAAATGATTTGTACCATAGTGGTGCTTGCAATTTTCGGATAAACTGGTATCTGCCCACCCGCTCGTAACCCGATGCATTCAGTTTCACACGATCGATACGCGATCAGGATCATTCGATACGCGATCAGGACCCGTTTGAACCGTTCGCTCGAGTGACTCGTTTGGAATGTTAAAACCGATCGAGCCTTTGGACGCATTAGAAACAAGACCTGTTAAAACTCTTAGACTCACATAAATACTCGCATAGAAAATACACTATCTTGTCATACAATAAACATTTGAAACAACTTTAAAGAAAATAATAATGATAAAATATGTTGTTTTCATACAAATTTCTAACACTATACAATTGGTTTTGCTTTAAAAAAAGAAAGACATTGAAAATGAAAAGTATCTTACTTATCGGCAAACCTAAGTGAACTTTGTAACGATTAGCGTTCCTGAGTAGAATTGTACTTTCTTGGCTAAGTAGTAGACATACATAGTAGTGCAGGTATTAAGTTGTGTTTCTGTTTGTTCGTGATAATGTACTTGGAGAATAGATGGTTTCATGGGTAGAATAATAGAAGGTAAGTTGTTTTCGATACATTGCCTTTCTGACCAATCGGTATGGCACCCAACAAACATATGTGCCACTGCCTTTTTCATGGAGTTAGTCTATCTCTGATCCGCCTCCTTATTTTTCTATATACAATAATATTCAAATCTTATAAAATTCTTTTCTCAAACAAGTGTGGCATTGACTTCAAAATTCCAAGTAAAAACTATATTGAAAACTTAGTAGAATAGGTTAAGAATACGTGTACACACCTACTAATAATGTAATATTTCATTCTAATACCTGTCCAACTGCTTAACACTGGCTCCTCTCTGATAGTTCTTCGTATTCCGCGTATGTATTAACTTCCAATAAACTGTCCGCCGAAACTTATATCTACCTCCAAATCATATCTACACTTCAAAATTATGTAATTTCTTTTTACGCTGCTCGCCATTAAAAGTTCAACAGCAAGAAGTAGACAAAATAGAAGCCCATTTTTTCCCCCCGATTTAGAGGAATTTTTATGTTACGCAAGCTTTTAAAATTGTTTCTTTTCCTTTTTACTTTCGAGCAACGATAGTAGGAAAAAAAGTATCGGATTACAGGTTTCATGCTGAAAAGATGATTTTTCGATCTCCGTTCGTCTCTGTTCGTCCTAAGGTACACTTGCCTAGAAGAGCATACCGTTTCACGTATTGATACAAATTTTAAACTTAAGGTTTTTATAAGACTCTTCAGGGAACTTTTTATTTATTTATTTTCTTCTTACCATCAAAATGAAGAAAAAAATGAAATGAAATCTCTGAGGTTTACGTCCCACGATTATGCCCGCTAGGCTAAAGGAGACGGTGATGATGAGAAATGAATGGAATAGTGGCATGAAGAAAGTGGGAGGAAACGGGAGAAACCCGAGGAAACCCACGCACACAGTGTTTGTCCACCACAAAGTTCACTTGGTGGGAGCAGGGTTTGAACCCGGAACCCCATGCACCAGAGGTGAACGCTCTACCACTGAGCCATCGCGGCCCCTCATCAAAATCAAGAGTAATTTATTGAATCATGAAAATAAAAAAATGCGATTTTCTCGAAAACGGCTCTTAACGATTTTATTTATTTTCCATGAATCATTACTTCATTAACAATTCTATATTACCGTATAACTCGTTTCCCTGGAGGAAATCCGAAAGAGGTAGTTCACTTTTGGGAGAGATTTTTTCGGGTGATTTTCTCGAAAATGACTCAGGTAATTTTATTGATATTTCATAAATAAGTCTTCGTTAAGAAACCTACAATACGATATAAATAATTTCTCATTATGAAAAAAATCACAAGGCATAGTTTACTCTTGAGGTTGAGTTCTTTTTGGGACGATTCGCACAAAAACCGTTTAGTTGATTTGATCGTTTCATTAATAAAAACTTAATTAATAATTCTATAATATGGCAGGAAACATCTTGTATGATAAAGACCACGAGTAGCAATTTAATCTTGTGGGTGATCTTTACAATTTTCTCAAGAATGACAGGCAATTTTGTTTACACGAGAGCAAATCGGAAAGTAACGCACTTTTTTTTTTTTTTTTTTTTTGAAAAATGTTTAATATGTACCAAAACCAAACAAAGCACAAATTATATCTTTGATCTACTTTTCTACGTAGTCACCAAGTTTCTCAACACATTTTTTCCAGCATGGTACCAGTTTCAAGATGCCCTGTTCGTAGAAGTCCGTTTGGTTGGAGTATAGCCATTTGCGGACTGCTGATTTCACTTCCGCCATCTGTCGCAAAGTGTTGGCCGACCAGGAATTTCTTCATGGGACTAAAGAGATGAAAGTCAGAGGTGTCAGGTCCGGACTGTACGGAGGATGCTCCAGCACCTCCCACCCAAATTTGTTGAGTTTCTCACGGACAGGAGCAGCAATGTGTGGACGGGCACTATCATGACGAAGTTTGACACCATCAGCATTAATGTTGCGGCGTTTATCACGAAGGGCACGACGCAGCTTAACCAAAGTTTTAATGTAGGCTGCAGCATTTACAATGGTCCCGTGTTCAGCAAAGTCCATAACACACCAAACATGTCCCAGAACACTGTCATAAGCACTTTCCTCGCATATTGAGTCACCTTTATTTATTTAATTATTTATTATTTTTTTTTTTCGTACTGGGGAACCAGCATGTTTCCACTCCATAGAGACCTGCCTGGTTTCGGACGAGTAGTGGTACCGCCCACGACTGATCACCAGTAACGATTTCTTTTCTGAAAGTCATGCCCTTCTGTGGAGTAACGCGTTAGGTGATCCAAGCTTGTCATCATTCACTGGCCCTTGTGTTTGTCTGTCAGGTTCTTAGGCATTCAGGGAGCCTAACTGAGTTTACGGAATTGCAACGTGTCATGCATAATGTCGTACACCACACCATACGAAATGCTGAACTTCTACGATAAGGTTCGCAGGTGCACACGCCGGTCGTTCGAAATTGCTGCCCCGATGGCGCGGACATTCTGCGACGTTGAAGCTGTTACTGGCCGCCCAGAGAGTGGTGCATCACTAAGGTTCTCATAGCCCTCTTCAAATAATGCACACCACCTGAAGACATTGCTAAGGTCCGTACAATCGTCCCTATACACGCAACGCATGTCCCTGTGAATTTCACTCGATGTATGCTCTTTAGCTCACAAAACTCTAACCAAAAATCGCTGCTCTTCACACGTGGATGACAGTAGCATGCGCGCCATGCTAGCTTCGTTGTTCAGGCTTCTCTCGCTAGAGCTGCACAGGAGAACAGAATACCCTCTGTAGCGTAAACTTCAAATTCTCTCGTCGTGTAGTTTCACCATTCCAGCTGCAATAGCTGGGAAGAAAAAAAAATATTGTGCATTACTTTGCGATCTGCCCTCGTGTTTCATAAATAAACATTCTCTAACAACCCTACACTATGGCATGAGTAATTGTCATGAAAAATCTACAAGAGGGAGTTTGTTTTTGGAAGAGTTTCCTTCGATGCAGATTTCTCAAATCACATACTATAATTTTGTTCCTATTTCGTAAGTAAATTTTTCCGTAAAATTTACAGCATAATATGATTCAATTTTAGAAATTAGAGCTAAAAAGTTTAGTGTGGTAGCCTTTTATTTAATTTCAGAGCTCACAATTCTGTTTTCATCCGTATTTCGTGAATGCCTTTATTTTTTAACGCAGTAATTTCTAGGTAAAAATGTAAAACTTACCGACAACAACCAAAATCTGAGAACACTGCACAGCCCCTGCATACCAGTTTCTTCAAGATACCTTTCCTTGCCACATGAATGAGAGCGTTGTTTGAAACATTTTTCAGGTAACTACAATATAGAGTGGTCAATTTCGGCAACTGTGTAATGTATTCAAATCCTTTGTTCGTAAGATTTTGTGCATTTGTAGTACACCCTAAATCAAAAGGTAAAATACGTCAGGTTTCCATACTTTTATTCAATGTCTTAAAACACGTTTTTTTTTTTTTAAATTGTAAAGTGTGTTGTATAGTAAAGAAATATACTGTGCAGATTCATTATAATTGTAAATAAATAAACTAGCGAGACTATTTTTAAATGCAAACATATAAATATCTGGTATTTGGTTAAATATCGTACTTAATTGAATTATGGTATTATAAAATGTTAACTGGAGAATGTTAGTTTCCTAGCGCTTAACACTAGCACCGCATTAGATTATTTGTAAACACACATCTAAATAATTTTAGTAATTCTAGAGTTAGCCTGAATAATCAAAGAGAGTGGCTCATATACCGCACTAGCCGAATTTAAAATCGTAACAAACAACAACAAAATACACAAAAGTAAATGGTACACGATAGATGAAATATATATTATATATATATATATATATATATATATATATATATATATATATATATATATTCATTTTAGCAAACGTATATGAATAATGTGGATATCAGGAACAGTTAGTGTTATATTCAATAGAACCTTTCTATTTCAAGTTTGCCCTCGGAAAACATGCGAAACATATTTCGGCCCTACCTCCGCCACCATCTTACGGAGGAAACCTTCCCTTTGTTTTGGGAAAAGAAGTAATGATCTCGGCTGTGTTGCCTATCTCTCATTCAGTCGTGCGATCTTGGCGAGTGAAGATTGTAGGCTACTTATGTTAGAATGGCTAACACGACAGTGTACGGTGAAGCTCGTGAAATAATTTGGAATTGTGGTTTTTCTTGGTGTTCAGATGCTCCCTTCCAGTTTCTCATTTCACCAATTACTGCATCTTTTCCACTCATTTTGAGCAATCACTTAACTCCCTTTATCCCAATGCGAAAAGCGTGGGATGTAAAACTAAAAGATTTAAGGTTGTAATACAGTATTCAGAATCCTTAAACAAAAATGTTTACGTCCAATTTATGTAACTAAATATTCGTTTTCTCTGAAATTTCCTGTTGCTAAGTTCTTAGCGTTCTCGCATGCCGTGCGGAAAACTCAGGTCCGATCCTCGGTTAGAAACATATGCTTCGGAACCTATGTTAAATTATAGGCATAGAAAAAAAAAGCTCCAGCTTATATAGCATAGCATTAAACTCCAAATAACTAACTTCTTTGTTCTTAGAAAGGATCATTTGTAAACTTTAGATTAATCTGTCAATAGTATCTAATTTGGTTGAATGATGGGAGTAATTTGTATTGCTTTACAATTATAAAGAGACATCATTTTTTCTTCAAAAATTTAATAACAATACTTAAAATAAAGTGTTTCAATGTGGGAACCCTGTCCGCATTCAACTTTTCAAGGATGTCGGCCACAGCAACTAGTCCATGATCTTTTGATGGAGATACGGGAAAACACACATTGACAGCAGCGTCAGTAAGGGCACACTTGAAATAGAAAGGCTCTAGTTATTATGACAGACAGTTGATTTACATCTATTGCATTGGAAACTAATTGATGAGACTAAAGCATAAATTTGCGACTTCATGTTATAGCATGTGGAATTTGGGGTGACAATTTTAATTTAATCAATCATAAACACACTATTGTTTACTTTAAGTCTAGCCTCCCTTTTCAGCAGAGGCTATATAAGGATGTGGACCTACAGTTTACGATAGGATCTAAACCACTGTAATGAGTTCAATGCTCTTCAACGCGAAATCGAGCCCGGAACCACATGCACCCCGTGCGTGTGCTAGAGACTAAACCAGCTACAATATACAGGATGTCTATCAAAATAATTGAAGCACATGTAAGATGTGTAAGAGTAGTACTAAAGATATGTGTCAAGCGTATGGCCGTTGTTAGTGGTGTGTAAGGTGATAGTGTATAGTACGTCAGGCGGGATAGTACAAAGAAGTGTGTTGAAGCGGGCAGAAGGTGGTAATGCAACAAGCGATCCTCCTCGGAATTTCAAAGAAGCCTAATTGTGAGTGCACTCTTAGTTGGCTTACTGCCTTTAAAATGGCCACTGTATTAGATGTCTTGTATTGAAAAGTGTCCAAGGTTAGGATGCGATACAGAACTTATGGCAAAACATTGGCGGAAAACAACAGAGGACGAATGAGGAGCCTCTGTGACAGAGATCATCGAGCAGAAGTCCTGCAATGGGAGTTCCTGATACAGCAGTAGAAACTACCACTATCTTTTATCAGTGCTCCATCAGGAAATATCATCGCACGAATTTTTAATAACAAGAAGGAACTTGTTTTATCACAGTTGTCAGTTCAATTTTATAAATTTTTCACCACGAAAATGAAAGGTGTTTTCGTAACAAGCGATAGCGCATAGTCGTTAAAAAGAAAGTCCTCCATTTGATTTTTATATCATTAGAGCTGTTCAAGACTGACATTTAATTACTAATTAAAAGGTGTTTATTATGTTCTTATTATGTCCAATAAATTCGTTTAGATCTTCGATTGTGCAGAACTCGGGAATCCAAAGCCCGCATAACATAGTATTACACACTCTTCTGTATCACGTTAAGGTCTACCACCATGCCAAATTTGACCGAATTCGATTAGTTTGTTGAATATTTATTTGTTTTCGAAAGTAAAACGCAAAACTTGACCGTCCATAACTTGGGAACGCAAAGCGTACACAACATAATGTTTTACACACTCATATAGCAGGTCAAGGTCTACAACATGCCAAATTTGATCTTGATCGCATGGGCTCAGTATTCATGAGATTTTGTTTTCGAAAATATGATACAAAATTTGGACATTCGTACCTCGAGAACCGAAGGCTTGCACAACGAAATATTTCATACCCTTATATAGCGGATCAAGTTTTACAGCTATACCAAGTTCGGTCTCGATTCGATGAGTTCTGTGTATGAGCTGTTGTTTTCGAAAATATTACGCAAAATTTGACAACCCATAAGTTAGAAACGTAAAGAATGCACAACATAATATATGATACATTTATTGTAGATCGCGCTCCACCTCTATGGTAGTTCAGAGGAAATCAAATGAAGGGCGATAAGGCGATTGGATGTTTATGTGAGTAACTCAATCCTGCTGAAGATGACTAAAGAAGAGTGGCTGAATCAGTACAAAAAAAGCAAGCAATTTTACGGTATTTCTCAAATTATTTCTTTTTTTTTTTTTTTTTCTGTGGAAAACAAGTGTTTCAGTTTCACACAAGAAAAGAGGATAATTGTACCTTTATTCCAAAATTAATTTTCAATTTATCTTAAGGATAATGTTTCGTTCATTCTCAGATGACTTTTTCTTTCTGCTTACGTCACATGTAATTATTTGATCAAAGATTATTAATATTATTATTATTATTTTGTATGCCAACAGCATATAGATTTCCATGTGACTTATAATAATTATTCATAAAGACAGTTAGCAGCCCATCACGTTTCCGTGAGAAAGATTATTAAAACCTTGTCTATTCTTGTTTGCTTTTTCATACAAAGGGAAAAGAACATTCCACGTTTCGATTTCGATCAAGTAACACATTAAGGACTTCGGCTGCTTCATCATTATTTAGAGAAAGGCACTACATTTTATCCATACTTCTGTACGATGTATTGAGTAATACACAAGAGCAGGATTATATAATGTACCTTTGTTAGTGTCTGTTAATAATAAGTGTCGGCAACACACTTTTTCTGTATTATGAAAGTATATTAATTGATATAATTCTTTACTTAGATTCAAGTGATATACACATAATTGTAAATAATAATAATAATAATAATAATAATAATAATAAATCGTCCTCCATTTGATTTTTATATTATTTCTAGCTGAACCTGCGCTCTCTACACAGCGCATCATTCGCATATGAGCATAAATCTCCTCATTCCTCGTAACATCTGTACATGTACCTTTACAGACACAAGTGAAAGACGCAGTGACGTCGGAAGTATTTTTCAGTGGGGGGAAACTGATTTTGAACTACTGTCTTCAAAATAGACGGGGGAATGTGGCATAGGTAAGATAATACGAATATATGTTCGTAATGTAACATGGTTGGACAATAATAATAATAATATAATGCAGCTATAAACACTTTCATGAGGGTAAAATTTCCATCTACGAAACGCATCTCGGTTTACATCTTTAAGATGAATAAATCCAGTGCCAGTTTTGTGCTGGATTTTGGTATGGTGCAAACATTTTCAACCTTTTAAATCAGTTAAAAACATATAAAATACTAAAATTTGTACTACTTACAAAAAATGCCTGCTGGTAACTACAATTTTTATCATTTTATATACATATTTTTAACTGTGTTGGAAATGCTCATACGGACATTGTTCGGACAATGGAGTCCATTTTTCTAATGTGCTATGAATTTGTCTGCGGCCTTTTTCCAGTTCTTGAACCCTATGACGACAAAAATCAATTCAGCTCCTTGCATCAGCATTTTACCTGTCAAATGATACGCCTTATACAACCAAAACACAAAAGATAATTTCTGACTATCTTAATGTAACCAGGGAATGTATGAAACCATTCCTCGCGACAAGATCGGCGTGCAGTTCGTGAAAAATTGAAACCCTTAGTCGGCTAAGCTTTATTTTCTAAAACAGGAATTTTGAACTTCTCCCTTGATAGGTTACACAAGATCTTTCCTCAAGTTCTTTAGGCAAGTACTGTGTGGGAGTGTTGGAGGAATTTGTCGCAATTTACCTGACGCTTAGCTCAAATTGCTGCTTGGAGGTACTCGTAGAATCCGGTACTTTAAGTTAGGCACATTGCAGAGAATTCTGAGATGTATTTTGTTGTGAACTTTCTGTACCAATGCTGGCACTGGTTGTTGGTGAAGTTTTTTCATAAACACCAGGAAGACTTGTATTTTTCGATACTTTCTTTGTTGATGTTGTTAACCATGTGTCAAGAAGGGTTCTCTTCGGTTAGATATAAAGTAAGGAACACATGGTAACATATGTATTTCATTGCATCCCTACATAAACAGCAAACGATTTAGTAACGCAAAGTCAACTCTTTTATTTCAATGTCAGACTGATTTACAGGTTTCAGCACTCTCTCCTACATGGCCTAAGTGAACGTTATGTGATTAGGGAAGTTAGGGGTTTCAAGCGATCGTTAATGCGTAAACTGAGTGCTCCTTCCGAGAACTTAAGCAGTGTTCATTTTCTTTTTTCTGTTGCACTGGTAAAGCAACACAAATCCAAAGACAAAGATAAAATAATCCGTAAACAAATGTCACGTGAAAAAATATTTCAGCTCTGTAAAAAATAACTGTGCGCTGAAAAATTGTTGCTAATGTTCGCCAACTAGTAATCAGACCATCGACTTTGTGGATGAAATAGGATTTGAATTTTTATGGGCCCTTCAGCAAGTTAGCCCTTCACGTGACTAAGGGATGACGTCCCTCGGCGAGCACACAATCCGCAAAAGGAACAGAGGAAGGAAAGGAAGAAGTAATTAGAAGAGGAAGTCATGGCTCGTAAAGAACGTATCATCCCAGCATTTGCCTGAGGAAAACCGTGAAATAACCTTCACGATGGCTGGCCTCAGGGATCGAACCTCGGACCTCCCGAATGCGGAGCCGTAACGCTACCACTGCGACACGGCTGCTCGTTATTGACTTGGTGGGTCTGATAAACTAATAATAATAATGCTTACAATATTATATAATCACAAATCATTGAGTTCACAGCAAACAGAAAACTATTTAGAGAAATACCTATATTTTGATTTTAAGGCGGTCTCTAACCCTTGGAGCGCGCTGAGATTCTCCCTATCTAAAAGCATGTAAAATTTGGTCATGATTATTTCAGGAACTACTGTACTTAGAACAATGTAATTTTGGGTAAGTGTTTTAATGACCAATCTCAAGAAAATGACTGAGCAATTTTATAGATATGTCGTTTTGTTTTGCAGTTTATTTTCATCGATTAAATTTGGCAATCATGCAATGAGACTCGTGCTGCTAGCCCGAGCAGACACATTTTTTTCTCTCTCTCTCTTTGGTCACGTTCATTGTAACTCAAGAAACATTTCAACGCTCTGCGCTATACGTCCGCTTTCCTGGTATACAGTTACTGTGCGATGCCGACACACCACAGGTGGTTGAGGATGTCACCAAACTCAGTATGAGAACCTATTTATGGCTGGTCGAGGGAAAGTTGGTGAGGGTAACAGATCTTTTGTTTCCCTTTTGTGTTATTTCTATATATACTTCTCAACACTTTTTTCCATGCTTTTATGCTGTAGAATTCACCCACGCCAGTTATAGCTGTAGGTTTTGGTTTCACAAATGCGGTTCCTAAAACAATCGACTGAAAAAAAAAAAAAGTATTTCTTTCATAAAACAGCTGAACTGAATTTGTTTAGTTTTGCTGTGTGTTGTGAGGAGGTATGAGTTGAAATACTAACATTGAGTCTTTGAGACATTCTGTCGCCTTTTGTGCTGCTGTGATATTTTCTTCTTTTTTCTTTTTATTATTATGTATAATTCTGAACGATTGTACTGGTTGTTTTTAGAGTGCGTGGACAAGTTTTCATTGTTACACCCGTATTGCTTTTGTAAGTCTCTGAGTTTCGGAGTAAAGAAAACAACCTAGTATTGACTTTTGTGCATATTTACGTAAATACTAACCCATATTTGGCAAGATGAGCGATACAGAATATTCGAAAATAAGAAGACGGAGATGCTACTCTCGGCTTCCGAAAAAAACGATCCCGTCAGGGATATTTTCTGAAGAATGGGAAAATCGACGAGAATCTGAACTGCTTCTTTCAAGTATTGGATTGGTGCGATTGAAATGTCTATTGTCACTTTCAGTGGCAATAAAACCAAATAGAAAGTATAATTACTAATTAGTTATATTCAAACTAGTCTGCGGTTGCAGCCACATACTTTGCGTTCTCTCTGCCAACAATTAGATTCCATCAAGAAAAAGTCTGATATCTGCAGTGGCGGAAATCATGCCGGTATAAACGTGGGGTCTGGGGGACCTGCTCCCCCAAATTTTTACTGACCCTCCTAAAATGTTCACGGTATGTTTGCAAATGAACTATAATATGATGATGAACTATAATATGGTTGGATCGCCCCTCCTAATTTCTACCGGCCCCCCTACATTTGTGGGCTGGCTACCTGCCTGGCGGAAACGTAGGGAGATCAGGCTTCCCTTCTCAGTAGCGACCATGTTATTGCTTACTAAAATATTGAAAAACTTGTACAGGTCGGGTAAATACTTTTTGCTAACAAACATTCAAATGCAATACAAACTTCTGATAACCCTAAAGTACCACTAGAAAAATATCAGTAGTTTTGAGTTGTCCACAAGAAAAATATATGTGTAAGCCATATATGTCTCTAACTCTTCAGGACCCCGAGATATGAACATATAATCATTGTAATCCCCATCCATATTTCTTCCCATCCTTTTTCTTACCTTATAGACCATATATAAAAATACCGCTTATTGAGAAGTCGAAATAGCAAATTGCATGTTTCTAATTTTCAGAGATTCTGAGATAACGACATCTTTATAATAATTGCAATCCTCGCCCCTCATTTTCCTTCCTATCTCTTTTCTTATCCTTTTTATTAAAATACTGAAAATGCTGAAATACGTGTGAAATTATTTTAAATGTGAAGTTCAAATACCAAGTTTCTTGAAGTCTCTAAGGGTTTGTAATGATGATTGTAATTCCCACTCATTTCTCTTTCCGCTCCTTTTCTTCCCTTCAAGACCATATTATGGGGCGGGGAGAAAGCTAAAAATACATATCTGAGTTCAAATACCAAATTCCATGTTTCACAAATCCTACGTATTGTCCAAATTTCAAATTTCTGGTTGTGGTTTAGCCTTTGCTTAGTGTCAGCCAGTCACTCAGAACTTCAATATTTTATTTACTGAGATTCAAATAGTCTGTCTAATTAAAAAGTTTACATCTAGTGTGGCCGAAATTGTCGAAGAATTATTTCTCGTCTCGATTCTATTTTCCCCATCTCGTCTCGAAAATTTCCTTTTTTTCTGTATAATGACTTGAACATCTTTAAACGTTAATAAGTGCTCTTCATTTTGTTCGCACAAAAACTTTGTCAACTTATAGGATTATATTATGCATCATTGAGATTTAATATTTGGATAAAATACTGTTTTCCACAGGACTCGAGAAATTTTTCGTTTCATCTAGATTGTCGTGTGGAAAACAAGGTGAGAATTGTCATGTTTCTCGTCTTGTCTCGAATTTAAAAATTACTTGTTGCCTCGATTCAGAGACGAGACGAGACATCTCGTCTCGTGACAACACTACTTACCTCACCAGTGTAATATCCTTTCTAGGTCCTTCACAAAAAAAAAAAAAAAAAAAAAAAGTACCATATTACAGGGTCAATTATGAAATCTATTTTTATTCTAAAAATTCAATTTCTATAGCATTTATTCACAAAATTATAAGAACCATTCCATCACTAGAAAAGTCACTCAAATTCCGCTGATTCTATTTTGACAGAAATTATGCTATATTCTAGATTTACTCATGAAATAAACTCTGGAAACGACAGTATAGAGTATCAAGTGATATTTTCTAAATTAATATTGAAACCGAAACTGATATTAGATTTATGCCGCTTCCGGTTTTAGTAGAGAGATTAGAGTCGACAATATATCTTTTCTTGACTACAGAAAACTGTTTCTATCTTGGTAATTATCTATTACAGTTTTTTGTCTACAGTGATCAACATTAAAATGTCAACATCAACATGAACTATGTAACATACGTATATATATGTAATATACGGAACACTGTTACATATAAGACATCCTGCAGCGACATGATGTGATATCTAAGCGGAATAAAAGGCAGTACGTATGTAGCATATGGATAATGTGGGCTCCGTAAAGATTTACGTAGTAAACATATGTATTCAGTATATTTGTACAATATACCGAAGTCCGGATAACGGATTTTTCTCTTGTATTGTCACTTGAAAAGACTGGCCACCCACTAGTCATTCAAAAACCATATTTAATCAATCCAATCGTATGCATGAAATTATGATGCGACAGCTTGAAGAAACATCTCAGTTGTCCAAAAGAGATGTTCTTGTGTTACTCCATGATGAATAAAATCGATGGATGGTCAAAGAGTTAGGAGAGTGAACAGACATTTTTTGAACCATACTGTGCAAGACGAAATTAGTGATGGAACAAATGAATTCAGACTCAATAATATTGTATCCTGCTGTGCTTAGATTGAACACATTCTTCAATTCCTTTTACTGTGAGACTTAGCCTCAAACTTGAATATATATATATATATATATATATATATATATATAGTTTCGAAAAGGAGTGTGGTCCGGTACTTTCTTATTCACTATAATTCTGAATATTAAAAATATTTTACGTTTTGCATTTTAAAAAGGTATGTGAAAATTAGTAGGGAGACAGTTTTTTCTTTTTCCAATCACTTGACTGTTATGCTTCTGCTGTAAGAAAAGTTACATTATCTGTGCCTTAACCTATTTTCAGATTCGAGGGAGAAAATGACAATAATAATAGCACTCCAATAAGATGTAAAGAAAATGAAACTTTTTATAAGCATTTTGTGTAGGGAGACAGGGTAACGCGAGGAAGAGGAAAGAGAAAAACAAGTCAATTGTTGTTTTCCATGCGAGCAGCAGCCAGTCTTATTGCGCGGTTGTTAAATTTAAATGATCAAAGTCCACTGCAAAATGAAACGGGATATCTATAAAATTGCTCAGTCATTTTCTTGAGATTGGTCATTGAAACACTTATCCAAAATTACATTGTTCTAAGTACAGTAGTTCCTGAAATAATCATGACCAAATTTTACATGCTTTTAGATAGGGAGAATCTCAGCGCGCTCCAAGGGTTAGAGACCGCCTTAAATCCAAGAAATTAAACAAAAAAAAAAAAAACGTTTCTATTCTGTTTTAAAAATTTAGAAGAGCTGTCGCATTTATTTAAAAAATGTTGTTCATTTAGTGTATCTTTTCAGGGATAAAAGTGAGGGGGAACGCGAGGGGACGCTGTCTCCCGACCTTATGTACGGCGTCCACCCAGTTCCTAAAATAATACAATGGGCAAATATAGGCAGGGAACGGCGTGACCTCATGCCGCTACCTACCGTCCTCTACCTTCTGAGATCCAATTTTACCCCTGGGGTAATATGAAGAAAATAAATTGATTGCTAGATATAGGACACACTGTGCTTCAAAACATTATACCGTATTTGCATAAAAAAGGCACAGAAACATGGAGAAAACAAAATTCATGAACACCAAAACAAACAGTATTATTACACCAACGCGGTTGGTGCACTAACTAGAACAAGTATACTAAACTGTATAATTCCTAAATGTTATATCATTATTTTTAAACCATCTGAACTGTATATACGTATGCAATGGAAATTTCTGATTCCCACACTCTTGTTTCTCTTAGTTCAATATACAGAATAGTCGTGATTTCGGGGGAGCTCCGGACCCCCAGGACTCATCCCCCTATACATCCCTGTCGGAAGTGTCCTCGCTGACGTTTGTGAACGTGTCCCCTCTTCAAGCAAGAACGTCTTAAATACTGTCATTCGTTAGTACTCACAAGGGATAAATTTTCCCTAACTATAAAACTTACTGCACTCTGCATATTGTTTGTAAGAATAATTTAAATTTATAGAAAAAATATTTAAACGTCCTGTTACGCATTTAAACTATTATCTTTTTTAAACTTTAAAATCTCGCTCAACGACTCGTTTCATATTGCAGACTTACGATTACTTAAACAATTCCTAAAGAATTTACAGTGTTTTGAGAATGTACACGAATGGAAAGAAAGAGAATTTCCAATTCTTTTTCCTAAATCTTTCTATCTAATATGGGGTGAGAAAAAGAGCCCATTCTCATGTCTCAAAGAGAAATATGCATCTGGAATAGAGTATGTTTTCACATTACGATCAAGAAACAAAATTTAGTTCATATAATCACTTTTATCTGATGTTTTTACAGTTTCAAAGTGGAGGGGCAAAACGAGTATCTTGCCCTCCATGAAAATTTCAGGCGGGCAGCTGCCCCCTTCCCCCGGTTCCGACGCCCCTGGAAAGACGTCTTGAAAAAAATCGGCAAGAGGTACCATAAAGGGGAGATTTTTTCGATTATTTTTTCTCAATATCTCGCACCATTTGCAAGATTTGAGCCTACTTCCGGTTGGAGTTTCTAATTCATGTATGACCAGTGTTTTCTTTCTTCTTGCATTACAGTTAATTATAATGTCAGTTATATATGGTGTTCATTGGGCAAAACACTCAAAAAATAAAGATTCATCTTAGACTCGAGAAATGGTTATCCTGCCTTTTTCATTATTATTTGGCCATGAAACAAACGCCTGAGACATATACAACCCCAATATACAACTATGTGGTGTTGGAATGTATAATACGTAGGATATGATGTTTTTTTTTTAATTTCAACACTTGAAGTGTACCCGTAAAAATGTAATAAATAAATAATGGCTATGTTTTTTTTAAATATTCAATTAGAACTGGACAATCTACGCACAATTTGCAATCGATCAGTGAGAACGTCATCTTTCTAGAGCCTGTAGTTTCCGAGATCTCATTGTCGAAAGGATTGGCCACAAACATAGTCTGAAAGAACTCCAAAGATGGCAGCACGATTCATTTGCATTGAGTTTGGAGGAGGTTTATTAAAATACAAAGGCTTTGAACAATAATTTTAAAACAATCTTTATGAAAAACATCTATTTAAATAATTTATTTAAAGTACACACACTTAAAATGTTTGTCTCTGTTAAACATGAAATCACATATAACCGTAAATGAAAGATTTGAAAGCCAAAGTTATAGGTTGGAGCTCAGGGGTTTTTAATTGCTATTGTAGCATTTTAATAGATAGATTATTATTGTCTAAGACCGACATTTGATTGCTATTCAAACGATATTCACTATATTTGATTATGTCCAATGAATTGATTTAGAACTTCGATTGTGCATAACTCAGGAACGGCAAGCTTGCATAACGTAACATCACAGATGCTTATCAAAATTGGCGTGGGTCAATGAAAACTTGACCCACGACCCACCACCCACCGTGACCCACTCTGACCCACCACCCACGGTGACCCATTGTGACCCACTACCCACCATGACCCACCACCCACGGTGACCCACTCTGACCCACCACCTACGGTGACCCACTCTGACCCACCACCCACCATGACCTACTCTGACTCACCAAAATCCATCGTCATCAACTCTGAACACGATCCACGGCCTCTTCTGAACTGACTAAAGAGTTTACACTTGTAATAAAACAAGACTGTGAAATTGTCACTAATAGGAGTTTGAATTTCTAGTCAATCGCTCAAGCATCACTCTGTTACAATAACGGTGGATCTGACCTTTACGATATAAAATGGTAAAGTGTTTGTCAGTGAGGAAATTGAAACAGTTCGAGGTGGGGGGAAATTAGTGTGTGCCTAAAATATACTTGTACTAAGATAGTATTCTTGCAATTGTTAATTTCTGAACGCATTCCACAAGAAACTTCTATTCGCAGGAAAATACCCCTGTACAATATGGAAAAGGTTATGGTTTCTCAGTTCACAGTATTTTTCTCACAAAAGACTTGAGAAATCAGTTGTTCATAGGGTATAAAGGTGCTCGGGTACCCTATGTGAGAGCATCTCCATAAAGCATGCTCATAATTGTAATTTGTGTAATTACTAAAACACCACGTTAAATTTAAGTTACAAATATGCATAATGGCAATTATTATGAATATTTATTCAAAGTAGTTTACCTAAAGCAAAGAAGAGACTTACTAAAAATTAGGTAGAAAGTTGAAAGTAGTAATGGGGCGACTTGGCCTCACTTTTTGGCCCCTGGGTCCCTGCCTCAGGACCCATGGTCCCTGGCCGGGGTCAATGACCTAGGGGTACATAGGACCACCCCCTCTAAATTTTGGCAGGGGTACCTAGGACCACCCCCCTTAAATTTTGGAAATTGCCAAATCTAAAAATTTGGTATAGTAGCCTAGGACCATAGTATGTACCTCTATTAGTATTGGGTGTCTATGTCGTTCCCTTTCATGAGTAAAAAATTGCCAAAAATTCAAATTTCGGAGGTTTTTGACCTAATTTATCCCCTTTGATGAGGTGTTATTACCCTATATAGTTATATGGGCGTATACAGGGGTCCATTACCTTTCATAAGACATGGGTATATTAATGCACCCCTTTAAATTTTTGGGAGGGGTACCTTGGCCCACCCCTTCAATTTTGGAAATTGCCCAATTTCAACATTGGGTATTATAGTATAGGACCCTAATATGTACTATGATAAATTTGGGTGGTCCACCTCATTCCCTTTTAGGGGTACATAGGACCACCCCTCTTAAATTTTGGAAATTGCCAAATCTAAAAATTTGGTGTGGTAGCCTAGGACCATAGTATGTACCTCTATCAGTATTGGGTGTCTATGTCGTTCCCTTTCATGGGTAAAAAATTGCCAAAAATTTAAATTTCGGGGTTTTTTGACCTAATTTATCCCCTTTGATGAGGTATTATTACCCTATATAGTTATATGGACGTATACAGGGGTCCATTACTTTTCATAACATATGGGTATATTAATGCACCCCTTGAAAAATTTGGGAGGGGTACCTTGGCCCACCCCTTAAATTTTGGAAATTGACCAATTTAAACATTGGGTATTATAGTACAGGACCCTAATATGTATCATGATAAATTTGGGCGGTCCACCTCGTTTCCTTCCAGGGGCACAAAATTGCCAAAATATAAACGTAAGCAATACGTTATACCACGTGTTTGATTTTTGGTCGATTTTATCCCCTTTGATGAGATGTTATTACCTTATATGGTTATATGGTCATGTATAGGGATCCATTCCCTTTCATAAGATATCGGTATATTTGTACACTCCTTTAAAAATTTGGGAGGGGTACTTTGGCCCACCCCTTAAATTTTGGAAATTGCCCAATTTAAACATTTGGTATTATAGTACCGGACCTTAACATGTATTATGATAAATTTGGGTGTTCCACCTCGTTCCCTTTTAGGGGTACAAAATTGTCAAAATATAAACGTAAGCAATACGTTGTACCACGTGTTTGGTCTTTTGGCCCAATTTATCCTCTTGGATGAGGTTCTATTACCTTATATGGTTATATGGTTATGTATAGGGGTCTATTCCCTATCATAAGACATAGGTACATTTGTGCACTCCTTTAAAATTTGGGAGGGGTACTTTGGCCCACCCCTTAAATTTTGGAAATTGACCAATTTAAACATTTGGTATTATAGTACTGGACCTTAACATGTATTATGATAAATTTGGGTGTTCCACCTCGTTCCCTTTTAGGGGTACAAAATTGTCAAAATATAAACGTAAGCAATACGTTGTACCACGTGTTTGGTCTTTTGGCCCAATTTATCCTCTTGGATGAGGTTCTATTACCTTATATGGTTATATGGTTATGTATAGGGGTCTATTCCCTTTCATAAGATATCGGTATATTTGTACACTCCTTTAAAATTTGGGAGGGGTACTTTGGCCCACCCCTTAAATTTTGGAAATTGCTCATTTTATATATTTGGTATTATAGTACCGGGCCTTAACATGTATTATTATGATAAATTTGGGTGTTTCACCTCGTTCCCTTTTAGGGTACGAAATTGCCAAATTTTAGTACAACCACGTGTTTGGTCTTTTGGCCCAATTTATCCTCTTGGATGAGGTCCTATTACCTTATATGGTTATATGGTTATGTATAGGGGTCCATTACCTATCATAAGACATAGGTACATTTATGCACTCTTTAAAATTTTTGGGAGGGGTACTTTGGCCCACCCCTTAAATTTTGGAAATTGCCCAATTTAAACATTTGGTATTATAGTACCGGACCTTAACATGTATTATTATGATAAATTTGGATGTTCCACCTCGTTCCCTTTTAGGGGTACAAAATTGTCAAAATATAAACGTAAGCAATACGTTGTACCACGTGTTTGGTCTTTTGGCCCAATTTATCCTCTTGGATGAGGTTCTATTACCTTATATGGTTATATGGTTATGTATAGGGGTCTATTCCCTTTCATAAGATATCGGTATATTTGTACACTCCTTTAAAATTTGGGAGGGGTACTTTGGCCCACCCCTTAAATTTTGGAAATTGCTCATTTTATATATTTGGTATTATAGTACCGGGCCTTAACATGTATTATTATGATAAATTTGGGTGTTTCACCTCGTTCCCTTTTAGGGTACGAAATTGCCAAATTTTAGTACAACCACGTGTTTGGTCTTTTGGCCCAATTTATCCTCTTGGATGAGGTCCTATTACCTTATATGGTTATATGGTTATGTATAGGGGTCCATTACCTATCATAAGACATAGGTACATTTATGCACTCTTTAAAATTTTTGGGAGGGGTACTTTGGCCCACCCCTTAAATTTTGGAAATTGCCCAATTTAAACATTTGGTATTATAGTACCGGACCTTAACATGTATTATTATGATAAATTTGGATGTTCCACCTCGTTCCCTTTTAGGGGTACAAAATTGTCAAAATATAAACGTAAGCAATACGTTGTACCACGTGTTTGGTCTTTTGGCCCAATTTATCCTCTTGGATGAGGTTCTATTACCTTATATGGTTATATGGTTATGTATAGGGGTCTATTCCCTATCATAAGACATAGGTACATTTGTGCACTCCTTTAAAAATTTGGGAGGGGTACTTTGGCCCACCCCTTAAATTTTAGAAATTGCTCATTTTATATATTTGGTATTATAGTACCGGACCTTAACATGTATTATTATGATAAATTTGGGTGTTCCACCTCGTTCCCTTTTAGGGGTACGAAATTGCCAAATTTTAGTACAACCACGTGTTTGGTCTTTTGGCCCAATTTATCCTCTTGGATGAGGTCCTATTACCTTATATGGTTATATGGTCATGTATAGGGGTCCATTACCTATCATAAGACATAGGTACATTTGTGCACTCTTTAAATTTTTTTGATAGGGGTACTTTGGCCCACCCCTTAAATTTTGGAAATTGCTCATTTTATATATTTGGTATTATAGTACTGGACCCTAACATGTATTATGATAAATTTGGGTAGTTCACCTTGTTCTCTTTCATGCGTAAAAAAAATTGCCAAATTTTACTACAACCACGTGTTTGGTATTTTGGTTCACCCCTTGGATGAGGTCCTATTACCTTATATGATTATATGGTTATGTATATTGGTCCATTCCCTATTATAAGACATGGGTATATTGATGCACCCTTTAAAAAATTTGGGAGGGGTATCTTGACTCATCCACTCAGTTTTAGAAATTGATTAATATAAGCATTTGGTATCTTCGTGCAGGTCTTCAATATGTACCACTATAAATTTGGATGGTCCACATCGTTCCCTTTCATGGGTAAAGAACTACCAAAAATCAAATTTCGGATGTTATTGACCCCTATTTAATACGTTATATGGTTTATTACCTCTATATGTTTATGTTCTCTTTTAAATTTGGGAATTATCAAATAACAAAATTCGGTAAACGTTTTCTAGGACCCATTGGTATTCCTCTTATGGCCAAATATTCAAAATTTAAAGGTTATTGACCGGCTTTATTATTGAATAAGTACAGGATTTATTACTTTTTCATAAGACACAGGTGTATTTGTGTACCAATCTTAAATTTTGGGAGGGGTACATTTCTTATTGTCATATCAATAATTGGTAATTGTTCTTTGGGTAAATCATTGTGATCACGTGATCAGTTATTGACCTATGATGGGATTAGGAGTCCAGGACATTGGTACATTGAAACTTTGTAGGATAATTTGAGAATGCGTCATTGGTATTGATTATTACAGCCAAATATAAACGTAAGCAAGACGTTGTACCACGTGATTGACCTTGATGAGGTAGTGTACAGGGATACATAGCTATCCTTATTGAATCTTATGACTCATAGACGAAAGGCAATACATGCTACAACACTGGCAAAGTTATTGTTAATGCAATTTGATTGGCTGATCACTATCTTTCCTGCAATCTGATTGGTTGATCACTATCTTTCGTGCAATCTGATTGGTTGATGAGTTTTAAATCTTTGCTGTATTCAGTTTTAAGTTTTGTTTTACATTTAAAAATCTTGTTTTCGTTCAACATTTTGCACTCAATGATAAATATGATCAAAACCGTTTATTTGTTAATCGAATAGTTAAAAACCGGATAAAGTTTGACGGTTAACCGTGAAACGTAAAAAATTTTTTGTTTGAAATTTTTTTCGTTTCAAAATTTTGTTTGAGATTTTTTCGTTTGAAATTTTTGTTTGAAATTTTTTTCGTTTGAAATTTTTTGTTTGCAAATTTTTGTTCGAAAATTTTGTTTAAAATTTTTTGTTTGAAATTTTTCGTTTCCAAATTTTTTGTTTCAAAATTTTGTTTTGAAATTTTTTTCGCTTCAAAATTTTGTTTGAATTTTTTTTGGTTTGAAATTTTTTGTTTGAATTTTTTTTTCGTTTCAAAATTTTGTTTCAAAGATTTTTGTTTGAAATTTTTGTTTCAAAGTTTGGTTTGACATTTTTAAAAGTTTGTGCACTTATTAGTAAAGAACTGGAACTGTTTAGAACAAAAACCTTTGACAACATTGTGGTGCAATAGTACACGTCAGAACCTGGGGTTGTACTTGAAATGAAAAAACACAATTCATTGAAATGGATCATTTTATTACACTCCACATACATCCATACCAGATAGTGGTTCTGGATATTGTCGATACAATGTATTTTGAACTTCTTGCACTAGTTTGTCTTTAGCATATAATTTTAATTCCAGTTGAAGTCTTTTAAGGTCTAATGCAATATCAATTGGTGGAAACTCAATGTCCATTTGATCACAAATAAACTGTTTATCAATACAGGTATGCACCCACGAACGATGTTGACAACCATCACAATATCTAGATACATGTTGTACAATATGCATGACACATTTTTCAAAATAGTACTTTTTCAGGAATATACTGGTTTTGTTGCACACTTCCACTGCATGTTTCACACACTGAAATACGCTGATGAATTTGTTCCATTCTGTTTCCGTTAGATACACCATGTTGCGAGGGACATGAAATGTACTCTTTTTACGTAACAGCACCATCTTCTCTTCGAGGACTGTACGCAGCACCACTTCATGATTTGAGCCTAATGATTTGACTATGGTCACATTTAGCTCATCATGAAAATAATCGTTCATTTGGTCGATTCGTGAACATAATATTTGCCATTCTTCACAGGTCAGTTGTACACCAAATTGTTCTGCTTTGCCCAATCGAATCACAGGTTCAAATGTTCTAGCACTGATACCAATCATCACATGTTTTGTTTGAAATATATTTATTGGATAATAGCTTGCGAAGATGAACTCTTTATCGTTAGAAGTACACATCTTTCCTCCTGAAAAGCACTTGCTCAAATGATTTCGTGGGATGACAGTGTATTGGTTGATTTATAGTTATTGCTGACGTCATTGGAAAGGAATGTGCTGACGTTTGAATTCATGGTTTCATCACAGTTGCTGACGTCATGCTGACCAACCAAATTCATACAACTACAGCTGACGTCATTGGAAAGAAATGTGATGATTCATGATTTCATCACAATGGCTGACGAATCTGGCTGTGTACTAAATTCAAGTTGATGACTTCGACCCAAGAATCCTTTGTAACATAAAGATACAGATCCAGTATTTAAGAAACGCAGCAGTTCTTCTTGTTTTGATGCTTCCATGGGTAAATATCTTGCTGGTAAAATTATATTCTTATCATTTTCAAGCTTCACTACGATTCTTAATCCAAACTTTGTAGGGATCATTTGGCTAGCTAAGATTCTATAAGGTACATTCTGTTGTAAATCAGTAATCTTGGTAAATGATTTTATCACATCACGTGTGTTTAGAAACTGCAGACAAGTAGCCATGATGACGTTATCATGAATACTAACTCGAACGATACTTATATATGATGCAAAACTGATGACGTTGCATTATCATGTTCTGACGTGTACTATTGCACCACAATGTTGCCAGAGGTTTTTGTTCTAAACAGTTCCAGTTCTTTACTAATAAGTGCACAAACTTTTAAAATGTCAACTCAAACTTTGAAACAAAAATTTCAAACAAAAATCTTTGAAACAAAATTTTGAAACGAAAAAAAAAATTCAACAAAAAATTTCAAACCAAAAAAAATTCAAACAAAATTTTGAAGCGAAAAAAAAATTTCAAACAAAATTTTGAAACAAAAAATTTCAAACAAAAAATTTGGAAACGAAAAAATTTCAAACAAAAAATTTTAAACAAAATTTTCGAACAAAAATTTGCAAACAAAAAATTTCAAACGAAAAAATTTGGAAACAAAAAAATTTCAAACAAAAATTTTAAACAAAATTTTCAAACAAAAAAATTTCAAACTAAAAAATTTTACGTTTCACGGTTAACCGTCAAACTTTATCCGGTTTTTAACTATTCGATTAACAAATAAACGGTTTTGATCATATTTATCATTGAGTGCAAAATGTTGAACGAAAACAAGATTTTTAAATGTAAAACAAAACTTAAAAAAACTGAATACAGCAAAGATTTAAAACTCATCAACCAATCAGATTGCACGAAAGATAGTGATCAACCAATCAGATTGCACGAAAGATAGTGATCAGCCAATGAAATTGCATCAACAATAACTTTGCCAGTGTTGTAGCATGTATTCCCTTAAGACTATGAGTCATAAGTTTCAATAAGGTTAGCTATGTATCCCTGTACACTACCTCATCAAGGTCAATCACGTGGTACAACGTCTTGCTTACGTTTATATTTGGCTGTAATAATCAATACCAATGACGCATTCTCAAATTATCCTACAAAGTTTCAATGTACCAATGTCCTGGACTCCTAATCCCATCATAGGTCAATAACTGATCACGTGATCACAATGATTTACCCAAAGAACAATTACCAATTATTGATATGACAATAAGAAATGTACCCCTCCCAAAATTTAAGATTGGTACACAAATACACCTGTGTCTTATGAAAAAGTAATAAATCCTGTACTTATTCAATAATAAAGCCGGTCAATAACCTTTAAATTTTGAATATTTGGCCATAAGAGGAATACCAATGGGTCCTAGAAAACGTTTACCGAATTTTGTTATTTGATAATTCCCAAATTTAAAAGAGAACATAAACATATAGAGGTAATAAACCATATAACGTATTAAATAGGGGTCAATAACATCCGAAATTTGATTTTTGGTAGTTCTTTACCTATGAAAAGGGAACGATGTGGACCATCCAAATTTATAGTGGTACATATTGGAGACCTGTACGAAGATACCAAATGCTTATATTAATCAATTTCTAAAACTGAGTGGATGAGTCAAGATACCCCTCCCAAATTTTTTAAAGGGTGCATCAATATACCCATGTCTTATAATAGGGAATGGACCAATATACATAACCATATAATCATATAAGGTAATAGGACCTCATCCAAGGGGTGAACCAAAATACCAAACACGTGGTTGTAGTAAAATTTGGCAATTTTTTTTTACGCATGAAAGAGAACAAGGTGAACTACCCAAATTTATCATAATACATGTTAGGGTCCAGTACTATAATACCAAATATATAAAATGAGCAATTTCCAAAATTTAAGGGTGGGCCAAAGTACCCCTCCCAAAAAAATTTAAAGAGTGCACAAACGTACACCTTGTCTCAAAAAGGTTGAGCGCATTCTTTATTGCTGTTTCGAGGCAAAAATTTTCTAAGTCCAACTTCGGGTATCTTCGGGAAAAAGTAAACCAGGTTCGAACCTTGAAGCCAACCTTTGCAATCGGGAAAAATCTTGCAGATGTGTTTTTCTTCTTTTAAATATAATAAGACTTGTTACCAATTATGTATAAAAAAGCAACATTGATTGAAATACTTAATGATACAATATTTCGAAACTGTATTAATGCCAGCACATGCTTGTTTGTCATTTTGCTCTCCATACTTAATGGAATATTTAGATACGTAAACGAATCTTTCCATATGTAAAAGAATGGTTAAAGTTAAGACATAGAAAATTATTCTCTCCTAAGTACTAAAATAAAAGTCAAAGTAGAACAAAAACAGCGTTTGCAGTGGATATGAATGTAATTATTATCTTAAATACCGTTATACATCGCTAGAAGTATTATTCGAGGAGTGCTTGTGTTAGCTTAGTGGTACGCCGTTGGATTTCAAATCGTAAGGGCGAGGGTTCAATTCTTATCTGAGTCAATGATTTTTTATGAAATTCTATTTTCCGCAATGCATGAAAAATTATATAAAATAATTACATTAAAATACGTCAGTTGTATGTATATAACATATAATCATTGCAGAACATAGTGATTATTATGTTTAAAATATAACAGGTGTTCACAGTACGTTGGTATTCTATGATATATGTGAATGTTAAATACAAATTAGGAAAATAATATCATCGCAATAAATAAATTATGTAGTGTATTTATTTGCAGCTATTTGTCATATAGGGGTTTCTTCTGAACATTCGTATTACAGCATGTCATTGATATTCTTGAAAAATTATCCGAGGCATAAAAAGAGGGTATAAACAGAGAATCCAAAGTCGGAACGCTCGCAAGAAATTCATGAACCCCAAAGGTCACGTGAGCAGACTGGAATTGTTCTTATGAAGCATGCCACAGCAGAAGGTCTTTACATAGATTTTCAATTCAATACCTGATATGTGCTTTTGCAATGTGGAAGTGGTGATGCCTTTGGTCGCTCTCTCTCACTTTCTCGCTCGCTCACTCTGTATTTATATATATGAAAGTGGATGTATGTGTGTGTTTTGACATAATTCTGATATGTCTAGAGCAATTTTAACCATATTTCTTACAATCTGGAAAAAAGTACTGTCGGGATATATATCAAAAATGCTAGAAGAGGATCGATATTAGTATCGAATCCATAGTTTCGTGGTCGCTTAGGTAAACAGTTCTACTTTCAATTCAAGTCCAATCAAGCTCCCATTAGCACCCAGGGTGGTTACGTAGCGACAAAAAAAATATCGAAATCAACCAATATTAGAGTCGAAACGTAAGTTTTCAGTGCCGCATTTCCCATTAGTCCAACTAGGCCCATGCCTAGAGGGCAACATATTTGAAGAGCGCAAAGTTTAAAATTTTAATTTTTTTCGTATGAAAAAGTTAAAAAAAATCGAGAGCAAATATACTATTTCATGAGCAGTCCTCTTTTACTATTCTAATATATTTAATGATAGCGTAAGAAATCTGAAAATAATTTAGAACATGTTTCCCGTTTATTTTTTGTTATGTAATTGTAGCTGTAGCATCTAGTGAGTGGTATTTAACTGCAATAAATTCACTATTTAAGCATATTCGAATTAAGTTTTATTTGTAAGTTAGGGATCAAGGGACGGAGAAATGTGCAGTTATTGGGGGCGCCGAGAACAAAAGTGCGTAGGGACGCCGAGCTTCTAAATGCAGCACTGTTCGCTAAATTAATTGGTAGCAATTTTAATGCCATTTAAGATCAAATTTAGTCCTAGCAGTGGCAGTATCCGTTTGCTGTCCTAGGAGGAATGAAAGGGACTGACATCAAAATTATAAAAAAAAGACCTACATTAGTGTCGAATCTATAATTTTGGGGGTCTCTTAGGTAAAGATTGGAACTTCAGATGCCATGTAAGTTAAGCCCTCATTAACACAATGAATGAGATTGTGAAATTTGTGACATGTAGAAATAATTGAAAATAACCAATGTTAGTATACAATCCATATCTTTCGTGGTCGCCAAGTTCATTGGGAGCAGTTCTGATGACCTTTAAGTTTAAGTTCAACTTCCAGTAAGAGTAAGATCCCCCAGCACATCTAATAAGGAGAGCGTAGTTCTGGAATGTCTGGGACAACCTTTACCAAACTTGGGGGACATATTACTTTCAATCTAAGAAGAAAATATTGTAGTAGTATGAAGTTATGGAAGTTGGGAGGTGTGACATGTAAAAATAATGTAAAACGACTGATCTTAGTGTTTTATCCATAATTCTTTCGGTCGTTGAGGTGGATAGTGATTCTCCCAATGGAGGTTACATCCAAATTCATCCCCATCTTCACAGGATGATGGCCTGGGAGAGCTAAAAATAAAATCTCAAAAATTACGTAAATATTTGTCGAATTCATAGTTCTCGGGGTGAGAAAGCGTTTCTAATAACTTTGGAAGGTAATTTGTACCCACGTCAAGATGGGCTTTTTAATCATATCAATTTCTCACCTTAAGAAGAAATTACCATTAAAATTATGATATTAAGCCAACCTTCGCAATTGATGAAAAAATTATGTGGATGTATGTTTCGTCTTTTAAATGAAACAAGACATGTTAAAACAAAGATGGAGTGGGTCAGTGGGTCGGTTGGTAAGTGTGTGAAATGGGTCAAGATTTGTGAGTGGATCAGTGGATCGTGGGTCAAAAGGACGTGACCTACTGCGAAACACCACTCACCGTGACTCACACTGGCCCACCCGGTGGCCACCCTTTTAGTCCAAAGATATTTCGTCCAAAGAACATTTCGTCCAGAGACATTTAATCCAAAGACATTTGGTCCAAAGGACAATTCGTCCAAAGGAGAATTGGTCCAAAGGACATTTCGTCCAGGGATGTTTAGTTCAAAGCACATTTCGTCCAAGGAACATTTGGTCCGGTAACGCTTGGGGGTCAAGGGTTTGTTTCTATTAGAAGAGTAAAAGTGATTCATATAACATTATGACTCAGTAGCTTCTTATTTCTAAAGGAAATTTGAAATAGAGATTTATTCCGCAATTTTCATTTTGATAGAACAAATAATGCTGAGATATTCAGAAAAACGTAAATGCCTGAAAACAACATGGCCGAACAACAGGAGTGAGGGAAAGGTTGTAGTGTGAAGTATGTTGCTGTAATAACTGCTAACATGACATCTAAAATTTTCATGTTGTGAATGAAATAGTTTTAAAATAAGTACCGGTAACTAAAATTAATGGAGTTTAAATTTGAGTAAGTTAAATATTAGGTATTCAAACCCTTGTGTCAGAAAAGTGAAAAATTATGTGTCAAGTATCTTTGAAGAAATACTCAGAATAGAAAAATACACATGTGTGAAATATATTCTTAGTGTCCAAAGATAATACTCTTAAACAGTCACATTCTTGGCTGCAACATTGTGAAAAGTGATTGACAAATATAAGTTGAAAGTTGGAACATTTCGTTTAGAATATACGTATCTTTCCAGGTTAACCACAAGTCTGGTTTCTATTTGTAGACTATTGATAGTGTGTAACTTCGGCAGACGTTTCTACATAATTAGTGAGTTGTATGACAAACCAGAATTGTTAACTTGTCTTGTATTTTTATTTCAGTGTTACTCCTTATGCAAATATAGTATATACTTTTGCTTTCATATTAATTTTCTCGGTACAGCACAGTACATTTAAGATATCCATTGCAAAGTCTCAAACCAAATACAAGATTCACATGACCATGCGGAGGCAATGTTGTCCGCAAATGAAGAGGGAGTATGCTCTTCAAAGGGTTGTTTATCATTTTGGGAGGTGAATTCCTTAACCAACGAAGCTACAACTGTATTTCTGCGAAGCTAAAACTGTATTTTTGTAAAATTATTAATGAAAGCAAAGAAAGGTGGCCATTTAGTTTTCAGGCGTTTACGTTTTTTCTGAATATCTCAACATATATTTGTTTTTTCGAAAAGAAAATTGCGGAATAAATCTCTATTTCAAAATTTCCTTTAGAAATAAGAAGCTACACAAGTAACACTTCCCAAGTGTAACACTCCAATTTTGATAAAAATTTGGCAGGCAGATACTACACATAAAATAAGTAAATACTTTTTTTCATTTTCTGCGGAAAACGGTTTTAGGGGGCGAAAGCCCCACCCAAAATTTTGAAAGTTGTCGCCCGAAAGGCAAGAAGAAGTGGACCGAAATGAATGAAATCGTGCACAAATATTGTAGACGAAAAATGAGGAAATACGGGTTTCGTGTTTTTCTAGAAAGAATGATTGGGTGGGGCGCGGACCCCTCCAAACCTTTGCTCATGAAATATCAAAAGTGCTAGTAACAGTATGTCAGAATTGCCTAAATTTACATGAAGAATTGCAACGAAACTTTGTGTATGGACAATATGCAAAAAATAAATGAACACGGGTTTTTTTTATTTTCTGTGAAAAAAGGGTTATAGGGTGCAAAAACTCCCACCCAAAGTTTTGAAAGTTGAAGCCCGAAAGCCAAGAAGAAGTGGACCGAAGTGAATGAAATTGTATGTAGATATTGGATACATAAAATAAGGCCTTTCGTGTTTCACAAGTTTCTCCATCTGATTTCTTCAAATTTGGTAGATCAACAACAAGCACAAACAGTATAGTGTATTTTATAGCATTTCAGGAGGCACCTTTAACCCTTATAATGTTTTTTCCGCATAAACAAAAACACGTGTCGATTAATTTCCTGTTTGCTGTTGATGTGCCAAATTTAAAGCAAAACGGATAGGGATACTTCAGAAACACGAAAGACCTTATTTTACATAGGGTCTCTAAAATATCTACCCACAATTTCATTTGCTTTGGTCCACTACTTCCTGCGCTATTACGGTAATATTTACTTTTTTGCGGAGAAGGCCTAGGCCCCAACACTGTTTTCCGCACAAATTAAAACACGTTTCGTTTATTGTTTTGCGAATTGTCCCTATACGAGGTTTCGTTGCAATTCTCCATACTCTTTAAGAACCTCTGACGTATAATTATTTGCACTTTTGACATTTCGTAATCAACAGTTTAAAAGGTCCGTGATATACGCAACCGTTTTTTTTAAAAGGAAAATACGAAACCCAATTACCTCAATTTACGTCTACAATATCTGTGCACAGTTTCATTCAATTCTGTACACTTCTTCTTGCCTTTTAGGCCTCAAATTTCAAAATTTTTGGTGAGGGATTTTGTCCCTTAAAACCGTTTTTCCTCAGAAAATAAACTCGCATTAGTTTATTTTTTGCGTATTGCCCCTACACAATATGTCGTTCCAATTCTTCATGTCCTTTAAGCACTTCTGACATACTGTTATTCGCACTTTTGATGTTTCACGATCAAAGTTTTGTAGGGGTCTGTGTCCCACCCAAACCTTTTTCTTTTTTTCAGGAAAATACGAAACCAGTATTCCCTGATTTTATGTCTACAATATCTCTGTACAATTACATTCACTTTGGTTCATTTCTTGTAACCTTTCGGGCCTCAAGTTTCAAACTTTTGGATGGGGGCTTTTGCCCCCTAAAACCTTCTTTCGCAGAAAATAAAAAAAAAACGTATTTATTTATTTTTTGCGTATTGTCCCTACTCAAAGTTTCGTTGCAATTCTTCATGTTCTTTACACACATCTGACATACTGTTATTAGTACTTTTGATATTTCGTGATCAAAGGTTTGGAGGGGTCTGTGCCCCACGTAACCATTTTTTCCAGTAAAATACGAAACACGTATTCCCTCATTTTACGTCTGCAATATCTGTGCACAATTTCGTTCACTTCGGTCCACCTCTTCTTGCCTTTCGGGCGTCAACTTTCAAAATTTTGAGTAGGGGCTTTTGCCCCCCTAAAACCACTTTTCCGCAGAAAAACACGTATTCGTTTATTTTGTGTGTAGTATCTACCTGCCTATTTTTTTCAAAATCGGAGTGCTACACTTGGGAGGTATTACTTGTGAGTCATAATGTTATATGCATCACTTTTACTCTTCTAAAAGAAGCACACCCTTGACCCCCAAGCGTTACCGGACCAAATGTTCTTTGGACGAAATGTGCTTTGAACTAAACATCCCTGGACGAAATGTCCCTTGGACCAATTGTCTTTTGGACGAAATGCCCTTTGGACCAAATATCTTTTGGACCAATTGTGTTTTGGACGAAATGTTCTTTGGACCAATTGTCTTTAGCACCAATTGTGTTTTGGACGAAATGTCCCTGGACCAAATGTGTTTGGACTAAATGTCTCTGGACGAAAATCCTTTGGACGAAATGTTCTTTGGACCAATTGGCTTTTGGACGAAATGTCCTTTGGACCAATTGGCTTTTGGACGAATGTTCTTTGGACGAAATGTTCTTTAAACCAATTGTGTTTTGGACGAAATGTCCTTTGGACCAAATGTCTTTTGGACGAAATGTCCTTTGGACCAATTGTCTTTTGGACAAAATGTTCTTTGGAGAAATTGCCCTTTGGACCAAATGTCCCTGGACCAAATGTGTTTGGGCTAAATGTCTCTGGACGAAAATCCTTTGGACGAAACGACCCCCAACTACCCACCGTCCCATTCTGTTCTGCGCATTGTAGACAGCATCTTCTGAACACTGGTGAGCTTGTGTACGTTTTACTTTCAATATCTCCATTTTTCTTCTTCTGAATCTCCATTTCTAATGAAAAAAGCTCAGGTATTTTTGGATTTTGCTATTTGCAATTGTAAGAGTGGCAATAGCAATAGGAGTTCAATTTTGAGATACAGCTTATGAGCTTTTAGAGGAGCTAACTGCTGGAAAAAAATTTGAATCACCTGTAATATATTAATTATTATACCTAGTATAAAAAACTGAAAGTAACTATGTCTGCGTGATTATCACCGTCAAATTGCAAAGTCAAATGAAATGACATTTGGTATATAATCAGGCCCCAATCCCAACTGGGAAGTTATCATACGCATATCACTTTCATTATAACACATATCCTTAGTGGGGAGTAGGTGTCCGAATTTTTGCGAAAAACTAAGTATCTTACAAGCCGTTCAACTTAGAGAGCTTAAATTCAGTATACAACTCTTTAGTAAAAATAAACAGAACGTGTCCTGGCATTTTTAAAAATGTATTTTATGAGCGGGGGGGGGGGGATTTTCTATATATTGGAAAATGGTGGTGGGTTGATTTGTAAAAATTATCGAAAACGATTGATATTAGTTAAGAAACTAATTGAGGAATGAAAACTACAGTCCTTTGCATTTTATACCCACTGCTTTCTAATATAATAATTGCTGAAGCTGGTGTTTAATATATGGATCGTTCAGAGCATAAGGCAATCAAACCTTAAAGTTGTGAGAAAAATAGACATAACATTTGTATTCCAAGCTTAATTTCATGAGCATTTTAAATTAGTACGGCATGCTTAATTATATGGAAAACTAGTTTTTCTTTCTTTTCTCCTTACGTTGGTCTACTTTATCTTGATTTGATACTTTCAAATTTCATCCTGTTTTCTACTGAAATGTATATGTAAGCCAAGAAAGAAATAATTATATATGATAAATTTAAATTCATCTTAATTTGGAAGATGAGAAACACTTTACCATTGTATATCGTAAAGGTCAGATCCACCGGTTTTGTAACAGAGCGGTGCTTGAGCGATTGACGGTAGGAATTCAAACTCCGATAAGTGAAAATTTCACAGTCTTGTTTTATTTCAAGTGTAACCTCTTTAGTCAATGGAGAGAAGGACGTGGATCATGGGTCAGAGTTGATTACGTTGGTGGGTCGGAGTTGGTCACAATGGTTCAGAGTGGTTCATAGTTGGTTGTGGGTCAATTCTATATTCTACCATTAATTTCATAATTCGCAATCACCCTGTCCTTTAGCTTAAAGACACAATCGTGGAACGTAGAATTTAATATTAGTGATGTAATAAACCCATAATGGGTCGCTTCTTGTTTTACCTTGGTGTATTATACTTTTGCAATGGTAAGACAAGTGTTTACCTCTTCTGGGTAGTTTCACAGTTTCACATTTGTAGAGGTGGTCAAGGAGTTTTCAATGAAGGATTTATTACCATCTTGAACGCTCGCTATTTTGCACAAGTTAGCATAAAGACTCGGGACTCTTACCATTAAAAAAAAAAAAAAAAAAATTAGTAATACTTTTAAATGACATACTACTTGATTCCCCTTACCATTTTCAAATTTTGAGTTGCACCCCTCCTGAGACCCACCGGGGAACCTTGGGGCAAATCTTTTTCCTCGACACGGGGTACCTTTGAAATTATAAAATACATGTTTTCCGGTGTTGACATCTGTTTCATCGTTTCAGACTTTTATTAGTGTCAACGGGCTTCATGGATACCATGCTTCTTTATTCTCTTAGTTTTCAGATACAAGCCCCCATGTCGTAAGCGTCAGTGGACCACCGATGCGCAACTGGCGACATTTCGCCAAAAGTTGGTGATCCCGCAGCTACGATCCGTGGTGGCCCCACTTCGGTTTTGAAAATTATACCACCAGCGGCAGAGACTCAACGAAACGCCAACGAACCACAAAATTTCTCCCCCAAAATATGTTAAATCGCCCATATGCTTGATTTGTTTATATTCAGGTGAGTGTAAAAAACACTAGGGGAGAAAAGCAAGTATCCCAAGGTGGGCACGAACCTTCAACCTTAAGTTTACTTGCCGCATATTCTTCTGACTTCGCCACGGAATCGATGAAGAAAATCTCGCTTGTAGAAGGATAAATTATTGAGGTCTTAATTTAGCCAATCAAACAAATCCCTCTATCTCGAGTTCTGTGAGATGGTACTGTGAACCGTTTCGAGATTTATTGCTTTCTGGTGGGGTACTATCTATGTGCAAAATTTGAGAAAATCGCCGACGCGCACCTTCGGAAACTCTCCTCTTTAGTGCAATGTTGACAAGAGATGGTGTGGGTCAATGAAACCTTGATCCACAAAATACTGACCCTAATGACTCAACACCCAACGTGACCCATTCACCTACCATGACCCACTCTGACCCACCACCAACTATAAACAACTCTGAACCATTGTGACCAACTCCGACCCACTAAAATACATCGTCATTAAGTTTGATCCATTATCCACGCCATTTTCTCTACTGACTTAAGAGGTTATATTTGTAATAAACCAATTTTTTCCAGTAGTTAGCTCCTCTAAAAACTCATAGACTGCATCTCAAAAGCCAAGCAGTAAGTCCTATTGCCATTGTTACAACTGGAAATATCAAAATCCAAAAGAGCCTGAACTTCTTTCTTCATTACAACCAAATGAAAAAAAGAAGAAAAATGGAGGTCTTGAAAGTAAAACGTAGACAAAGTTGCCAGTGTTCAGAAAATGCTATCTAGAAGGTACTGAGCAGAATGGGTTGGTGGCTCAATGGGTCAGTGTGAGTCACAGTGATGGTGTTTCGCAGTGGGTCACGCCTTGCTGACCTACGATCCACTGACCCACTCATAAATCTTGACCCATTTGACCCACCGACCAACTCAATCTCTGATTTTACATTTAGTATATCATTTAAAAGACGAAACATATATCTACACAATTTTTTCTCGATTGCGAAGGCTAGCTTGATACATATACTAGTTGAGAAGGTAATTTCTTCTTAAGGTGAGAAATTGATATGATTAAAGAGCCCATCTTGAAGTGGTTACAAACTACATTCCAAAGTTATTAGAAACGCTTTCGCGACCCCAGAAAACTATTACTTCGACAAATATTTAAGTAAGTTTTTACATTTTATTAATCATATCTCCAAGCCCCTCATCCTGTAAAGATGGGGATGAATTTGGATATAACGCCATTGAGTGCCTCACTACTCATCTCAACGACCGAGAAAACAATGGATAACACTCTACAATCAGTCATTTTACACTATTTTTACATGCCACTCTTCCAACTTCAATTCCTTGAGGTATCTGAATTTCACAATATTTTTTTTTCCTTAGATTGAAAGTAATATGTCTCCCATGGTAGGTAAAATTTGCTCCAGACATTCCGGAGTTTCGCTGGAATATACACGTATACATACATCAAAACATTTAGAGCTGTGTGAGCAATGCTTTTGATGTTGCTCCTGTAAATTCAAAATCCAGGAGGCATAGTCGCTCATACGAAAACGTGGCATTAAATGACATTGTGTTTGTAACAGTGTCACGAACTCAAACTATGGATTTGACACTGATCTCAGTCACTTGAGACATTTTATTTTTCATCCTTTATCGCCCGCCATAATAATGGGTTTTGAATCAATTGAATTGATTTTGAGTTTAACGTCCCGTCAGCAGTGAGGCTATATGAGACGTAGACCTACTAATTAACGCGAACTACATGAGCTCTCGCTGGGGGCCGAATCTGGGTCTCCCACACCGAAAGCGTGTACGCTATACGCTTAACCACAAAGGAGCTTTACGATTAGAGTTAAATTTGGACTTTAACGCTTTCGGAGTTGTAATTATTAATTTCTGCAACAACGAGAACTATGGATTCGACACTAATATCGATCGCTTTTACTTTATATATTTTGGCGGAGAGAAAGGGACCACATCCATATACAAAAGCCTTGCAGATTATTGAACTGAAATCCTTTGGAAAGAAATCCTATTCTGCCTTCTTTCTCGAGTATAAATAAGTCTCTTAGACATGACTTCGTGTTCGTAAATTTCCTGTTTACATAGTTTTGGGGATCGGGAGTTTTGTGTCTGTAACGAAGATTGGAGTTTGTATAATAATTTCTGTTTATACCCGAATAGTCTCTTTACCTTTCAGAAAGCGTAAATCACTTGCTGTAATGAGAAAATTCAGAAGTAACTTCCGATGACAAATAGCTCCAAATAAATACACTACATAATTTATTCATTGCGATGATATTATTTTCTTAATTTGTATTTAACATTCACATATATCATAGAATACCAACGTACTGTGAACACCTGTTATATTTTAAACATAATAATCACTTTGTTCTGCAATGATTGTATGTTATATATATACAACTGACGTATTTTAATGTAATTATTTTATATAATTTTTCATGCATTGCGGAAAATAGAATTTCATAAAAAAAATTGACTCAGATGAGAATAGAACCCTCGACCTTACGATTTGAAATCCAACGGCGTACCACTGAGCTATGACAAGCGCTCCTTGAATAATACTTCTAGCGACATATAGCGGTATTTAAGATAATAATTACATTCATATCCACTGCAAACGCTGTTTTTGTTCTACTTTGACTTTTATTTTAGTACTCAGGAGAGAATAATGTTCTATGTCTTAACTTTAACCATTCTTTTACATATGGAAAGATTCGTTTACGTATCTAAATATTCCATAAAATATGGAGAGCAAAATGACAAACAAACATGTGCTGGCATTAATACAGTTTCGAAATATTGTATCATTAAGTATTTCAATCAATGTTGCTTTTTTATACATAATTGGTAACAAGTCTTGTTATATTTAATAGAAGAAAAACACATCTGCAAGATTTTTCCCGATTGCAAAGGTTGGCTTCGAGGTTCGAACCTGGTTTACTTTTTCCCGAAGATACCCGAAGTTGGACTTAGAAAATTTTTGCCTCAAAACAGCAATAAAGAATGCGCTCAACCTTTTTGAGACAAGGTGTACCTATGTCTTATGATAGGTAATGGACCCCTATACATGACCATATAACCATATAAGGTAATAGGACCTCATCCAAGAGGATAAATTGGGCCAAAAGACCAAACACATGGTTGTACTAAAATTTGGCAATTTCGTACCCCTAAAAGGGAACGAGGTGGAACACCCAAATTTATCATAATAATACATGTTAAGGTCCGGTACTATAATACCAAATATATAAAATGAGCAATTTCTAAAATTTAAGGGGTGAGCCAAAGTACCCCTCCCAAAATTTTAAAGGAGTGCACAAATGTACCTATGTCTTATGATAGGGAATAGACCCCTATACATAACCATATAACCATATAAGGTAATAGAACCTCATGCAAGAGGATAAATTGGGCCAAAAGATCAAACACGTGGTACAACGTATTGCTTACGTTTATATTTTGACAATTTTGTACCCCTAAAAGGGAACGAGGTGGAACACCCAAATTTATCATAATAATACATGTTAAGGTCCGGTACTATAATACCAAATGTTTAAATTGGGCAATTTCCAAAATTTAAGGGGTGGGCCAAAGTACCCCTCCCAAATTTTTAAAGGAGTGCACAAATGTACCTATGTCTTATGATAGGGAATAGACCCCTATACATAACCATATAACCATATAAGGTAATAGAACCTCATCCAAGAGGATAAATTGGGCCAAAAGACCAAACACGTGGTACAACGTATTGCTTACGTTTATATTTTGACAATTTTGTACCTCTAAAAGGGAACGAGGTGGAACACCCAAATTTATCATAATACATGTTAAGGTCCGGTACTATAATACCAAATGTTTAAATTGGGCAATTTCCAAAATTTAAGGGGGTGGGCCAAAGTACCCCTCCCAAATTTTTAAAGGATTGTACAAATATACCGATATCAAATGAAAGGTAATGGACCCCTATACATGACCATATAACCATATAAGGTAATAACATCTCATCAAAGGGGATAAAATCGACCAAAAATCAAACACGTGGTATAACGTATTGCTTACGTTTATATTTTGGCAATTTTGTGCCCCTGGAAGGGAACGAGGTGGACCGCCCAAATTTATCATGATACATATTAGGGTCCTGTACCATAATACCCAATGTTTAAATTGGTCAATTTCCAAAATTTAAGGGGTGGGCCAAGGTACCCCTCCCAAAAATTTAAAGGGGTGCACAAATGTACCTATGTCTTATGATAGGTAATGGACCCCTATACATGACCATATAATCATATAAGGTAATAATACCTCATCCAAGGAGATAAATTAGGTCAAAAACCCCCGAAATTTAAATTTTTGGCAATTTTTTATCCATAAAAGGGAACGACATAGACACCCAATACTGATAGAGGTACATACTATGGTCCTAGGCTACCACACCAAATTTTTAGATTTGGCAATTTCCAAAATTTAAGGGGGGTGGTCCTATGTACCCCTAACAGGGAATGAGGTGGACCACCCAAATTTATCATAATACATATTATGGTCCTGTACTATAATACCCAATGTTGAAATTGGGCAATTTCCAAAATTTAAGGGGTGGGCCAAGGTACCCCTCCCAAATTTTTTCAAGGGGTGCATTAATATACCCATGTCTTAAGAAAGGGAATGGACCCCTGTATACGCCCATATAACCATATAGGGTAATAACACCTCATCCAAGGGGATAAATTAGGTCAAAAACCTCCAAAATTTGAATTTTTGGCAATTTTTTACCCATGAAAGGGAACGACATAGACCCCCAATACTGATAGAGGTACATACTATGGTCCTACCCTACCATACCAAATTTTTAGATTTGGCAATTTCCAAAAATTAAGGGGGGTGGTCCTATGTACCCCTGCCAAAATTTAGGGGGTGGGCCATGGTACCCCTGCCAAAATTTAGAGGGGGTGGTCCTATGTACCCCTAGGTCATTGACCCCGGCCAGGGACCATGGGTCCTGAGGCAGGGACCCAGGGGCCAAAAAGTGAGGCCAAGTGGGGCCATTACTACTTTGAATAACACAAATAAGCAATTAGTAATACAAGTATACATTTTCCGTAATTTGTAATTTTCCACCTTAAAACAAATCTGAAATCAGATTTATTTCCTGTTGGTAACTTTTTGGCGGTAAATCATCCGCAGTGGAATGATGCCCATCCTTCAGCCAAGAAATATCTAGCTCGTCTACTTTGAGCATGTCTAGCGGTGGGCCATTAACATTAATGAGCAACAAGTTAGACAATATTTGAGCACTTAGTCTATTTCTAATATCAGTCATCTGTAAATTCATAAGGGGAAATCCCCGTTCGCACTCTGTCGTGGAAATTGATAATACTTCTACCCGATTTCTGCAACTTCTCATCGACAATCTACTTGTTAGACTTAACTCTGATAACGATTTTTCTTGGTCAGGTTTGAAATACTCAGCAAGTAGTATCATCTCTCTATCACTATACAACATCTTTCCCATATCGACCATGTCAGTTGGCAATATCGACCCATGGAGAACAGAAACTTCATCTATTACGCCTTTGATAGGGAATCTTGTGAATAAATTATTAATTAAAGCCTGATAAACTGATGATTTCTTATTTGTTTATAAATTTAATTTTTGTAATTACACATGAAGGTTTGATACCATTATCAAGTTCCCTCCCCCGTCTAGAAAGCGAAAGGGAACGAGGTTCCTGGAAAGTGTTCAGAGGTGAATGGGAATTTCCCTCCTTCTTCAACTTCAATTACCACACTGCTGTTTGCCATGTGCCAAATTACGATGAATTTCAATTAAATTATCATAGTATAATTATTTCCCTGTTGAATTATCAATACTTTTCAGTGGAAAAAAGGATGAAATTTCAAAGTTCCAAATCAAAGCAAGTAGACCAACGTAAAGGGAAAAAAGTGTAAAATTTTCCATATAATTATGCGTACAAACCAAACTTTCTAATTTCCGTATAATTAAGCTTACAGTACAAATTTTATGCCTATTTTTCTCACAACTTTATGGGTTGATTGCCCTGTGCTGTAAGCACTCCATATAATAAACATATGCTTCAGCAATTATTATAGCAGAAAGCAATGGATATATGAAGCCAAGCACTGTATTTTTTTTTGTTTCTGAATTTTTTCTTAAATAATATCGATCGTTTTCGATAATTTTTACAAACCAACTTACTACCAATTTTCCATATATAGAAAGTGCCCCCCCCCCCCCCACATAAAGGAGAATTTAAAAAAATGCTAGGACACATTCTGTTTATTTTCAATAAAGAGTTCATACACCGAATTTCAGGTCCATAAGTTTAACGGCTTGCGAAATACTTTTTTTTTTTTTTTTTTCAAAAATTCGGATCCTCCCTACCCTCTTAGGATATTATACATTATAATGAAAGCAATATAACATCCCAGTTTGGATTAAGGCCTAACTATATACCAAAAGTAATTTCATTTGAAAAAATGAATGAAATTTTTGAGTTTTACGTCCCACGGTTATGCCGGTTAGGCTAAAGGAGACGGCCTAATTTCATTTGACTTTGCAATTTGACCATGATGATCAGGTACACACAGTTACATTCAATTTTTTATATAACAATTTATATATTACAGTGATTCAAAAATGTATTTTTTCAGTAGTTAGCTCTAAAAACTCACAGGTTTCGAAAGCCAAGTTGTAGTGTAAGTCCTATTGCTATTATTACTATTAAAAATATCAATATCCAAAAGTGCCTGAAGTTCTTTTTTCACTTGGTTAGATATACTCACCTCAGATAAGTAGACAGAAACAAGTGGAAAAGGAAGGGAAATGAAGATCTTGAAAGTAAAACGAAGACAAATTTACCAGTCTTCAGAAGATACTGTCTACAATGCAGTGAGCAGAGAGGGTCGGTAGATCATACTGAGTCGGTGGGTCGCAGTGGGTCACGGTGGGTGGTGGGTCACAATGGGTCATGGTGGGTGGTGGTTCGCAGTGAGTCACGGTGGGTGGTGGGTCGCAGTGGGTCACGGTGGGTGGTGGGTCACATGCTGTTGACCCACGACCCACTGAACCACTCAGAAAACTTGACCCACTCCATCTCTGATGCTTATATAGCACGTCAAGGTTTACTACCATGCCAAATAAGACTTCCAATGTCTTATTTGACAGTTCGGTTATGTTTTTGTTTCGAAAATATGACGCAAAATTTGATAGTCCATAACTCGGAAACCCAAAGCCTGCACAATGTATTTTATACTCTTACATAAGAGATAATCTACCACCCAGTAGCGGCTCGTAGTCTGTACAAGCACCGGTTGCAATGTTGCAATATCAAAGGTATGTAGGTACGCGCAAGTGTTCCCCCCCCCCCCCAGCATTCTTGAGTCTTATCCAAAAAATAACCAGGAAATATGAAGAGGAAATTCTTTTAAACTCTATTTGTATGTTATTGATTAAATTATTTCTCTAATATTGATTTAATATATAAGCTATTTCCTTTTTTTCAAACAACCACTATCATGTACGTTTATATACTACTTATATACAAAACCTCTACACTCATGTTATTGAACACGAGATAAATCGAATATATAGTATGTGCTGTAAGCCATGAATGATGGCGTTAATCCGAAAAGAAGAAAAAAAAGCAAGAAAATTGCATGCACGCAGTTAAACAAAATTATTTAATTATATAAACTATGCATTATTTTAGAATGGAAGGTCTTTCTTCCATCTTTTGGGCTTCAAATTCTTCTATGACTTTATTGAAATCTGAAATGCTGCTCGCCAAGTTTCTCTGAATAGAAAGCATCGCTACCGCAAATATTTTCCGCTTTAGTTTCTTAAGGGTCCAGAAAGACCTCTCTCCTCCGACAATATGCATTTTGTTGGCATTTCTTTGTATAAATATACGGTACAAAAAGTCCATTTTCAGAAACCATGTATTTTCTCTGTAAAGAAGCATGAAATCTAAGATGTTTTCCTTCGAAAATTAAAAAAAAAAAAATTAAAGTAGTTTAACATTCCAGCAAATTAGGCTAAAGAAGACAGATGAGTATTGGAAGTGAATTATTTGATATTAATTTATGCTCTCCGCCGGAAATCGAACACAGAATCATGTGCACGAAAGACACAGAGCTAGGAATTAGACCAGTAGTAAGACATTTTCTTCTTCGAGACTCGATCGATCCCCCCAGAATAAAAAAATAAATCTTATCCCAAGAATTTTCACCTTTGTATTATAAATGTTAAATAAAATCTATTGACTTCAAACGACCGCCCCCCAAACTTTCAGCCTGGATCCGTCCCTGCTACCACCAGACTTATATTTGTTCTTTGCGAGTTTATGTTTTGTGAATAACTTCTTTCTTCCAAGCGTCTGTATCTCGCTCACCCTGCTAGCGCTGCTAAGCGGAGGAATTCGTAACTATTACAGAAGCTGACCAGTTGCGGAAGAAAGGCAACCGCATGAGTCCAATACGGGAAGATAGGAGCGATGCAAGAATAAATCCACTTCCCCATGTTAAGAGATAGGAGCTCGCTGCCATATGCTCAATGTTACTGCTTCCAGTGGCAACGTTCGCTGCCACTGGAAATGTAAATCTCTCTCTTTCTTTCCGTTTTTTTGATTGACTTTTTTCAGAAATGCATCAATACTGTTTTGCGCTCAAGAGCAGAGCTTTATTTTTTACTGATACACTACTTTAATACTTAAAAATAATTTTAGTATTAAAAAAATATCCAGTTGCACAACCATGCAACATATAGTACCAGCCGCCACTGCTACCACCATGTCAAAATTGATCCTGATATATATATAGCAATTTGCTTTTGAAAATATCACGAGAAATTTGATCGCTCATAACTTGGGAACCGAAAGCCTGCACAGCATAATATTCCACATGCTTACAGAGCAAATCAAGTTTTTTTTTCCTGGAAGTATTTCTTCCATTGCTCAACCATTGTTTCCTCTTAATTCCCAACATTTTCTTATATTTTTTCAAAATCATAGATCAGTTATGTTCTTCTTCCTTCTATTTCTCGCTTTCCTTCTGTAGCGGTATGAAAAAGATAATTTCTTCGCAAGATGTGGCCAATCCAATTGGCCTTCCTACAAAGGAAGCTCGTTAAAAATGTCATTTTCTCTCCTCTTCGTTTCAAAACATCCTCGTTTGTTACTCTCTCTGCCCATTTTATCAACTTCCTCCCACACCACATTTCGAAGCCCTCTAAATATTTGTTCTCTAACTTTCGCAGTGCCCAAGTCTTTGATCCAGATAGGATGTGCAATGTATATGGGTTATTGTTTTCGAAAACATGACAACCTATAACTTGGGAACCCAAAGCCTGCACAATATATTTCACACGGTTATATAGCAGGTCAATTTCTACAATGATATCAAGTTTGGTCCGAATCGGATAAGATCTACGTATGATTTTTGCTTTCGAAAATACGGCGCAAAATTTGACAACCCGTAACGCCGAAACCGAAAGCTTACACTACATAATGTCTGACGCACTTTTATTCTAGATCACTGTCTAGCTCCACGCCACGTTTCGTTTCGATAGGATAAGTTCGTTTGAACTCGTATGATGCACAATGTCTTTGATTTTCTAGGGAAAAGTCACATGAAGGAAAGTTATAAATGTGAGAAAGTCACTATGCTATAAGCCAAAAGACTAATGTCAACAAATAATTTATCAGTAAAAGTAATAAGCAATATATATTCGTACACGACGAAAAATAGCCCTTCCCGCCTGTCTCATGGCTAGTGCGTGCTTCTTTCGTGCACGTGGTCCCGAGTTCGATTCCCAGTGAGGGAGCACAAGCAATTAATTTCACAATCATTCACTTTCATTAATTATCTGTCTCCTTTAGCCTAAATGGCATAATCTGCAATAACCCTGGGACGTAAAACTTAAAAAAAAATAATAAAAATAAAAAAAAAGTGTTATTCTTGTGTCAATGTTTTATATTTTTATCCCCTTGGCTCCCATTAGGATACGTATTTCAATGAAAGTTAATTATAAAAACCTGTAAGATTTCTATTTTTTGCACAATTTTACCCTACCCCTTAGAATATGAACATTAATTAATGTGACACGATAAAAAACTTGAGGCAGCAGGAAGTTAGTTTGTTCCAAGATACATTTCAAACGTGTAAGTCTATGTTGAGTTTCAGAGTACCCTGTTCTGGCAAAAACATTTGCATCTCCTTTATCTCCCTTAGAATACGCGTTTCAAAATATTTCTTCCTTATTCATTGCTCCCGTAACAAAAGGAATTTCTGTCCAAATCTCATGTTTCTAGATATATTATTATTGTCTGAATTTGCAGTCAATCACCTTCACTTTTCATTATAATCGTACATATTGCTCATCTTCCGTTTTAGGAGCGGATTTCGAAAACGTTGAAATATTTGTTTCCCTTATTTTTAATAGTTTATGTAACGAATTTCACATCTCCAACTTATAAGCACAGACAAGAATATACAGACCCCAAACTCCGCGGACTATAGACCGCAAAACTGGAAACATGCGAACCGTAGCGCCTCTAACATACAACGGCGAAATTAACCAGCTGATCTGTCGTCAGCAGCGTGGAAAGTTCGAAAATAACTCTCTAGTAGTACATGGTGCGTGAAAGCGTGGTGCACTTTCCATTTGTTTTGTGTTTGACCGCTAGTTTGTATAAATTATTTTAACATAATGTTCGATAAGGATGTACAAAACTGTCAACAAAGCAATCCAGGCACAATAGAAGAAGATGCTTTTATAAAATGTACCCCAAATATATATATATATATATAAAATAGTTATTTCGTACAGGTAACTGTTAATCTGATTTTCCTGCATTGCACCTCACGCTGACATGCAAAGCATACTGAAAGAATGCGCTGGTTCAAGAGCAACCCACGACGTCACTTTCGAAAAAAAAAAATGGTAGCGCCATTCCACTTACGACGAAACATCATTCCCCACCAAACGTTGGCTGGCTCTTTTGCCGTGCAGACGACACAAACTAATTTCAATAGTGGATATTAGGAGTTGCTCATCTGTTCATCCTTGTCTGTGCTTATAAGCGAATCCTTACACTAACCATTTTCTGACTTGGGAAATCTTAATATTATGGGAATTGTCAGCTTTACCCTCTTTAGAAGCGGAATTTTTTCGCAAGTTCTGAAACATATATTTAATTATTTTTCTTTAAGAGTTTCTATACCGATTTTCACATCTCCAACTTAAACGAGTTCTCACAATGGCACTTTCTCAATAAAGAAAGAGAAATTTGGATATTATAGTAATTACTACCTTTCTCCCCTAATTAAAGGAATTCTCCAAAATACTGAAGCACGGGACCATTATATGCGTTTATTTAAGAGTTTGTGTACCGAATTCCACGTCTCTAACTTAAATCCCCACATATAGCATTTTGTGAATAAATAATGGAAACTTCTGATTCAAATTTCCCTCTTTTATCCCTTTCCAAGGAACTATGAGAAACGCTGAAACTTGTGTTGCCTTACTTTTAATTAAAAGTCTACATATCGAACTTCAGAACTCCAATTTAAGTGAATTCTAAAATTTGGTACTTTGTGATTAAACAACGGAAAATTTGAGTATTTTATAAATGTCTCCCTTTCTCTTCTTTAGAGCGAGACTTTCGAAAACACTGAAACATGTTTTCCCTTGTCTTTGATGAAGAGTTCATATACCGAGTTTCATTTGCAACGTCAGAAATTAATGACATACACTATTCTTGTGGGAAAATTTCAAACCTCCTGGACAGCCGCTTGGAATGAGTGCTCCCAAAGTTCTTCCTTATCTCTTACTTTCGTAACAAAACGAATATTCTGTTCAAAGGGCCTATCCGGTTTGCCATAAGCACCAGAATGAGTCATGTGATCAGGTCAAAAATCAAGTTGTGTGCTAAATCGAGCCAGGAAATTCCAAATCAAGATGTGAGGTATTTCAACAACATAACCTTCGCGTGGGGTGCCTTGGGTAACTCGAAGAAGATGCGTATATTTATCGTTATTATTGATGACAATGTTCTATCCATATTTACCATACATGTTATACATCGTTTTTAAGCTGTTCATTATGTCTTTGCAATAAGCTTTCAATTAGCCATATCCTTAGTTTAGTTTTTGAGATATGTGGATAGCTTCATTTTTTTTCACTTATTTTTCCATTGACTTTAATGTTCATGTTTACTGATTTTTTGACTATGTTTCGTCCATTTTAGGACAATTTTTGTTTTCAGTGTAGAATCTACATAGTCTCTTCTATATTTAAGCTGAATTTCAGCCATCTCCCGCGAAATCTGTTCACATCATTGCAACCGGATAGGCCCTTCACGTTAATATAATAGAATAGCCAGGCTTGGCGAGTCACTCACTCATACTCTTTTATTGAATAGTACTGTACTTTTATTGAATGCTCATTCTATTATGCATATTATTATTATTATTGGCACTCTTACATTCAGAGGAACGAAAAGAAGAAAAAGAGTTACATTTCTGTTGATGAAGCGGGATAGAATCTACAGACTGTTGATCACCGCATTCTTTTCCAGCGGATAAGATATCATAATGCAAACGTGCAAGCATTTCTTTTTTTCTTTTCCTGTTGTTCTTCGAGAGGAAATGAAACATGAGAATTATCGCGCAATGAAACATCAGCTATCTTGGCGATAAATTCCGGTGTACTATACTGCAAGACTTGTTCTTTCGAATTAGCTTTAATAAGCGTCTTATAATTCACTATTAACTCAGCTGACTTTTCTTGTAATAGAAATTCACACAACGCATCAACGGATGAAAACGATTTATTGCATGTAAGCTTAAAGTACTGAGGCAATAACCCTTCAATAAGGAAATTGATTTGTTGCTGTATAGGCATAGCTTTATCAAAACTAAGTATGAGATCTAGCTTCTCATAAATATATGTCATAATAGGTTCCCCTTCTTTTTGATCTCTAGAACGAATGGTGTGTTCCGTAACCTTCTTAACTACAAAATCTCCAAATAGTGTAATCATACGTCTCTTTATGTCTACATACGACAAGTTCACAAATTATTCTGTCCTAGTTAAAGCTAAAAACCACGCCAAGGCCCCGTCCCGTAATAGATATGGAAGCAAATGACGCTTCTTTACTGCATTGAACTCATAAATGACGCAGTAAGATTCAAAATACTCAAAAAAACGAATAACGTCTTCCCCATACTTGCCGTGAAAAAATGTGGGGCGCACAATCGAATCTAGAGACGTAAGTCGAGCTTGTGCCATAATATTAGAATTCACCATTTTCTCTAAATATCTCTAAATAGAATAACTAAAAATGCACATAAAACAAAATAACACAACAAATAGAGAGGGTGGTAAAACAATTAGAATTTCATCAAATTCTAATGGTGGGCGGCAAACAAACTAAAGCAAAATAAATCGAGGGTCGCAGATGCGTGTGCATCCACACAAATTAAAACCACATCTCCGCCATGTGCAGCCGCCCCTTGTCGGTCTGAAAGCTCAGATATTGCACTCATAAGTAACGTGATCGGGGATGTCAGAACCGACAAGTTGCGCCCAGGATTTCGTATACGTTGAATTTAACAAAATATGAGGTACGGGATCTAACCTGGGTTGCATTTAAATAAAATCCAACACGTACAAAAGAAACAGACTGTGATGTTAAAAGGGGATGAAAAAGGGGTAAGAAGGCAGTAACTCTCAGGATAGGTTAATCTACTCGCACTTACTTGCAGGTCTGATCGTTGTCCTCTCGACGATTCCTCCAACGGGCCGACGTTCGTCCATCCCTCTGTTTGGCTGGCTGGTCGTTCAAGTAACCAAGGTTAAGGGTCGGCAAAACCCGGACTGAGTAACCAACTTTACGAAGACCGCAATTTTAGTTAAACTTAAAACTTCTTCTCAAAAAGCAATACATCGTCGTAGATGGCTATCTGGCGTTAGCCGAAACAAGGGTGCTCTATAGGGCAGAGCAAGGCTCTCAATCGTAAATTTCAAAATGAAGCTCGCGGTCTACATTCTAACTCGTCTCTCGCTTCATGTCGACTGTCCCTTCCAATAGTCTCTCAATCGATTTTGTATGGCGTTCCTTCCGGGTTCATATCCTCGGTTATTCACTCTGATTTGCGTCTCGATGAAGAAAGTGCATGCTTGTAGATTAACCAAGGTAAGGTTATGATAGGAATGCGGACGGGGAAGCAATCTGTTATTTTATTAATTGAGAAATTACAAACGTAAAAAGTAAATGACAGACAGCAAAGGCAAATGAACTTAGAAAAAAAAGTCGAAAGGTGATTTAACTTAAAACGAATGGTTATTCTTTTCACTGTAATGTTCTTTTAAAATAAAGTGTCCCATTGTTCAAAATAAGATACTTTGACATGTGTCCAAATACACATGTCTTCACATCCCCCCCTTGAAATCAAAGTCCCGAATGAAAACATTTCAGAGACAAACAGAAAAATCACTTTTTAGTTTTTTCAATAAAAGAAAACGGTAGCATCTTTGTAGTTCCATTCAGTGTTCATGATAATACAGCAGCAAATATAGTCTGGAAAGAATCATATGATAAGAAATGATGAGTACAGCATAAATTTTCACATACTGACACAGTTGATAGCAGAACAGTCAATGCCAAATGACGTAAGCACAGCAACGTCGATGTTGTAAACACAGCATCACTAAGCACAAATGTAGGTCTGGAAATCACAGGTACAATGTCCTTACACATCACATAACTGGAAAGTTCATTCAGTACAAGTAGATTATAGGAGTAGGGTAGACAGGTATATAATAGTAACATCACAAAAATTAGGGGATACAGTCAATTACTGCCTAAAACATGTAAGATATGGGAGTAGGGACAATAATTGGATAAAATAATGGAATGAATAAAATCGACGAAAACTCAGGGGGAAAAATGCAAAAGTAATAACTAAACCATAATCCATACGTATATCTATATATAGAAAATAAAAACTCCAATTCCAATAAAATTGCAACTCTCTAATCAAAATAATCATTACGCGGTAGAAGAAAAATTAATTTAGCTACCCATAGAAAGAACAGATAAAACAACACAAAAGAATGTTGATTTCAAGTTTTAGAAAAATGAATTGTGGAGAATTTAGTTCCACAATGTCCGACGTATTGGCAGTTATAGCCTTCTGCACTGGCTATTAAAACCTTAAAGAAATCAACATGACAGACTATCACCAAACATATTCCTAAATCCCTAACTAAATATGCGATAAAAGAAAAAAAAAATTTCTTTCTTCTTATATGAAAGTAAAAGTACGTATACCCACAGGCAAATGTGCAATCAAATCAATTCTTCAAATATACAGAAATATATATCAAATGAGCACAAATCTTTGTCATACATAAATCCCAAGTCATCTTCATGATGAAACACGCAAGTTTACTATATACACTGCAGGCGATGAAAAATTGATCATTGCAAAAGATCACTAAAATCACACTAGATGTTATAACAGTGTATATTCCTTTGAAAAGAATACATTGACTGAGTATGTTCCCAATAACTAATAACAAATCGTAGGATTGAATCAAAATCCAGGGAAAGAAAAACTTCATTCTTCTTTACATCCACATTTAGGTCATAAAATGCATCTTGAAAAATGCAAAAAACGTAAGAGTTCCTTCTTCATCACTATCATAACATAGATAGCATATACATATTAATTCACAGTCGCGTCTATCTCCCTAGTTTTCTTCTGCTAAACGTAATGTATCAATAAGATGTTAATCTGGCGCCTAGATACTAATTTATTCAGTTCATAAGCTGTTGATAAGATGACCAGGAAAAGAACGTGTTCTACAAAGTTAATCAACAGTTCTAAGTGACTGAATAAACAATGATGTCTATATGAGTACTCCTTTTTCTCCTTCTCTTCGTTGTAATTCTTATTGCCGGCAATACTTAGAAACACAAACAAATTCCATAATGACATGGCCAGTGTCAAAATAAAATTCGATACCAACTGCACAGATGTTCCTAATCCATCAAATCTTCCTTTGAGAACCGTCTTCTTTTTTCTTCTTTTTTTTTAAAAAAAAATCATTGCAGAGAAACAGCTTCCACTTCTTTTCCTTCTTCCAAGGGAAAATACACAGGTAAAAGACGCTGATAGAGATCCCAATTCTCCTTGTCGAAAATACACAATACAATACGGTCTACGTTGTCCACATGATCCTCTAAAAATTTTCGTGTAGTCAACAATGCAATTCTCGCAGCAGGTTCCTTAGGGAAATGAAATGCACCAGCAGCGATGCAAGGAAAAGCCACAGTTGAAAACAGATTTTTCAACACAAAATCAAAACAATTGTTATAACAATTCTCCAAAGTCTTCTTGTTCGCATCTCTGGGACCACACGTCAATAATACATGATCAGCGGGGAGATTATAACCTGGAGCAATTTTCACTTGTCCTGGTTCCAAAGAACGTATTTTCTCGCAATCTTTACGAAATTCTTCTCCTGCAGCTTCTTGGATACTTCTATCTGCTCCTCCTAATGGAATAAGTAATTCATTCGTGGGGTTGACAACAGCGTCAGCTTTAATCATAGCAATATCTCCACGAAAAACACTGATTTTCTTGTTGATTGCAGAATTGGCACCAAACTTCGGTTTCAAACCGGAACAATTCTTCCCTGTTTCAGCCCAAGTAGGTAACTGGTTGGCAATCACAACCTCACGAAGATTCACAGATGGAATATCTTCTTCTTTTTCTATAATGTTTACCGCAGGATTAAAAGCAATTTCACAATGTTCTTCTTTTTCCTTCTTCTGTTTCTCTTCCTGTACTTCGGCACAGCAGGCATTCGCAGTAGCATCCTCAACAACGTCTTGTATATCCAAGTTAACATCATCATCTTCTCCCTCTTCATCGTTTTCCTTCTCCTGTTTCTCGTAGTACTTCTTCAATCTTTGTACTGCAATCGAATCAACCTTGAATCTTCCTCGCGCAGCCTTGAATTTAACAAAATAGGAATTTGGGTGGTCAATATCTTGAATGATTCCTGGACCAAAATAACGTCCACTGAAAGCTCTGGTGGATCCTTTCTTCATGGTACTGTCCAAAATCCATACCTTGTCTCCGACTTTGAAATTGGGTTTCGAATGACGTTTGTCATAAAATTTTGTTGCCGTCTTATGTCTCTGGAACCATTTATCATGGACTTTGTCTCGTATTTCTCCAAGTTGCTGTAAGCGTTCAGCATTGTCCTGAAATTGACAAGGGATGTCCAAAATTGCTTCGTGTAGCATTCTACATCTGAATCCATGCAAAAGTTCAAAAGGGCTGTATCCAGAGGATAAGTTAACAGTTAAATTGTGGGCTAACACAACAGATGGCAGCAGTTCGACCCATTTTCCTTGATCCTTATTACACAACGCAGATTTCAGTCTCTGTTCAATGTTTCGGATAGCTATCTCAGCAGTCCCGTTAGCTTAATGAGCTTGAACATTTACAAATCGAATCTTAGCTCCAATCATTGCACACAACTCCTTGAATAGGTTACTTGTAAAACATGGACCTTTATCTGTGACTAATTCTTTAAAAATACCGTATTTCAAAATTACATTTTCATAAAGAAAACTACTTACAGAAGATGCTGTTATATCTGCTAATGAACCACAAATAGTATACCGAGTAGCAGCATCGACAACGACAATCAAATATTTGTGTCTCAAAATATTACTCGAGGAGTACACCCCTCCAATGTCTACGAAAATGCGATAGAAGGGCGGTACTTGAGGATACGTTTGCAATGTACCATAAGCAGAACCAGGTTTATTTTTGCTGGACTGGCAAATTAAACATTCTTTACATTTCTGATAGATATATTGTTTCATATTAGGGAAATACACAGATTTCACTAAAAGATCATATGTCTTAGAAAAGCCTCCGTGACTTGAACCAATGGCAGAAGTATGAGCCGCATCAAAAACTTTATAACGTAATGAAACAGGTACAGTAACTAAAAATTTCATACTACTAGATGTTTTTTTTGTTTTCTATACAAAATTCCTTCTTTAACCGTGAAATAAAATGCTTGTCTTTCAATTTTTGGATTTTTCTTTTCCTTATTTTCTAACCAATCAAAAATATCCTTATAAAACGGGTCCTTCATTTGTTCATCTCTGAGAGAAGGCTCGTCACTTAGCATATTGTTACACTCTGTAACAGTGGAATAAAATACTCGAGGGTCTTCCTCATTTTGTTGCTCATCTGAAATGTCCCTGGGGGCACGAGAAAAACGTGAAATAGCGTCAGCTTCTATGTTAGATACCCCAGATATGTGTGTAACAGTAAAGTTATACTGTTCAATGAAACTAATCCACCTCGCAAATTTACCTACATTTTTTATCTGCTTTAAAAACAAAAGACTCTTACAATCGGTTTTCAGAAAAAAATGACGTTCTAGTAAAAAATAACGAAAGGATCGAAAGGCATATATAATACTCAAAAGTTCAAGTTCATAGGGGTGTCTAGATTTCTCGCTTTTACTTAAGCTACGGCTACAATAAGCAATGGGTGCTAACTCTGGGTCATCTGGAGAGGATATAGGTTGTTTGAGCACAGCAGCAAGACCGCGTGTTGATGCATCACAGAACAAGTATACAGGGTGTTTCGGATTATAATGCATCAAATATGGCGATTTTATGATAAGGTCTTTAATTTTCTCAAAAGCATCTTGTTGCTTTTGTGTCCACTTAAACGGTACATCCTTTCTGAGAAGCGAGTTCAAAGGCTCCGCAATTTCAGAAAAATTGGGTAAGAATCGTCTTACAAAGCTAGCTAATCCTAGAAAACTTTTCACATGTTTTTTCGTCTTCGGACGTTCATAATTACTAATGGAGTCAGTTATTTTCTTGGAAATTCGCAAGCCATCGTACGAAATATCGTGTCCCAAAACCGTTAATGAAAAATAAGCCAATTTCGTTTTTTCTGGTGCAAGTTTAAGACCACGTTCTCTAATTCGTTGAAATAACTTCTTGGTGAGGTTGATAACATCCTCAAAAGTATTTCCACCCCAAAAAATCATTAAGATACCCGAAAATTTGTTCAGATTCTAATCCTTCCAATGTCATTTTCACTAATCTGTTTAAACCAGCGGAACTAGTGATAAGGCCCTGTGGGAGTGCTGTAAAACAAAATGAACCAACTCCTGGGATTGAAAAGGCAGTGACGTGTTGGTATTCCTCCGCGATTTTCACCTGGAAGAAACCACTGAGCAAGTCAGAGCAGCAGAGGTAGCGACACTTACTTAGACACAAAAGAATGTCTTCTATCGACGGTACAGGAAAACTGTCTGGTGCAATGTGTAGGTTAATAGCTCTACAATCCAAACAAAATCTATAAGATCCAGACTTCTTTTTCACGAGAAGAATAGGCGAGTTATAACTCTATATGCACCTCCTAATAACCTTTTGTTCAAGCAAAGTATCAATCTGTTTTTTAACTTCTTCTCTTAAGTGGAAGGGGATAGGAAACTGATTGGTGTGAACTGGGACGTTATCTAGCATTTTAATTTCATGTACGTAACCTTTGGCCACTCCAAAATCATCCTCTGACCAAGAAAAACAATCCTTATACTCCTCTATAACACAATAAAGCATTTGCTTCTGATCGTCCGAAAGTTGAGGGTTAATGTCCACACGCTTGACGTCAAAACCAGCAGGAAGGTTAGTGTTGTCTTGTTTACTGGCTAAACCATGATTTTGAACTTTATCTGTATCATTTGGGTAATGTGCACCATGCCTAATGTCAACAGCTGTACCTAAATGAAGATTTTTCTCTAAACACAACTTTTTGTTGGTTGGGTTGACTACTCTAATAACAGGATTAACAGGATCCACTCTAGACTCATTGACAAAAATTTCGGCTTTAGAACAGATTTTCTCATTGGGTTGCAAAACACTTTTAACTCCCACTAAATCATTAATTTTTCGAACAGGTACTGAAACACTGGAATTTGGAGGCAAAGTAACAGATTTCGCCGTTATGAAATACGCTTGCATTAGGTTCGCTGTTTGTTCGGAAACCGTGCCTATAGCATGACTTTCAGGTAGCGCGTGATCAGTAGGCTTCCCAAACCTAACTATATGAACTACGTGAATACCCTGGTTAATAGTAACATGTTGAGGAAGCAACCAATCATTCCCCAACAAAACAGAAGATGCAAATTTGTCTACAACTCTAAAAGTATGAGTAAATGAATAACCGTCAATTTTGAACTTCAGTACAGCTAACGTGTTAGTTTCAAGTCCTTTACCCGAAATGCCACGGATGATAGTACGTCTTTAACAAGTCTAGTGTTCCGAGGAAGGAGCTCCCTAGTGCAAATTGAAATTTGACTACCGGAGTCCAACAATGCTTTATACTCTTTGTTCCCAATAGTAATTTTGATACAAGGCAGAATCCTATCCCTAACAATAGACGTAGTTATCGTGTGGGTCTTAAAAGCAGGTCTCTCACTATTCCCTGAACTATTTCCGCTATGTAAAACATTACAATTATTACTTCCCTTGAATTGTGCCATATTGCACACTGATAATTTAGGCGGACAGTGTATTTTATTATTCGCGTGAGACGTACTATGATTCTCTTTGCGCTTGCTCTGTTCGTTCTTATCCATAACAGAAGTATTCGTTAGAGAGCTCATTCTATTATGCATATTATTATTATTATTGGCACTCTTACATTCAGAGGAACGAAAAGAAGAAAAAGAGTTACATTTCTGTTGATGAAGCGGGATAGAATCTACAGACTGTTGTTCACCGCATTCTTTTCCAGCGGATAAGATATCATAATGCAAACATGCAAGCATTTCTTTTTTTTTTTTTTTTCCTGTTGTTCTTCGAGAGGAAATGAAACATGAGAATTATCGCGTAATGAAACATCAGCTATCTTGGCGATAAATTCCGGCGTACTATACTGCAAGACTTGTTCTTTCGAATTAGCTTTAATAAGCGTCTTATAATTCACTATTAACTCAGCTGACTTTTCTTGTAATAGAAATTCACACAACGCATCAACGGATGAAAACGATTTATTGCATGTAAGCTTAAAGTACTGAGGCAATAACCCTTCAATAAGGAAATTGATTTGTTGCTGTATAGGCATAGCTTTATCAAAACTAAGTATGAGATCTAGCTTCTCATAAATATATGTCATAATAGGTTCCCCTTCTTTTTGATCTCTAGAACGAATGGTGTGTTCCGTAACCTTCTTAACTACAAAACCTCCAAATAGTGTAATCATACGTCTCTTTATGTCTACATACGACAAGTTCACAAATTATTCTGTCCTAGTTAAAGCTAAAAACCACGCCAAGGCCCCGTCCCGTAATAGATATGGAAGCAAATGACGCTTCTTTACTGCATTGAACTCATAAATGACGCAGTAAGATTCAAAATACTCAAAAAAACGAATAACGTCTTCCCCATACTTGCCGTGTAAAAATGTGGGGCGCACAATCGAATCTAGAGACGTAAGTCGAGCTTGTGCCATAATATTAGAATTCACCATTTTCTCTAAATATCTCTAAATAGAATAACTAAAAATGCACATAAAACAAAATAACACAACAAATAGAGAGGGTGGTAAAACATTTAGAATTTCATCAAATTCTAATGGTGGGCGGCAAACAAACTAAAGCAAAATAAATCGAGGGTCGCAGATGTGTGTGCATCCACACAAATTAAAACCACATCTCCGCCATGTGCAGCCGCCCCTTGTCGGTCTGAAAGCTCAGATATTGCACTCATAAGTAACGTGATCGGGGATGTCAGAACCGACAAGTTGCGCCCAGGATTTCGTATACGTTGAATTTAACAAAATATGAGGTACGGGATCTAACCTGGGTTGCATTTAAATAAAATCCAACACGTACAAAAGAAACAGACTGTGATGTTAAAAGGGGATGAAAAAGGGGTAAGAAGGCAGTAACTCTCAGGATAGGTTAATCTACTCGCACTTACTTGCAGGTCTGATCGTTGTCCTCTCGACGATTCCTCCAACGGGCCGACGTTCGTCCATCCCTCTGTTTGGCTGGCTGGTCGTTCAAGTAACCAAGGTTAAGGGTCGGCAAAACCCGGACTGAGTAACCAACTTTACGAAGACCGCAATTTTAGTTAAACTTAAAACTTCTTCTCAAAAAGCAATACATCGTCGTAGATGGCTATCTGGCGTTAGCCGAAACAAGGGTGCTCTATAGGACAGAGCAAGGCTATCAATCGTAAATTTCAAAATGAAGCTCGCGGTCTACATTCTAACTTGTCTCTCGCTTCATGTCGACTGTCCCTTCCAATAGTCTCTCAATCGATTTTGTATGGCGTTCCTTCCGGGTTCATATCCTCGGTTATTCACTCTGATTTGCGTCTCGATGAAGAAAGTGCATGCTTGTAGATTAACCAAGGTAAGGTTATGATAGGAATGCGGACGGGGAAGCAATCTGTTATTTTATTAATTGAGAAATTACAAACGTAAAAAGTAAATGACAGACAGCAAAGGCAAATGAACTTAGAAAAAAAAGTCGAAAGGTGATTTAACTTAAAACGAATAGTTATTCTTTTCACTGTAATGTTCTTTTAAAATAAAATGTCCCATTGTTCAAAATAAGATACTTTGCCATGTGTCCAAATACACATGTCTTCACAGTACAGATTTATCAAGGAAAGTGCACTGAGTTTACTAAAAGAGTGTAACAAATAATATTAATGTTTTATTATATGAATCTGTTAATGTCTATAGCCTATAGTAAGTCCTGCATTCGTAACTTTGGTAGTGCTAGGACAGTATTTGATGGAGGGATTATCTACTACTATCCTCTCCGTAGAAATATATTCTCGTTCTAAGTAACCTATCTGGTAGAGAAATACTTCCAATATTTTTTATTTCACAAACTGAACTCTAGCCCAAATTAGGGGAAAGAACCTGAAATTACTACGATTGTAGCCAGTTGGCCAGGGGATCCGAACCACACTTACACTAGTTCGTTACAAGTCTTCAAGTTGGAAACCCTCCAGTTCAAATGGATGTGATCCCCACTGAAATTCTGGACCGTTGGGTAGCAATAAAGAAAGAAAGGTATATTTTATAACTGATCAATTTGAGAAGTGCACTGAAAACAAAGAGATCAGAGTTATAGGATAAGGACATCAAACGAAAGTACATCCCACGCCCCACATGATAGTGCAGCAAATGACAAGAATGGTGTGGAAGCAGATTCCCTCATCTACCTAAAACCCAACCGTCACACTTCTTTCTTTTGGAATAGGTGACGGCTCAACTGCGTGAGAGAAAACTTAGAAGTGACGAGAATCCCATTGCTTGTGTGATAAAGCTATATTTAAACACATTTATGTCCCTTTCATTTTACCACTACGTATTCATTGGAGGCAAACTGCGACTATAATGAGTGACATAGTCATGGCGCTAAATGACTAACGCCTGTGCACAAAACATTTCATGGGTCTAGCGCAAACACATACAAGTTATGAGATTGTGTGATATTTTTGACAGATACTGTACGTTAACTGACGTTACTGGTGGATCTAGGTTGATGGTCTACGTTTAGTCCAAATGTTACTATTGGTTGGAAACAATTATCGATGCCTATTGCTACCATACGTATACAGTAATGATTCTTGAAGATAACGACTGTTGTAATTATATCACTGGAAAGAAGTGGTGTTAGTTGCTTAATCTATATATGTATGTTGTCTGGAGTGAGATAGCTATTGCTTAAACCAAATCTTAATTAAATCATACTATAGCTTATTTCGAAGGAGCTCGCATATGAACGCTAATACGTACGTTTAAATGAGATCATCAGCTTTGGCAATAATTTACCTGGTCATATATTTTTAGACGTGATACTAACATCATCAGTGAATGAGGCTTATAACTGGCCAAAACGACTCAAAAGTTTACTGTTTCGGAAGTAAACTTCTTGTGTAGAAAATTTAAATTGTTTTACAGTACATCTTCTCTATACGTGAATTTTAGCAATGTATTGAAATGTCAACCTTATTGTAAGCATTTTGTATTTAAAATGATATTCCTTTAAAAGTACATTTACCTGAAACATCCAACGTATGTAACTCTTGGCAGTTTTTAGAAAGCAGATCCAAAAATCTATCGGTCACTGCAGAGTTCATCTGTAGATTCAAATTTTTCAACTCTCTGAGTCTAGTGATAGGTTCCAAGTCATCATTATTAATACGTGGAAAAAATTGTGCCAAACTTAGGACTTCAAGCTTTGGAACATGATCACAAATTTCACTTATATTACTACCAGTTATACTTCTACAGCCATCAATGCTAAGTTTAATGATGTTATTTGGTTTCTTCAGGCCTCTCACAAGATGTCCACATGTAATATTTTCACATTCATTAAGTATAATTTCTTTCACACTCGGCGGAATAACGTAGAAACATTTCGTAGAAATTCGTGAATTTCTGGATAAATTAATACTTTCCAGTTTGTGGCATCTTTTTAAAAGCGCTTGAATATCCCGGTCTCTGATTCGAGTGCAATCTTCCAAGCTGAGCCACTCTAGATTAGGGCACTTCACTGCAATCGTATGAATTTCACTTGAGCGAATAGGAACTCCTTTCAAGTTCATTTTCCGAATATTCCAGCAGTATTTGGCTGTAAAGAGAGATAAAATTACAATTTTAAATACAACCAGGTAAAAAATAACGAGGGTATCTGTATTAAAGGTTTTTAATTTTTATATTATTTGCATTATATTAGGCATACTGAAAAAAAAAAAATCAACTCCTCTAGAAATAACACTGTTTCCATCATTATAGATAGCTCTTCTCTGGTAACACGTGATATATGAAACACTACAACTGACGCGTGACCATTGCAGTTAACTGGCACGCATGTGCCAGTTGCTTCTATACAAACAGCTTAAGATGGGTCGAAGCAAATATGTATAAAATGGTTAAAAAAAAAAAAAGTACTGTTGTATTTAAAAGTTTCCATGAACACACAGTAAATGAAGCAGCCCGATTTGGCAGTATATCAAAGTGGACTGTCCAATTTATCTACAAGGAGTTTTCTAACACGCGAATGAAGGCAAAACAGCGTCAGAACTGTAATTGCTAAGATGATCCTAACCTACAGGGACCGGTGACAGTTTTACGCTTGATCAATGAAAATCGGTTTCAAACTCGACAGAAATTGCTGTAGTCCGTGAATGGAGGTCTATCCCAACCAATTTCCGAAACAATGCAAAAGAAACAAATGGTCATTTGGAGTCAAGAACCATGAACATTCACGTTTTCATTGGTCTGTAGGTGACTGGAAATATGTAGTACAATCTGACAAGTTGCATTTTTGTCTGTATTCCAATGATTCAAGGCGTCTAGTGCACCGAAAGCCCAATGAAGCATTTCAGCCGCAGTGCGTTATTCAAGAGGAGGAGGTTTTATGATGGTGTTAAAGTGTTTTACGTACTCATGGCTTTGATTAATTTATACAGGACAGTGTAAACACGAACTAGTATATTTATTTCGGCATTCTAATGACCAGCTCCTGCTATTTCTACGTCTTAATGATGAATATGGAGTGGACACTCACATTTTCTATTATGATGATTACTGCATATTCAAAAGACTCAAAGCTTTTGTGCGTAGTCTGAGGAACATTCAGGTACCCTGTCTCACACGCAATGGTATGGAAAATTCCCGAAACCTAAAACAAGCAAAATCTGTAATACTATTTGGAGTAGCAAATGAAATGCGAAAACAGGATCCCGTACTTTGCTGAGAGACGCGAGTGGAATCACATCGTGGATTCACTTCCAAAGGGAACAACGCCCAGGCAGTATTACCCGGTATTAAGCCAGTTCTATCAGGGGGTGACTAATATTTTATCTGCGTTTATGCTGAGTTTATAATACATCATTTAAACGAATGCATGTTTCTGGGTAACATTTATCAAAAATAATTGTTTAAGAGAAAATATCCCGGTTGGTCACAAATGGTTTCATTGATTTTTTTTTTTTTTTTTATTTATTATTATTAATTCTAGTATTTTGCATGCATATTTGTATATGCTGTTCATTAACAGATAAGAACCATACCCACGGATAAACTAAATGTTGATTGAAGGCAGTAAATTAGTGTTTTAATAATTCAAACTCTTTCGTCTTCGCGAATTCTGTCGAAGAATTTGAAGCTTAAAATATATATGACGATAATTATACCTGTTGTGTTGTATAGCTGCGAAACATGGTCGCTAACTTAAAAAACACTGCAGACTAAAAATATTTGAGGATAAGATTCTGAGACAAATACTTGGACCCAAGAGGGATGGGAATGAGGAATGGCGGAAATTTCACACACGAGGAACTAGGTAATCTACCCAACATTGTTAGGGTCATAAGTCTACGAGGATCAGGTGAGCAGGGCGTGAAGCAAGAATGGAAAAAAATAAAAACTCGAAAGTCAATAAATAAATAAATAAAATCTAGGCGCAGATGGGACAACAATATTAAGATGGACCTCACAGACACAGGAATACAAAGTAGAAACTGAATCCACTTGGTTAAGGAGAGCAGTCAATGGAGAGATTTTATGAATGTGGCATTGAATCTTGGATTCATTAGGCCATGGCGTGAATGAGTTAGTTATTTATGTGTTTCTTCTACAGATCAGAATGATAAATATCACACCCTTTCTGTATCCACAAAACGGCCATATTTCCAACTTGCGAGTATTCCAGGTTGTGAGAAGAATTAAAGTTGACGAGAAATGCAATGTCCTACAATGAAAACCGCCATAGATACGAAAATAGTACCATCACATGGGTAATAGAGCAAACTTCAATGCAATATTACAATAATTTACCTACTTCAATCCAAGTGTGTCGAAAAAATAGATAAGACAGCCAAAACAAAATATTTATGCCATAAAGCATAAGTACGACTTGAGTCCAGAAGTTCACATATGGAGAAGTATCATTCCCCTTAGTGAATATAGATGTACGAATTACAACGATTTGGAATTGCGATGAATTATGCATTATACAAATTGTATTAATTACTGACTCCTTTTTCCACCTTGTCAACCTTTGTCACATAATGTAACAGTTTCAACTTGCTATGCTTGTTTTGTCACGTAATGTTGCAATAAAAGCAGAACTGAAAATTTCATGCTCTATTCTAAACTACATTCCAAATTCTAGCTAAAGTAATCGAGCTGCAATTCAATGTAGTTGTTTTTAACCACTGATTCTCCAGCCTCTTCATGTCTTCTATATGTCAAGTTCTGCGTTACTAAAGAAAACTACTGACATTAATTAGATTGTCAACAACTGAATGTCGAACGGCTTTTCCTAACAGACAGCAAAAGTATTCACAGCACTTGCCTTGTCGCCCAAATATTTTACCCTCTAAAAAATGCAGGTTTTAGAATAACGTAAATTTTACTTAAAGGGGCACAAAGATGGAGGAAATAAGCTGTTCCTTCTGTTCCACAGGGGAATCTCCACTGGATCTGTGGCATAGTAATGTATTTATGCTAAGACGTAGAAATCTCTGTAATGCTCTACTGTGAAGTACTGATTTGCATGTGACAAATCTTGGTTGGAGGACAACAGAGGTTGGACACTCATGTCCAAAATTATTGTCGCATGTCTATAAATATGCTGTTGTAGGAATATAATTTGACAACGAATTCGCTCGGTATTTCTTATAATGTTAGTATCCGTATAATCGGCAAAAACATGTATGTGGCAAATTTCATGTCAAAAGAGCAGTAAATAAGAATAAAACGAAAATAAAATTTTCTTGTCCATTTAGCAAAATTTTGTTTTACTCATTTTAGTTTTCGTATTTATAATTCTTTTTCCATGAAATTTATCACAAATATACATTTCCCGATTATACACATAGTATCAGTATTAAAAGTATTCTGCAAAAGCATCATCATTGAGTACTATTATTCAAAGAATAAAAAAAAAAAAAAAAAAATGTGTGGGATTTGCTAGTGGTTACAATGTACACGATCGTTTCCTACAGCTCTTTCGAGTTTATACATAGTTTATGAAACAATCAACCGAAAGACAGTGAGAACAGAATCACATTTAAAAACGTACACTATACGAGTTCTCGCTAAAATGATTCATAAAATAGGAAAGGGAAGGAATAGAGAAAAGAAAAATTAAAGAACAGAGAAAAAGCTGATAAACGTTCCGGTAGGCGCCATATTGGAATGCTGTATTAGGTGATAGAGTTATTACTTTTCATTAATTTATTAATTTTTAATTATTTTCCCCTATATTATGCGATTTTTCTCTTATTCACCCTCCTGCACTAGTAAGTCCTCTTACTTTTATCTTCTTTCACTAAACTCCACCTACTTACAGCCTGGCAACACTGTTTTCCAACAAAACACCCACCCGGACGCTTCTCAGTTTTTGTTTCTACACCAGGGTATCTTGAACACACACACACATCATACAGTCGCACCTATGATATTACACTTATCGGTTCTAACAACTCTTTGCATTCAATTTTCAGACGGTCTTCCAGGATAAGCCTTACATTCTATATGATTATTGGACAGCATAAGCACCATTATTACACTACTCACAAGCATTTTTAAAAAGTTTTTGTCCCTTGCATTATACGAGGAACAAGTCAAAATTTATCCACACTTTTATTATAATACTCTCTATATGGTGCACACTGCCTTATTCCTTCGCATGTTATAATGTTGTACTGTTGTGGTAATGCTAAGAAAGTATGATCTTAATTGTTGCAATTTCCTTGCTCCTGTTGTATAGACAACATGGACGAACAGAGGGCAGAGACCTGATTTATCTCGTCTAAAGGTATGTCTAGGGGCTGACAATCATTGAAGGCTTTCAATGCAACATGGGTACAGTGCTCTACCGCGTAGAAGTTTGCACAAGTAGATAAAGAATTTTGAAAACGGCCGACCGACCGTGATTCACCACGGAGCAGTATGTCAACCACTAACCATTACCAGTGTCACTAATGGTAAGATTAATCAAGCCCGAGGGATGGTACTGGCAGACTGTTGATGAGGTAATGTGTATTCTACAGGTTGCTCATGGTTCTATCTACTGTATCATCCACCGATACTGAAAGTCCCAGAGTAAATTCAGTCCGTGACACACCTTCAGACCAGATAAATCGGACCTCTGCCCTATGTTCTCCCATAGTGCACAATGCGAGTGAAGATCTCTCCGTAACAGAAGAAACAAATTGGAGCAAATTAAATTAAACTTTCGTACTATTACCACAAAAGTATAACCTTGTGACATGCGAGGATAGAAGGCAGTATGCACATATAAAGAGAGTTATGGTGGAAGTGTGGATAATTTCTGACTTGTCTTCGCAGGTTATCGCTATTACTTTTTTTTTTCGGAGGGGGGGGGGGAGGATCATCTTTAGCGTTTTTGCAAATATCTAGATTCATTATTAACAGACCAAAATCATATCCACAAAGAAATTAAATGTCGACTTAAAGCAAGCAATTCGTGTTATTCAGTTCAAAATCTTTTGTCGTTCGCCAATTCTGCCGAGGAATTTGAAGCTTAAAATATATCGAACAATAATCATGTCTGTTGTGCTGAATGGTCAGTTACTCTGAGGACTGAAACTATTTGAGAATAAATCCTGAGACGAATATTCGAACCCAAGAGGAACGGGAATGGGGAGCGGCAGAAACTTCATAACGAGGAACTGCATAATTTATACCATTTACCAAATATTTTTAGGGTCATCAAGTCTAGGAGGCTCAAGTGAGAAGGTCATGTAGCCAGAATGAAAGAAAGCAGGAACGCTTTCAAAGATCCTACTGGAAATCCAATTGGAAAACGTCCATTGGGAAAACCTAGGTGCAGATGGAAGGATAATATTACCATGGTTCTCGCTGAAATAGGAATACAAAGTAGAAACTAGATCCAGTTGGCTAAGGACAGAAGTCAATGGAAAGCTTTTGTGAACGAGCCATTTCATAGGCCATAGTTAGTTAGTTAGTATATTTTTGGTATATTACATGTTGCATAATGAAAAAAAAAAAAAATCGATCAATTTATAAAGTTTCTCTTCCACAGTTAGTATCGCTCAAAAGAATAAAATAAAATAATAATAATAAACAAAACTGTAAGTACAGTATTCACCGCATTTCATTTCGTGTAAGATTTTGCAATTCTCGCACCAGCAATTTGCATCAGACTTGCCATAATTTTTTTGTCATTACAGCAATTAAAGAGAGAAAGCGCAAGATTCAATCACTCACCTATGACCTGCACTGTTTTCATAGGCATATTATGACTAATACATGACAAATCAAGGTTAGTTAAATTTGGACACCGTCGCAGAATTTCACTAAGGATACTTGCATCGGGCAGAGAGTAACTGGGATGAGTAAACATGTTGCGAAAATCAAGATGCTTTTGCTTTTTCCACCATGACTGGAGCAGTATTCGCCACGAAGCACACACTGCAAAGTAAATAAAAATAATAAGCGAATACAATTACAATACTATCATTCTTGTCTCTTATGATTATACAATTATTTCAAAAATTTTGTATGCGCTAAGTATCAACATAAAACTACGTAATTACGCATATTAATGGAGAAAAATATACATAAAGTTAAATATCGATGTGAGTAAACTTACCTTCTTCAATTTTAATTCTTTCTTCAAGCGACAAAAAGCTGAAAATATACAACAAACAGTCTGTATTGAGTGTTTGAATACTACACTCTCCCGTAGGTGGTGATTTATCTTCAATACCATTAATGGGCTTCATTTGAGAATCTTTTAATTCTTCTGATATTGCTTCAGTAGCACTTTGCTGTTTGTAATTGCGGGCGCGGGGTCTAAATAGCATTTCTTCACCTGGTTGATGCCTCTGCTTGGCTGGCACTACTAGAAGTTGCTTGCCTTGGATCTTCAGATTATCATCTTTACGTTCTTGTGCTTCTAATGCCCTGAAAAATTCAAGATAAACACATTATCGGATAAAACCGAACAGACAGTGCAGACATGTACAGTCACCCTTTCATCTATCCGTTCTGATGATTCCCCTTTACAGTATAATAATTTAATGATTATTTATATTCAGTCACTTCTATAAAAGTAAACTTATCTTATGCCAATATTACAGAGTCTGATCCGTTTCCATCCCAAAAGCATCATTTCCGTATAGTAGAACAGAGCCGGAACAAAGGATTTGAAATAGGACGGGCCACAGTTAGTGTTATCATTAAGCGTTATGCACAGCAACCTATACCACAACCCACAATGAAGTTGCATGCAAAGAGGACATCAGTGAAACTCACAAGATCTGTGCTCAAGAAGATCCTGGATATGGCGGTCTGTGGGAATCCATTATGACAGCTTGTTATGGCCAAGAGGTTTGGTGGCCTGTGGGAATTGCTACGACCAAACGATAACACGTAGCCCATTAAATAATGAATAATGCAATCCATTACAAATTGAGGCTTCAAACTGTCACCAATGCCAGCACGCATGCGTTAACGCTGCGGAGAAAGAGCAGAAGACTGTAGAAACGCCATCTAGTTAGTGTCCGATTATTATTATTTTTTTTTTTTTTTATGACAATGGACAAAGCATAATCTACCTAAATGATTGTGGAAAGTTAGGGCCATCACCTACAGAGATATTAATGAAAAAGACCGATGAAACTTCGTGCGTTAATGCAAAGGAAGTTCCTCGAAAGGTTTCATGGTTGTTACTGACTTTTGTTAAGGCAGATTCGTAAGATATAAAAATGTGTCAAAATCAATGCTGCTTATTACAAAAAACATGTCTTATCAGAAGTTTGCAAACACAAGATACCTGCATCGTATGATTAACTGCACCAAGACGAAGCTTCAAGCTATGCAGTCAAAACATCATTGGCCTACTACCGACGCATGGCAGCTCAACTGGTATCCATGTCATTCCGATCAAGATATTGCTTTTAAGAGTCCAGATTGATTGATTGATTGATTGATTACTAGTCTTATTGATTACTGTGCTTTTGGACTTCTCAAACAGTGTTTGTCATCACGTCGGGTTACCATGGTAAATAGCCTCTGCAAAGCCTTCAATCAGGACAATATACCCCTGGTACAGCTGCAACGAAGTATGGTATAGCAAAATCTGTGATGGGCAATGACCCAAACTAGTAATCATCACACCGAGCATGATCGACAGTGAAGGTAAGCAATATTTTTGGAACAATTCAGATATCAACAGAAAGCTAGTTTAGTGCATGACGAGAATATACAATCATACTTGGCAAAGAATCAGAGGTTTAGAAAAAGCCGTGAGTAAATATACAGTCTTGTTCAAATATATTGGATCTCCACAGGTCTTTTAAAGATCATATTCTTGTAACTGTGTGTAGGAAATGTTAATGGGTTGGTTTCAAATGAAGATCTCAATCAACCACGCAATAATAAAGTGTTTAATTTAATTTTATCTATAGGTAAGAATACAAGGCTCTTTCAAAGACTTGTCTATGTGTTGAAGTTCCATTATTTATTCACATATCTGCTCCATGTACATTTCTTTGGCTTTGTCTGTTTCTCTTCTCAATTCATTATTCAGCCTTCTGTATTTATTGATGTCCGTGTTTTTTGCCCTTCTGCGTTCTTCTTAAGCATTGCTTCAGTTATCCATGGTTTTCTCGGTGCTCTTTCCGTCCTGCCAATGTTATTGTGGAGTGTGTCAAGTAGAACCTGTTTAACTTTTTCCCAACTATTCTCTATATTGTCAACCATATTGCCCATTGCACAGAATTTTTCTTCAAACTCTTCTTTCGCATCATCGTCGATATTTCTTAGTCGCTCTAAGTTCCATTTTCGATTTCTCCTACCATTTTTCTTGATCGCCTTTAACCACGTTTGCTGATCCGAATCAATGTCCGCTCCTAGTAGTGTCTTCACGTCTCGTACACTATTCCTGAAACGTTGCTTCACAAGAATGTAATCGATTTGGTAGCGTTTCTTATCTCCTGGATTTTTCCACGTGTACAGCTTAATTTTTCTTTTCTTAAACCACGTATTCATCACCACCATATCATGTTGCCTACAGAAGTCGATAAGCATTTGACCTCGTTCGTTTCTTCTGCCTAGTTCAAATGGTCCCACTACCTTCTTCGCAGCTCCTCCTCCTACTACGCTGTTGAAATCTCCCATTACTATGGCGTTGCCTTACCTCTTCCTTCCTGATACAATATGTCACTGATCTGATCATACATTACTTCTACTTCATTATCATCATGGTCGGTTGTTGGCATATACACTTGTATTATCACAATATCCACTGGTTTTGCATGTAGTTTTACAAACATCAAGCTGTCACTGGAATATTCCATTTTGGTTACACTTCTTGCTACTTCATTCTTCATTGCTATCGCGACACCATTCTCGGCCTTATCGCCACCCGAATAGTATATTCTGTAATTTCCCGAAATTATCTCATCTTTCCCTGGCCATCTCACTTCACTCAAGCCCACTATGTCCACTTCACATTTGTCCATTTCCACTTTTAAATTTTCAAGTTTTCCCTCACGTCGTACAGTCCGTATGTTCCAGGTTCCCATGCTGAAATGAAAGTTATTATTTTCTCCTCTGATGATTCTTCCCGGAATAGTCCCCACTCGGAGCTCCGAACGGGGGACTATTTTACCTCCGGAATTTTTTACCTCAGGAAGAACCATCATATTTATTTATTCTTCTCCTTCGTCCCTTCTGGGAAAAAGATAATGTGATAGTATTCCTATTCCCTTTCCACATCTCCATGCCGTTGACCATCTAGTGGTTCATCCGCCTTTTAGGACAGTTTCCCCTCCAAAGGACAAGAAGGTGCCCTGACTTCCACCCGCTCATCCGCCCAGGGGGTGCTCTTAACCTATGTCCAGAACCTCTACTTTTACGCTCTCTTCATAGTGACGTCACTAGCAAGGAACTTGGAGCTTGTCGTCTGCTTGGCGCGCGAAGATTTGGTAGTAAGACCACAAACAATTCGTTATATATTTATTTAGTTTGGGTTTCTGCTGTGTTGAATTGTGTTGTTTTCTTTTCCCGTGGCAAATTTTTGTTGACACATCTTTGTATTGTACGTTTTTGAGTACGTGGACGAATATTATTTAATAAAGAAAAAGTCAGGCTGTACATGCAATATTGCAAGATTGTGTGGTGAACTTCAGTACTTGTGTACATACTTATTATTACGTGTATTTGTGCCTTTCCTTTCGTGTAATATAGTGGTTTTTTGTTAGTGTGCATGTGTGTTTGTGAATTCTTGTGCTGTAGCAACGTGAAGGAGTCAATAAAAAAGATAAAAGATACAGGTATTGTTTACCACAATTTCCTTAAGGACTCTCTCCTTGCTAAACAAGTGGTTCACGCATGTAAAACAATATATAAACTTTAAAAACGCGACTGTTTGTAGTGTGCATTTCTCAGAAGAACATTATTTGCGAGATCTGAAATCTGAACTTCTAGGTTTGCCGCCCAAGAAAATTCTGAAACCAAATGCAGTTCCCTCAGTCCAACTAGGCATTCAAAGTCCAATTCCTGCACGAAATGAAACAAGTTATGTTGAAGGCTGTCTTTCATCTTCAAGTGTTCCACCTGATAGAACAATAAGATATGAATCACGAGAAGTCAGAAAACGGGCTCTGAAAAACGTGTCTACACTTTCTCCGAAAAAGAGAAAATTAGATAAGGGAACAAACAGAATTTGGAGATTTTAATATTGAAATGGAACAACTAAAAACAAAATTAGTAATTATGGAACAGTCGAACAAAAATCTCAAAATGCAAATTATTAATCTCAGAGTTAGAAACGCTGTGTTGCGTTGTACCATAAATAAGAAGAGTAAAGAAATCAACTCTGAAAAGAATAATCTTAATGATAAAGTAAAACCTGGTGTTAATCAAATCACAGAAAGTATTTTCACTCCTACGCAAATAGTATCTTATAAGTAAAAAAGAAAAGAGCGCATTGGAATAAAGATGACGTGAATAAAGCTCTGATGATACGCACTTTATTTATTATTTAAAAAAAAATATATATATATACTGTCTATACATCCGAAACAGCATGAACTTTTCACTTATAGGACTATCCACTTTCAGAAAGTGGGTCATCCTTCGTGGATCTCTCGTGACTCGGATGGATTCACATAACCACTAATTGAAATTAGGAAGTCAGGACATACATTTTGTACACAGATTCATACAAGAGGTTAGAAAAACTACGAGGCGAGACGAAAAAAGTTTTTGTTCGAAAATCAAGTCACTACAAGACGAGAAAACCTCATTTCTTGTCTTGTTAGCAGGCCCGTATCCACGGGGGGTCTCGGGGGAGACGCCCCTCTAAAGTTTTACTGGTCCCCCTAAAATTTTCACGGTAGGCTTTCAAATGAATTATAACATGGTTGGATCGAGCCCCCCTAACTTCTACCGGCCTCCCTACATTTTCGGGCTGGCGATTGGCCTGCTAGTTAGCATACAAAGTACTTAGATATAAACCAAATCCATTTTTCCGGACTGTATACTATTGATGTGACGAAGTGCAATTATAGCGCCAACAATGGGTACATAACCTGTGGTGGATAACCTGTAAACATAACCTGTGGTGGATAGTCGGCATGATGTTTAACACAGATGGTCCCGTTTTAACATTCACATGGAGCAGATATGAATTGCCAATTTTAAACTTGAACTTAAGCCTGAGTGCCGTATATTGAACAAAATAAAATGCATTGATAATTTATTATTATTATTATTATTTATTATTATAATATAATTTATTATTATTATTACCCATTGTTTTAAATATTTATTGAAATATTCCTAGGCCTAACAGTACTCACAAAGTAATCTATTCATGCTGGGTACGGAACTCACCTTTCATTGGTTTCGCAATTAATTTAACTACAGAGCTCGGAAATTTCAGAGATTACCCTGGTAAAACACATATTTATCTGGAACTTCGCATAAATGCATTCACAGTAACATTTCGGATATAAATAAATTTAAAATGTAATTATAATTCAAGAATTTTCTCCCATCAATAAATAAATAAATGATCATACAATATAGGTACATTGTTAAGTTTCTATAATATTAACTGCATTAAGAAGTTCTATTTATTGCTGGATTATTTATTTATTTATTTCTTATTTGTAGTTTGTGTGTAGGAGGATGTTGTGACAGCGAAAATGTTATGCATAAAGAAAGAAAGAAGACATATTCTGCCTGCTTCTTACGCCTCTATACCTACTTGCTTCTCCTCGCTGGTGACGTCACGCAAAACGGAGAGCGAAGCGTCTGAGCTTATAGCCCAACCTTTCCTTCTAGTAACCTTGCATCCGCCCTCTGAGAAGGCCGTTGGCACTTGGTAGAAGCTGACTCCTTATCCCGAGAGTCGGTCGGTCCCCACCTACGTTAGCCACCAAAGATATTGCCCATTTTCTCCCATGAGGAGGTGTAGGTTGGGATTTTCCCTTCGTTTAAGATGAGACCCGAAGGCTTTTCTCAAACCTCTTCAGTACTTATAAAATCCATTCTTGGGTTGCTAAACCAATTAAAAAACTTGTCGATATATTTTACCCTTTTCGTTATGGAAATAAGTATTGAAACCGGAAATCCTAGTAAATTCTCAAGCTCAAGACTGTGAAGTCTAAAGCCAGACAAAAGTCTCTAGCACATTCTATATACGGTTCATATACGAAATATATTATTTTCTTTTGTCGATGATGGCACGTATCTAGAAATGTTTTGTTGTTCTTGACCAGTTAGGATTAGAACCATCGGCGCAAATCTGCCTTCAACATTGGGGGGACGGGTAAGACGTTCCCATATTTTATGTATATATATATATATATACATATATAAGCGATGTTCAAAATATTTATGAAGTTGAAAAACAATGCTGGGAAGGATCAGGGGAGCAGAATTGTCTTCAGTGGCGTATTTAGGAGGCTATGGGGCTCAAGCTCTCCCCGAAATAAATTTGTTAGTTTTTCGCATTCCACGTACAACAATAATCCTTCTTACCATTTCTAAGAATGTCACTGACTTTCCATTTTCTTATGCTCTTTGTTCAGAAATAATACTGGTTTTGTCAAATTTCATTCCATGTAATAACTGCGTCCTTTTGTTCTTTCTTTCGCCCTTTCTACTTTTCTGTTTCTTTTTCTTGACGATACTTTCTTTCATTTCGCCTATCATACTTTATCGACCGTTGTCAGTTGTGATTCAAGTCGGCCGTCATCAGTAACACCAAAACTAAAAAATGAAATGAAATCTTTGAGTTTTACGTCCCACGGTTATGCCGGTTAGGCTAAAGGAGACGGTGATTATGAGAAATGAATGAAATGGTGGAATGAAGAAAGTGGGAGGAAACGGGAGAACCCCGAGAAAACCCACGCACACGGTGACACCAAAACTAAGAGGAGTTGATAAGCGAAACTGGTGTTCCACACCAACTTGCGCAAGGAAATGTTTGAATTAAAGAAAATCAAAACGGGAGAATAATTAGCCCGGGAAATGAGGAAGGCCAAAAGGAGGCTTCCTTTTTCTTGTATGAATAGAATAAATGGTTAAAGATAAACTCCTAAATTTTTGTATCATATCATATAGGATTTATCGGTCTGCAATTCTTGCCATTATAACTTCAATTTATGCATAAATTAAAATATATTTAATTCTCAAACTCAGGTGGGCAATTGCCCATTTCCTTCCTTGTGTTGGGCATAGCCCCTCGAAACAAAATCCTAAATACACCATTGTTTGTCTTCAACCTTGGAAGGTGAGCAAATTTGAGGCTTATTCTAGACAAGGGAGATGAAACTCATATTACGGTAGATGAATCTGATCAACTATTGACTAGGCGATCAACTGTTACATATTAGGCGATGTAGATGTAGTAGTAGTACATATCAGTATTACAAATCACTGTCGTGAACACATTCTGAAATCTGAATACATGCATATTTATGATTGGTATGTTTCTAATTAGGTATCCACAAAGATCCACGTTAAAATTGTTATATAATAATATAAATAATGACTTCCCCAAAACTATGAAGAAAGAATATCAATTATGTGTGACGCAACAATACTCTTTGAGCAAAATTATTATAATCTCGATAACATTACAGAAATCTAACGCATTTCATATACTCTTTAGTTAACAGACGTAACCTTAAGATTTTGGTGAAAAATTTTCCAGCAATTGAATTCTTTTCTTTGCTTACGAAGCATCCTCTCTCAAAAGGAAAATTGGGACACGCGAAAATACGTAGGAACAAACCATGGTTCGAACTAGCAGAGAAGAGAAAACAGGCAAAATTACGTTGGCTACAAAATCCGAACGAAATGACTACATAAATTTCATAGACATCAGGCGGGAAACCTCCAAAACTTTTAGAACAAAGAAACGCGATTTTTTGAAAGTTAAAATTTAGGAAGTTGAAGATAATAGTAAAAATAAAAACATTCGGAACATGTATAAAGGGATCAACGAATTTAAGAAAGGCTATCAACCTGGTGCTTATATTAAAGAAAGCTGATGGAACAGTTCTCACTGATACAGATAGCATTTTATTTAATAAGTAGATGAAAATATTTCTTTGACGATTTGCTTACCACGCAGCCAAACACTAATGTGCGTGGAGAAAGGGATACACGCACCGCAGAACCGTATATTCCAGAATCCAACCGAATAAAAGTAGACATCACTATAAAGAAATTAAAGAAACACAAATCTCCGGGTGTAAACGAAATTCCGGCTGAGTTAATTTTAGCTGGAGGCGAAAAATTGTGGAACAAGATACACAAACTCATTCTCCTTATCTATAACAAGAAAGAATTGTCACAATAGTGGAATGAATCAATCATTGTTCCAATACACAAGAGAGGCGACAAAACTGAATGTAATAATTATCGAGGCATCTCTCTTCTGTCAACATCCTATAAAATCCCTTCAAACATTCTATTAGCAAGATTGACCCCATACGCAGATGAAATTATTGGAGATTATCAGTGTGGATTTAGACGAAATCGATCAACTATCGACCAAATACTTACCATTCGTCAAATACTCGAAAAAAAGTGGGAATACAATACCCCGGTACATCAACTATTTATTGATTTTAGAAAGGCTTACGACTCGGTTAGGAGAGAAACATTGTACAACGTTCTTACAGAATCTGGAATACCGAAAGAGCTAATTAGATCAATTAAGGCATGTTTAAACGAATCCCAAAGTAAAGTCCGGGTAGGAAAATTTTTGTCCACGAGTTTTCACGTCGAGAATGGCCCGAAACAAGGAGATCCACTGTCGCCATTATTATTCAACTTTGTCCTGGAACACGCTATAAGGAAAATCAAAGATAGTATCCAGGGTCTATAGCTGAACGGTGTTCACCAGGTTATGCGTACGCTGATGATGTAAATTTAATAGGGGATGATAGGAGAACAATAGAAAGAAATGCAGAGGTCTTATTAAACGCTTGCAGGGACATGGGTTTAGAAGTAAATGCAGAGAAAAATAAATACATGGAAGTTCGTCGGGACCGTAATACGGCAAATTATGAATGTGTTAAAATATTAAATAATACTTTTGATAAAGTGAATTGTTTCAAATATCTAGGATCAATATTAACAGACGAAGATCATATTCACAAAGAAATTAAATTTCGACTAAAAACAGGGAATTCGTGTTACTATTCAGTTCAAAATCTCTTGTTGTCGCGAATTCTGTCGAGGAATTTGAAGCTTAAAATATATAAAACGATAATCATACCTATTGTTCTGTATGGTTTCGAAACATGGTCGCTTACTCTGAGAGGGAAGAACATAGACTGAAAGTATTTGAGAACAAGATACTCAGACGAATATTCGGACCCAAGAGGAACGGGAATGGGGAATGGCGGAAACTTCATAATGAGGGACTACATAAATTATACGGCTTACCAAACACTGTTAGGGACATCAAGGCTAGGAGGCTTAGGTGGGCAGGACATATAGCCAGGGTGGAAGAAAGTAGGAACGCTTTCAAATTCTTGACTGGAAGACCAATCGGAAAACGACCATTAGGAAGGCCTAGGCGCAGATGGGAGGACAATATTAAGATGGATCTCGCACAGATTGGAATACAAAGTAGAAACTGGATCCAGTTGACTAAGAATAGAAGTCAGTGGAGAGCTTTTGTGAACGCGGCATTGAACCTCCGGGTTCCATAGGCTATAGAGTTAGATTACGAAGCATGAGTAGATGCCTAGGCTGATACTATAAATAGATGAAATGCGCATTTACTGAAAAAATGGGTTCTACTGACATTGGATAGTCTATATACTCTTCGTGTGCTAGGGCCTAGGGGAGAGGAGGAGATAATATTTCATATCAGGTTATGCCACCCAGTCGCACGCCTTCATTTTCATTAAAAATGGAAAAGCCAAGAGAAACAAATTTCATCTCACTTTCCTGTGTGGCAGTCGGACACAAATCATCACACTTATCTGCAAAAAGCACTTTTCAAATCAGATTATTGGGAAAGCCTCTAGTTCCAATCAGGGTGGATTGATTTAAATCAGTCTGATTTAAATCACGATATAAATCAAGATTTAAATCACGATATAAATCAAGATTTAAATCACTTTATTTTTTTAATAAAAATCGTTGATTTAAATCGAATTCCGAAATAAATTAATTTAAAATGAAAAAAGTAAAATCCGATTTCTCTTCTGTTATTTCGATTATGGAAGTTAATAATCATAATACAATGAGGCTCAAATGTACAGTATAGTATGAAAACAGTGTCATGCAGAGGATGATTAGGGAAAATGCCGTTTTGAACAGGTAACGGAGCAATCCTGCTTTCTTCTTTTCGTAACGTTGGGTTTCGGTTTTAAAATCGTTAACTATTCCAACGGAGAAATCACCATCGACATTTAAGACGAAAATTCTTTTTTGTGCATGTCTGTTTGTTTGTTCTCAGATAATAGGGTGTATTTAGAAGGGTCCTATCCCCCACCTTTTTTTTTTTTTTTAAATTTTATAACTTTAGGCGAAATTTATGTATTTCATGCCGCAAGCTAGTTCTGAGTTTTTAAAAATTCGCCTCTGCTAAATATCAGTAACTTTTGTGATAAAAAGTGTCATTTTGATAAACGTTTTTGTACTTTTTCCTTAATGCTTAACCTTTTAAATTATATTACCTATTTTTAGGTGATAGGGTAGAGTCTTCATTATTCGATTTAAAAAAAAGTACTAATAAGGCTTTTTACTTCGTTTTCTTCAAGACTGGAGGCATTTTAGAACACGTTACATATGCTTTCGCGCCTTTCTGCGTTGAGGCATAGTGTGTGATGATGTCATAAATTTAAAAAGATATTTTTTGTTATGCGTATTAATATTTTTTTGTCGGGTTACATTTTGCATTCAGAAGACTGAAATTTTGCACACTCGTTCAGTGCATCCCTCAATAATTTTCAGATCTCTGCGTGGAAACAGCGGGTCCAGAAGGGCAAAAATGTTTTTAAAAAAAAGGATATTTTTTTAACAAAATATAGCTTTTTTCGTGATTTTCCCGTCTCAGATGGAGACATATGAATGGTACCGTTTGAAAGGCTGTTCTGTTCTGAAGAAAATGATGTACGTACTATGCTCCTAGGATAAATAAGGATGTCTCAGGAAACTGTTACGCGAGATCCTGTTTTATACGGAGATCTGAGATTTTTCTGGAATATTATTTTTCGCGGGCTTACTTTTGCACCTACAAGATTGAAATTTTGCACATTTACTCAGTGCACCCCTCAGTATTTTTCAGATTTGTTTCACATCTCTGCCTTAAAACAGGAGAAGGGGTCCACAGATGTAAAAATTTATATATATATATATATATATATATATATATATATATATATATAACAGAAAATTCCTTTTTTTTCGTGATTTGCCCGCCCCAGATACATGATTGAGACATTTGAAGGGTACCGTTTG